>NC_081840.1:133722003-134047559 GCF_963259705.1 Myotis daubentonii | reverse complement strand
ACATACATACATACATACATACATACATACATACATACAGTGGAGAGCCTTGTCTAGAATTATAACACTGGATGTCAAATGCTCTGAACTCTGCTACTCGTCTCCTGAGTGAGCCATTGTGTACTCACGTACAATGTAAACGGGTAGCTACTTCAACGTCAAGAATCAGGCCCAGGAGGGATTGATAAGAGTTAAAGGACCACTTCTAGCAAGTCAGTTTATTTACATAGCAGCAAACATGCCAGACAAGGCCAGTTTTGCTTTCATGAACTTGAGATTCTAAGTTCCTTCACGAGGGTAGTAGGTGACATCAGCATATTTCAAGCCTAAATGATGAGTTGGAAGTATATTCCAAATATGTATTTTCTTACTGGGAGAGGCAAATCAATATTTAAATAGCCTTCTTTTGGTATCTTTTAATACTGTTTACTGGGTATGTATAATATTTGCTTAGTCTTATGTGATTCTAATATTAAATTCTTAAAGGAGTTTAAAGAGAAAGCAGAGAGAATTTCACATTAAGTAAGAGTTGGAAATTAATCAAATCCTAGTTCCAATTTGCAAATCCTTATTGCTAAAACTTGTTCTAATATTTTATATACTCATCATTGTAATAGAACTCCTGGTGGAAAAGGGGAGGGATGATGACTAGGCAACTATTAGATATTAGGTATGTAAAACATAGTAAACAGAATTTGTGAGGACATGGAGATTAAATGGGATGAGTGTGGTGCAATGATAACATGTCTAAGTAACAGAAATTTTATTCTTCCTGTGTACACTTTATCCTTCAGGCTACACAGAGTCATACATAAATTAATCCTAAGATAATCAATTTAGCATGAAATTGTATAGGCAACTGTTTAAAAAACATAACTAATAAAGTTTATAAAAATCCCATCTGTTGTAATCAATAAATTTATTTATTCTAAAAATATCTTAATGTTTTTATGGCCTCTTTTTTTTTCTTCTTGTTAATCCTCACTTGAGGATATTTTTTCCATTGGCTTTTAGAGAAAGTGGAAGGGAGGGAAGAATGGGCAGAGAGAGAGAGAAAGAGAGAGCAACATCGAAGTGTCTCACATTGATTGGTTTCCTTTCACATGCACCCCAAACTGGGGTCAGGGGTCAAATGGGCAACTCAGGTACATGTCCTTGACTGGGAATCAAACCCGAGACCATTTGGTGCATGGGCCTGTGCTCTAACCACTTAGCTACTAGCCAGGACTATAGCCTCTCTTTTAAACGGCAGTTTCAGTTTTACAAAATCTTGTGCAAAAACACCAGAGTTGCCAATGCTAGTTCGCCTCTCCTTCCCCCAAACCCAGTTTCTCCATTGTTATTAATATATTGTAATAGTGGAATACATTCATAACAATTGAACCAATATTGATATATTATTAATTAACTGAAGTGGTTTATTAACTAAACCATTAACATGGTTTATATTTAGTTCCACTCTTTGAATTATAAATTTATATGGATTTTGACAAATGTATAATGTTATGGTCTACCTTTATAGCATAATATGGAATAGTTTCACTGCTCTAAAAATTCCCTTTGCTTCTCATATTTATACCAACTCCCTTTTTCTGAACTCCTGAAAACCAGTGCATCTCAGTGTATCTATAGTTGCCTTTTCCAGAATGTCATATAGTTGGAATCATACAGTATATTACTTTCCAGACTGGCTTCTTTTTCTGGCTTCTTTTACCTACATGGTGCCCTAGCCAGTTTGGCTCAGTGGATAGAGCGTTGGCCTGTGGACTCAAGGGTCCTGGGTTCGATTCTGGTCAAGGGCACATGCCCAGGGTTGCAGGCTCGATCCCCAGTTGGAGGCGTGCAGGAGGCAGCCAATCAATGATTCTCTCTCATCATTGATGTTTCTCTATCTCTCTCCCTCTCCCTTCCTGTCTGCAATCAATAAAAATTTAGTAAAAAAAAAAAAAAAAAAAAAAAAACCTACATGGTTTTTGGTTTGTTTTTGGGTTTTTTTAAACTTTACAGTTCATTTCTTCCAAGGTTTTCCAATTATGAATAAAGCTGCTATAAACATTTATCTGTAAAAAGAAATAATTATAACCTAGTTGGTGGGAAAAGGGGGGTCAGAATGGGGGGGCCGAGATTAAGGTCTGCTAAAGGTCGGTGAAGGATCAGTCTAGGGGACTCAGCCCAGGTTCAAATCAGAGCATGCAGACTGCCCCGAAACCACAGTCTAAAGACAAGCCTGAGGTTGTCAGGCGGGAAGGTGAAGGAATGGGGTCATAATAAGAGCAGCCAGCGTGCAAGAGCAGCACGGGGCAGGCCGTTTTGAGCCAATGGAGCATGGAAGGTTTTTTATTCCATTTATATCAACCACTGGCCAGTGATCCCACTCCGATATGTGCAACAGAACCCAGGATTGACACCTGGCTCCTGGGCCTCGGATGCGACACACTCAGCTGGCGAGGCCGGTGAGGGTTTGCTCTAATGTGAGGAGCCCAGACCGTCCTTGGCATGAGCGCACTTGGACGGAGTCCTCCTTGCTGCTAATTCAGTCAAGGGACCTTCATTGGTATTAGGGAAGTCTCAGCCTTCCAAAATAAATACCATTCTATGCATGCATCTGTCTAGCTGGGTCTCACTAAGCTTTTTCAATTTTGAAATGAAAGTTTTGCTCTTACTAGATGGGACAGCATCAGAGGCAGGAGTTTTGTGGTATAAAGTGGAATTTAGAAATAAAATTTAAACATCATTATATGGTTGTTTCTGCAGACATATTTTTTTCTGAGCCAACCCACATTCTAGAATACTCATATTAACCACCACAAATTTAAATATGTCTATATGTGGTTTATAACATTAAATTTCTGCTGACAGATAATAAAATATCTTGAGGTTTTTTTTCTTGTTACCCTTTCAGTCTTTAGTTAGGGCCCTTATTGAATTTTTCATTATTTTCCCTACAGGATCTAGAAGTTAATAAATGACAGTGTCATAGGTTAAACAATGTGCTAGAAAGAATAATGATAGGTAATAAATGATTAGATACATAGATAGATAGATGGATAGGTAGATAGATAGATAGATACATGATAGATAAATGGATTTTTAAATAGATATAGGTGAATGATAGATAGATAGATAGATAGATAGATAGATAGATAGATAGATAGATAGATAGATAGATACATAGATAGATACATAGATAGATACATAGATAGATACATAGATAGATACATAGATGATAGGAAGATATGGGAGTACATTTAGTTACACCCATCTGATTTCATTTGATTCTGGTCAGATTCCATGAAACATGTAAGTCTAAAATCGGTATCAATGGGCCAAAATCAAGGTATCAGCAAAGCCACAAAGGCTCTGGAGGACACTCCTTCTCGCCTTTTTCAGCTGTGGGAACTGCCGGCACTCCTCGGTGTGATAGTTAATTGTATGTATGCGTCAACTTCACTGGTCTAAGGGGTGCTTACATAGCTGGAAAAACATTATTTCTAGGTGTGTCTATGAGGGAATTTCCAGAAGAGATTAGCATTTAAATCAACAGACTGAATGGATTCCCCCACCAATGGAGGTAGGCATCATCCCATCTTTAAAAGCCTGGAAAGAACAAAAGGGCAAAATAAAAAAGGCGACCATGTTCTCTCTGCTTGGGCTGAGACATCCATCTTCCTGTGCCCTCGGACATCAGCAGCCCTGCTTCCCTGGCTTTCAGAATCTGACCAGAATTCACGCCAACAGCTTGATCTGCTCCCAACCATTCTCAGGCCTTTGGACTTTGGCTGAATTACATCACTCACTTTCCTGGTTATCCAGTTCATAGACAGCAGATCATGGAACTTCTGGGCCTTTGTAATCACCTGAGTCAACAACTATAATCTTAATATCCTCTTGGTTCTGTTTCTTTGAAGAATGCTGATTAATAGTACACTTGGCTTTTTGCCACGTCACTTGCAGCTCCTTGCTCACACCGCCTCATCCTCTTCCCCCGTGAGTAATCTTCCTCCGTCCCTCTCTGATGAAGACATTGTGATTGCATTAGGTCCACCCGATAATCCAGGATAATTTTCCCATCTCAAGATGTTTAACTTAAATCACATCTGCAAAGACCCTTTTCCATATACAATAACATTTCTAGGTTCCAGATATTAGTAAGAGACATTATATTAGTGGGAGACATTATTCCGCTTATTATATTCACACTAGAGGCCCAGTACATGAAATTTGTGCACAGGGAGGGGGGTGTCCCTCAGCCCAGCCTGTGTCTTCTCCCAATCCGGGACTCCTTGGGTAGGGACCCTAGGCCTGGCTGGCAATCAGGGCCTATCAGGGTATTCCTTCCCCAGGCTGTCAGCAGCTGGCCCCACCCCCGCCACTGCCACTGCTTGGCACTGCTTGCCATTTGTGCAGTGTTGCACTCCTCCCCTGCCACTAGTCGCCTCCCTCTATGGGCAACAGGCATGGGGTGCGATCGCTTAGCAGGCCTGAGCCTCCCTCTGCAGGGAGATCACTGACCGGCCCCGCACACTCGCCACAGAGTCGCTGGCCGATGGCCTGGGCCTCCCTCTTTGAGGCGAACAATTGTGGGGCTCCACCCACCCGGCGGGGGCTCCATGTTGCAGAGACCCTCCCTCTCAACCAATCACCCCATTGGCCGGTTGCCTGGGCCTCCCTCTGCAGGGCAATCTAGGGACAATGGCGAGACTCCATGACCAATCACATCACACCCACCTTGGCTAGCCTGGTGCTAGTACATATCATAACATAGTCATCTGGACGGTTGTCTGCTGTTCGGTCGTTCGATCAATTTGCATATTATGCTTTCATTATTATACATTGCATGATCTTTCAAAATTATATTCAACCCTTCCCATTAACACAAGAGCCCACATTCCATAATTAGAGACAAGAATAATATTGAGAGAAGTGGGTTGAGTAATCTCTGCTCCAATTTCTGAGATGTTTGCCCTCAGGAGACCCATCTAAAGATTTTATCTTTTTCAGGTAGACTCTTGGTTTCTTGCAACGCACAGCTACCTTTTCTAAAACACACAATTCTGGATTCTAGGCACTCTGTCATCTTCAGGCATCACTGAGTTCATATGTATCTTTAAGATCACGCAGATCAAATTGGTTAAAGATGAAGATCTTACTCCCAAATAATTCTAACTATCGGACCAACGATTACCAAAGAATTCACTGTGGATTGTTTTTGTCCTAAAATATTAATAGATGTTAATGGAGGAAATTATGCCACATGAGCAAATCAGTTTAGAGAATCCTGATTTTAAAAATATTAAACACCCATTTTACCGTGGCCCTACAGAGTGGCTTCAATAAATTAACACATGTTGAAATTCTCCTAGAAGGGGTGGGTGTGTGTAGCATTTTCCAGTTATGTCACCCTTTTTTGAGGAATTAACTAGAGGGGAAAGTGAAGATGTATAGATAATAGATTGAGACACACTAATCTAGACTGTGCAGACATTACAAAGTAAACACAGAATGCTTGCAGCTATAAAGAAAGGCAAGGTATCAGAGAGCTGTAAGCATTCTTTCCTGGGAGCTTTAGAGAAAGAGAATGGTCTATGACAAGTTTGAAATAGTGCTTGAATTTAGTCCCCCATGTCTTTTAGCTAGATATGCTCTATGTATCTACCAAGTGTTGTTTAAGATACGTATTTTAACTTGGCATGTGAGGTATTGCCCCTCTCTAATAATGAGTAAACAAATGCTACTAATTATAAAAATTTGCATATGGTATATCAATATGTAGGACCAGGTAATATCTGAAAGAGTATTTTCTGAGTGATCTTTAGGGTACCACAAGAATGTTTACTTTCTGGAGCCAGAGACAAGAAAATAGTGTTCAGTGGTTTTCTGTACCTGGAAGCACAATTCTTCCCAGGATTTTCCTGCCCACCCTGTTCACAGGCGTAGGAAACAAAGGAAGTCCTAAACAGATGGGACTGTATCAACATAAATAGTTTTTGCACAGCAAAGGAAACCATCAAAACAAAAAGAACCTACTAAATGGAAGGAGATAGATGCATCTAAGAAGGGGTTAATATACAAAATTTATAAAGAACTCATGCTACTACTCAACACCAGAAAAAACACACAAACAATCCAATTTTAAAAATGGGCAAAAGACCTGAATAGACACATCTCCAAAGAGGACATACAGATGGCCCAGAGACATATGAAAAGATGCTCAACATTACTAATGTCAGAGATATGCAGATGCAGATTAAAACCACAATGAGATATCATCTCACCTGCCAGTAAATCCACAAATAACAAGGGTTGGCTAGGATGTGGAGGAAAGGGAACTCTTGTGCACTATTGGTGGGAACACAGATTGGTGCAGTCACTGTAGAAAACAGTATGGAGTTACCTCAAAATATTCAAAAGGGAATTGCTGCTCTAACCAGTGTGGTTCAGTTGGTTGGAGCATAATCCTGTACACCAAAAGGTCGCAGGTTCGATTCTCAGTCAGGGCACATACCCAGGGCGGGGTTGATCACCGGTCAGGGTGCATATGGGAGGCAACCAAAATTGAAGGAAGGGAGGTTGGGGGACCCAAAGAAAAGGTAAAGGGATTAAGTAGTACACATCGGTAGTTACAAGATAGTCACAGGGATGTGAAATACAGCAGAGGGAATATAATCACTAATATTGTTTTAACTATGTATGGTGCAATATGAGGTACTGGAAATATGAGGGGGGAAACTTTTGTAAAGTATATGATTGTCTAACCACTATGTTGTATACCTGAAACCAATGCAAAATAATATGGAAAGTAAACTGTAATTAAAAGTAAAAATAAAAATAATTTTTAAAGAAACGCCAAAGGGAGACCAATGAGCAGCCTTTTTGTGATGCCCCTAGAGGTAAGTGAATAGGTCTTTCTGACTGTAAGATTATGTAACTAATCAATACAGACAATAACAAAAATAAGTATGGGACATACAAAGGTTACAAAAATCTTTTTTAAAATATATTTTTATTGATTTCAGAGAGGAAGGGAGAAGGAGAGAGAGAGAAACATTAATGATGAGAGAGAATCATTGGTCGGCTGCCTCCTGGACACCCCACACTGGGCATAGATCCTGCAACCTGGGCATGTGCCCTGAACCGGGAATCAAACTGTGACCTCCTGATTCATAGGTCGACGCTCCACCACTGAGCCACACCGGCCGGGCTACAAAAATCTTTTATATAATGGTTGTTTGAATTCCCTGTAGAAAAATAAATCCAATAGGGTCATTCAAAGAGACATTAATTAATCCCCGGAGTACTCAAAACCATGGCCTTTGTAACAAAGTGTCATTCCCTGGAATCTGAGTGGATCTGACCAGTGAAAAACCCCAGAAAAGGCCTCAGGTGCATCGGGGGGGAAACAACAAGGGAAACACGTTATTTTTACTCTATCCACACATTTCAAAAGAAAACAACCAAATAGCAAGGGTGAAATGAGGAGAATCAACGTGTAACAAACAGGGCCAGCTACATAATTTGCAAGACACGGTGCAAAATGAAAAAGGAGAGCTCTTGTTCACAGAGCTGATAAGAAGCTTTCTCCTTGCTTTCGCCATCTGTCTCTTTAATGCTGCCCTCTCTTAGGAGAGTGAAGACCTCCCAGCCCTGCCCCACAGCTGGGCACAAGAGGTTCATACCCAATCATAGCCTTCTCCACACACCCAGACCCCATGGGGGTGGCGGCAGAAAGGGAGGGGGAGGGGAGCTGGTGCCTGAGCTTAGGTCCTGGGACACATGGAGGTGGCAAAAGGCAGGAATCCCCCCACCCAAACCCAGGCTCCAAGCCCCTGGCACAGATTCCACTGTTCCATCAGACTTGAATTATACAGCACACATGCAAAGATTAAATTATTAAGAATTTCAAGATAGCAGTTGCAGAGTATTAAACCCCAAGAGCCTGCCTGCACTGGTCACACACCCCAGAAGTGGGTTCTGGTCATAGCGGTGGTCCAAGCCCAGGACATGATTAGATCGTGAGGAATGAGAGCTGGCTGAGCCCATGGAAATGGCTATTCAGGCACATTGAATCCTGCTTTCCATATCTTTCTCTGCTCTGGTGAGCTGCCAAGGAAAATTAATGAGGTTTAACCAAATCTGCGATGAAAGTGAGACTTTCTGGGAAGTGCTTCGAGTTGCTTCATTTTTTTTTCTTATTATTGGTGACATTTAATTAACAGTGTTGCTGTTACTGAATAACTATAAAAATGTTTAGGAAATAAATCTTTTTACCTCTCCTACCGGTTACTCAAGCCACTCGTTTTTTCTATCACTGTAGTGCCAAACAGATCCACAAATTTTAATCTAAGGTTTATTGAATTTAATTTCCCCACTAGTTGAAAGTTAGCTAATACAAAGGATGTACAATTATGTATTTAGTAAATGATGGAATCGGAACAGTTTTCTCTGCTTATTTTGTACATCTGCTGGAGTTATCTAGCAAAATCCTTATATATTGCTGCATTTTTTTTTTCATCTGTTTGGCAAAAATTCACAATAAAAGGATTGAGACACAAAAATTTCAAAGAGGGCAGTTAGTATTTTTTTTTTAATGTATCTTCTCTTCTCTTTGCCAACCTCAGAGAATCTAGAAGCCATGACATAAATCATTAAGTCCCAAAGCTAGAGGGGACTTAGAGAGAAGGGCTGCTAAAGAGAATAGCAATGTTTCATTACAACTTCCTCAAGTTCTTTCAGAATTATTAAATGATTTCTAAGCTTCTGACAAGGGAATAATATAGCACCAAATGAAGTCTTATTAACTGTAAAATATCTCAGTCTTGAACAGACACATTATCTCTATTCAGCCACCTCCAGGGGTTAATTTCACACCTGGGGTTTAATTTGAGGAAAGAAGAGAGTACTTTTTAAAAATAACATATAGTCTCAGCCTGCTTTGCTTCAGTTTTAAGAAATGAACACAGAAAAAAATAGTTCTGTCTGAATCCCAGCAGCAAAAACACGGAAGGGAATGAATTTTTTCTCAGGGTTTTTGTCTGTTATTATTTTCAGCCCAAATGTCGAGATCTGGAAAGATCAACATATTCTAAGGTGAATAAGTGCACAGTGACACTGAGTTTCTAGAGGGGTGGACAGTCAGCAGGAGACAGGATTTATCACCTTTGCAGAGCCAGCTGGTAAGAAAAGATTCCCAGAAAGAAAAACAGGAATCGCATTCTCTAGAATGAGCTCTTCAAAGTAGCCTTAAATTGTTTCCTTTTAATTTCAGCAGAACTAACAGAGAAAATAGAATTGTTGACTTATATTTGTCAAGATTAGCACACTTATAAGGGCAAATTAAGGTGAATCTAGCTTTTCACTCGATGTGCTTCAGAGAAAACAAATGGTTGTTTAAGACAGATGTCTCTTTAATCAACATCAATTTTAAAAATTATGTATCCCTGATTATAAAATATTTTGCAAATTCTAATTTTTCTTACAGCATATCACATCCCCCAACACTGACACAGAGTTACAATGTTGACTATAGAAATATCCTAGAGGAGATTACTCCCTGTATTATACAGAGTCTCTTTATAAAGACCCATAAAATAAAGTTCTCTCAGGTCCATGTACATAGCAGAAATATAGATACATGATAATAAGCAAATTATTTCTTTTCCTCCCATGATCATTAAAGAATATTCAACCATAATTAGTCCTTAGGGAAATGCAAATAAAAATCACAATGAGATACCACCTCATACCCACTGGAGTGGCTAGAATTTAAAAAAGAGGTAATAAGTGCTGGCAAGTATGTTGAGAAATCAGAATCCTAATAGTAGGAATTTAAAATAGGGCAACAATTTTGGAAAATAGCGTGGCAGTTCTGCAAATCACTAAACACAGTTACCAGGAATTTCACTCTTTTGTATATACTCAACAGAAATGAGACATATGCAATACAGAAACTTGTACACACATGTTTGTGACAGCATTATTAATAACAGCCAAAATATGAAAACAATCCAAATATCCATCAATGGATGAATGGATAAACAAAATGTGGCATGGCCATATAATGAACTATTATTCAGCCATGAAAAAGGAATGGAGAACTCATAACACACCATAATATAAATCAGTGATTTTCAACTGGTGTGCTGCAAGAATTTTTAAAACATGCAATTATTTAACCTTACAACCTCTTTTCCCTTGCCTTGTCAAATAAAAATATGACAGCAGCCAACACAGCAATAGCCTTCTGGTGTAACCGACATCTTGAACCCTAAATATATAGGTCATATAATAGAGCTGCATCTTATTTGTCACAATGCATAATAAGGGTGTGTCTGAATGCTTAATTATTTTTATCCTTTTTATAGAATTTATTGGATGACACTGGTTAACAAAATTTTACAGGTTTCAGATGCATAATTCTACAACAATTCTACACACCATATTGTGTGTTCACCATCCCAAGTAAAGTCTCTGTCTATCACCATTTATCCCCAATATACTGTCATCCAACTCCCCCCATCCCCCTCTTCCCCACCCACCTGTCCCAGTCCATGAATTTTTTCCTTATACTCAATCCCTCCACTCTCCCCACCCAGGCATCTCCAGACTCCTGATAGCTGTCAGCCTGCTCTCTCTCTATGAATTTGTCTCTATTTTGTCATTAGTACATGAGTAATTGAGTAAAGTTACTCAATTCATGAGTAAAATTATATAGTACTTGTCTTTCTCTGACTGGATGACTGGCCTGTATCATGTTGCATAATGCTTTCCAGGTTCATCTATGCTGTTGCAAAGGGTAATATTTCCTTCATTTTCATGGTCAAGTAGTATTCTATTCAGTACATATACCACAGCTTTCTTTTTGCCGGGGGGGTGGGGGGGGGGATTGTGAGGAAGTTTATTTTCCTTCAATTTTTTTAATTTAAATTCTTTATTGTTTAAAGTATTATGTAAGTCTCCGTTTTCCCTCATTGACCTCTCCCCAACCGCCCCCACCCCCCAGCACATGCCCTCACCCCCTACCTCATCTGTGTCCATTGGTTATGCTTATATGCATGCATATAGGTCCTTTGGTTAATCTCTTATCCCCTCACTCCTCACCTTCTCTAATAGGTTGGACAGTCTGTTCGATGCTTCTATGACTCTGGTTCTATTTTTGTTCATCAGTTTATGTTGTTCATTATATTCCACAAATGAGTGAGATCATGTGATATTTATCTTTCTCTGACTGGCTTATTTCACTTAGCATAATGCTCTCCAGTTCCAGCCATGCTGTAGCAAATAGTAAGAATTCCTTCACTTTTACAGCAGCCTAGTATTCCATTGTGTAGATGTACCACAGCTTTTTAATCCACTCATCTGCTGATGGGCACTTAGGCTGCTTACTATTCTTAGCTATTATAAATTGTGCTTCTATGAACATAGGGGTGCGTATATCCTTTCTGATTGGTGTTTCTGTTTTCCTGGGATATATTCCTAGAAGTGGGATTACTAGGTCAAATGGAAGTTCCATTTTTAATTTTTTGAGGAAATGCCATACTATTTTCCACAGTGGCTCTACCAGTCTGCATTCCCACCAGCAGTGCAAGAGGCAATGCAATCCCATTAAAATACCAACGGCATACTTCAAAGACCTAGAACAAACTCTCCAAAAATTCATCTGGAATAAAAAATGACCCCAAATAGCTGCAGCAATCTTGAGAAAGAATAACAGAGTTGGAGGGATCACAATACCAGATATCAAGCTATACTACAAAGGCACTGCTCTCAAAACTGCCTGGTATTGGCACAAGAACAGACATATAGGCCAATGGAACCCAGAAACTGGCCCAAACCATTATACTTAACTAGAGGCCCAGTGCACAAAAATTTGTGCACTCAGGGGGGTCCCTCAGCCCAGCCTGTGCCCTCTAGCAGTCTGGGACCCCTCAGGGGATGACCACCTGCTGGCTTAGGCCTGCTCCCCGGGGGGATCGGACCTAAGCTGGCAGTCAGACATCCCTCTGGCAACCTGGGAGCCCTTGGGGGATGTCCACTTGCCAGTGGGGAGCAGGCCTAAGCTGCAGTCGGACATCCTTAACGCTGCTGAGGAGGCAGGAGAGGCTCCCGCCACCACCACTATGCTGGCAGCCATCAGCCTGGCTTGTGGCTGAGCAGAGCTCCCCCTGTGGGAATGCACTGACCACCAGAGGGCAGTGCCTGCATTGAGTGTCTGCCCCCTGGTGGTCAGTGTGTGTCATAGTGACCAGTCATTCCCAGTCGTTCTGCTGTTAGGGTCAATTTGCATATTACCCTTTTATTATATAGGATTAATATTTGACAAAGGAGGCAAGAGCATACAATGGCGTCAAGACAGTCTCTTCAATCAATGGTGTTGAGAAAATTGAGCAGATACATGCAAAAGGATGAAACTAGAGCACCAACTTACACCATACAAAAAAATTAACTCAAGATGGATAAAGGACTTAAATGTAAGACGGGAAACCATAAAAATCTTAGTAGAAGCCATAGGCAGCAAAATAGCGGACATTTGTCATAGCAATATCTTTATCGATACAGCTCCTAGGGTAGCCGTGGGCAAACTACAGCCTGCGGGCTGGATCCGGCCCATTTGAAATGAATAAAACTATTGAAAAAAAAGACCGTACCCTTTTATGTAATGATGTTTACTTTGAATTTATATTAGTTCACACAAACACTCCATCCATGCTTTTGTTCCGGCCCTCCGGTCCAGTTTAAGAACCCATTGTGGCCCTCGAGTCAAAAAGTTTGCCCACCCCTGTCCTAGGGCAATGGAAACTGAGAAAATAAAAAACTGTGACTTAATCAAAATAAAAAGCTTATGCACAACAAAAGAAACCATCAACAAAACAAGAAAGCCCACTGCATGGGAGAACATATTTGCCAATATTTCCAATAAGGGTTTAATCTCCAAAATTTATAGGGGCCTCATATAACTTAACAAAAGGAAGATAAACAAACCAATCAAAAAATGGGCAAAGGACCTAAATAGACCTCGGGGAGCAGGCCTAAGCCAGCAGGTGGTCATCCCCTGAGGGGTCCCAGACTGCTAGAGGGCACAGGCTGGGCTGAGGGACCCCCCTGAGTGCACAAATTTTTGTGCACTGGGCCTCTAGTTAAGTATAATGGTTTGGGCCAGTTTCTGGGTTCCATTGGCCTATATGTCTGTTCTTGTGCCAATACCAGGCAGTTTTGAGAGCAGTGCCTTTGTAGTATAGCTTGATATCTGGTATTGTGATCCCTCCAACTCTGTTATTCTTTCTCAAGATTGCTGCAGCTATTTGGGGTCATTTTTTATTCCAGATGAATTTTTGGAGAGTTTGTTCTAGGTCTTTGAAGTATGCCGTTGGTATTTTAATGGGATTGCATTGCCTCTTGCACTGCTGGTGGGAATGCAGACTGGTAGAGCCACTGTGGAAAATAGTATGGCATTTCCTCAAAAAATTAAAAATGGAACTTCCATTTGACCTAGTAATCCCACTTCTAGGAATATATCCCAGGAAAACAGAAACACCAATCAGAAAGGATATATGCACTGGTGCACTATCAGAGCCAGGGAGGGACCACAGGACAGCTCCAGGGTTTGTCCAGCCCTCCTCGCCAGTCCTAATCAACTGAACCCAGCAGCAAGCTAACCTACCAGTCGGAGCATCTGCCTCCTGGTGGTCAGTGTACATCATAGCTACTGGTCGAACAGTTGAACAGTCAGACACTACACATATTAGGCTTTTATTGTATAGGATTACTGTTAGTTTGTTACTGTGCCTAATATATAAATTATATGCATAATATATCTATGCATAGAAAAAAACATAGTGTATACAAGGTTTTGCACTGTTGGCAGTTTCAGGCATATTGGGACTTGGAATGTATCACCTACAGATAAAGGGGGACTACTGTATTTTCCACTTTCTTGCCCTTATCTTTTTATCACTCCTACCACCAATCAGTTTGCTTTTGTTTTAAAAGATTTGTGTAAAGTTAAACATAACTTTCAAGTTAAACTATAGTATATATAACTTAATTGGAAAACAAATTGACACAATTCAGCTTAATTTCTTAGAAAAAAATTGTATAACAATATTTTTGTCCAAAATGTCAACATCTGCACTGCCACAGTTCAGTTCTTGAAAATCAGATCTCCCTTCTTGAATTTCAGCAGAAGACAAGAAAAGAAGGCTATCAACTTCACAGCTCTAACCACGAATAAAACATTTATTCTCACATTTTCCTTAGTTTGCCAATTTCAGCCTTGTGTAACTTCATAAAACCATGATATAGAGAGACTTACAAAAGAATGTAGTGGATCTAATTATCAAGATAGAAGGTATCTTTATAATTTTGATTTTCACTCTGTTATAGTAAAGCCTTTCATACTCATGACTTGTGTGAAAAATGTTAACACTATTGAAAATCTGGTTAACATACTCCCTCTGCTGGTTTATAGCTGTCTTCTTCCAGCAAGGACATGCGAGTTCCTCATCCCTTCCTCCTACGCGTGGTTCCTTTACACACCAGATTTTCTAGGTTATGCTTCCTTATAAAGAACCAAGTTACCTCAGCAAGCTATGAAGTGAAAAATTCTTAAAACTATTGGTTTTATTAAACTTATTATATGCAAAACCTTTCTTCTTTCCAAGTTCTAATTATTCTGCAAAATTTGATAGCACTGTCATGTTTTTACCTTCTCTTTCATCTCCTACAAATTAATACGATGAAAAATACTATTTTTTATTTATAATAGCCAACTGTTAAAACTCTTATTACAGTTTTTCCGCTTCTAAGATACTACATAAATTCTGGTATCATAGGATACCTCCAAAAATATTTGAAACATCTATAATAATAAAACGCAATATGCTAATTAGACCAGACAGCCAAACAACCTTCCAGACATCATTCTAGATGTCGTTCTGGATGAAGCCATGGTGGCGGGGACCAAGGCAGAGATGGTTAGGGGTGATCAGGCAGGCAGGAAAGTGGTTAGGGGCAATCAGGCAGGCAGGCAGAGGGGTTAGGAGCCAGTGGTGGTTAGGTGCCAGCGGTCCTGGATTGCAAGAGGGATGTCTGACTGCCAGTTTAGGCCCTATGTGGGAAACAGGCTTAAACTGGCAGTTGGACATCCCCCAAGGGGTCCCAGATTGCGAGAGGGTGCAGGTCGGATTGAGGGACCCCTCTGCATGCCTGCCTGATCGCCCCTAACCCCTCTGCATGCCTGCTTGATCACCCCTAACCACTTTCCTACCTGCCTGATCACCCCTAACTGCTCGCCTGCCTGCCTGATTGCCCCTAACTACTCACCTGCCTGCCTGATTGCCCCGGGCCTCTATAAAATTAAAAGGCACACAGAAAATTATTCATTGCATTCCAATAACTTAAAAACTTTGGTTAATTAATGAGTAATAACTTCCTTTGACAGATTTAATCTCCATTGTAATTTCATATTTACATTATTGGTTCTAATCATTCTAGTTACATTACTACCTGGAAAATTTTTCTTAGCCAGAAAATGTCCCTAAACCCAGTGTAATAACTTCACTTCCCTCCTCATAAATCAATAGTCATTTGGAAACAAACCACTTATGCTTTATTTCCTCCATTAGCCTTTAAGGAAGTTTTAAATCCATAAAGCAAAATACAAAGTTTTGCATTTGCATGTTTATGCTTTTTCTGGAGAAAGAGTTGCATCACTTTCATGAGCTTATCAAAAGGATTCATGACCTCCTCTCCAAAAAGTAAGAATTTACTTCTGTGTGTCTGCATATATCTGCCCCTCAACACCTACATTAATGTGTACACCACATTGGCCCCTTTGCTCTCCGAGTCTTACACCTAGAATGGCCTCTTTTTCTACATCCTCTATGCAAATTCTGTTATTCTTGGTAAAGTACCATGCTCTGTATAAATATTATTCCCACTGCTTCTCAATTCCTATTAGTCTTTAAGTAGCAGCACTCTAGTTAGCACTTCATTATTCTCTAATAATTTTCCAATTATGATCAGATAACCGGTTTCTAATATTTGTGACATGCATATTTGTTTTATTTTGTCAGCTAGACTACACATATAGCTATCTTGCTGTTTAGCATGCCTTTTATGTTCATTCAGGTGAACTCTCTGAGGGCAGTAAGCATGTTATTTGTATGCTCATTCCAAATGTCCAATATTGCATCTAGTGTTCAGTGTGAGATTCCCTAAATGTTTGATAAATAGAACTACAAATGCTCTAAAGGAAATAAAACATCTAATTATTCTGCTTCCTTCCATTATATAAGTATTCCAAAATATAAGTATATTTATACATTTTTGTGAAAATATTCACAATCTAAGCTTTTCCTTATATAAAAAAAAATAAAGAATAAAAGGGTGTCACTTTAGTTATGGTGTGGTATGTCCTGGAAGTTATAAGGCCTAAAGGCTTCAGTCTCTAGGGAAGATGTATAGTTCACTACAAAACATTTGAAATTGTACATTAAAATATGAATGGCAAGAAACAACCCAAAACCTTGGTTTTGTGGAGACTGTACCCACATATCCCATCAGCCTGGTGGTAAGTGCTCAGGTTACCAAGTACAAAGTAATGTCTTTTCACATTGTTTTCTTTTTGGCCTGCATGAAACAGTTTGCCATCTCACTAAAGCCTATCCTATATCATATAGATTTTAGCATTAAAAAGAACTGATAAGCAGCAACAGAAATGGCAGATGGCAAAAGATCTCAGTCCTAATCTGTCAATTTGAATGCATTAATGACAAATAAAGTTAACTAGCTAGTTTCAACCCTCAATCCAGTTGATTCTTACCATTAGAATCAACTGAAAAGCTCTCAGAAGCATACATGTGCGAGAAGTCCAGTCCCAGATGTAATGACTCCGGGTGGAGTGTGGGCATTTTTTTAAGCTCCCCAGGTAATTCAAACATAATGTCAGATTTGAGAAACTCTGCCCTACACCTGATTAAAATGTATCCAAACAGCATTTTATGAGATAACTTATACAATTCAGTAAACTAAATTCTGTAATATAGATTTTAGGCATGAATGAGAACAGGAGAGGCAGGGAGGTAGGGAGGAAAAAGGAAGAGAGAAGACACTAGAAGTACCACAAGGAAGAGGAAGGTACGAGAGCAGATGTGATATGGTAAAACTTCGCTTCAGCTGTCTTCAGACTAACAATTTAAAAAAAAATTCTCTAGAATTCTACAGGTTCCCTTCAAAGTACCATTTTATTAAATTGTCTCATAAATTCTTTTCTTTAAAAGTCCCTTGAAATTTAGATGAATGGTTCTTAAACAGCTGAATCATCAGATTCAATTCAGTTTTTGTTTTTTTCTCAAAACAGATTTCTTGTTTCACCCCCAAAAGCTTCTGATTCAGTAAAAATGCAGTGGGGTTCAAGAGTTTATATCACAAATGTTTCCCAGTCATGCCTCCATGAGGACTGAGAATTACTGCTCTAGATTACTCGATAATGAAGTGCTAATGTGCCCATCTCAGGGATTCTCAAGTAGACTTTTTTCAAAATACACACATTTGGCTCAACCCAAGAAATAGTCATTTGGTAGGCAGGGTTTTGGCTAAACTATTTGTATTTTTTAAAGCACCATGGTAATACTGAGAACCTGCAGCAAAGCTTTGTAAAATTTCAATGAGTAGTTGAATAAATGAAAGAATTATTGGATACAGATTCCTGTGGCTTTGCCTCCTTTTAGTCTTGCATTTGATTTGTAATAGTATTTATATCTATTTCTCATTTCTGGTACAGAATGCTCCTGCACAATTATGGCCTCTTAACTCCTAGGAAGACTTGATGAAAACAGAGACCTATCTGACTTCCACAGATATTGTCCTCATGAAGCCAGGATTGCAAATGCTGGTGGATAATGTCACCTTCAATCCTGTCTTAAAGGCGTATTTCATTCTACAATGAAAGCATTGAAGGATCTCAACTCTGGAAGATGTCTTGGGGGGAAAAGGTATGGTTTGGTCATCCCTCAAGTCCAAAATCAACAAACGGGTACTTAAATAATATGCACCCTAATTATATCGCCCACTTACCAAATCACAATCATGGGGCTGGGGGAGGGAGGTATGGAGAGGATATTTTGGGATTGTGTATTTTTAATAAGCATTTGCAGGTGATTCTATGATTAGGCAAAATTTGGAAACACTGAACAGGGGGAAATGAAAGTCAGAAAGGGAATGTAGGATAAACAACTAGGGTTTAATCCAATAGATAAGGAAAAGCAGGTGATGATCACATCACTTAATGTAGATTGCAAGTCATTAAAAATCATGCCAGAAGATGTAAAGAACAAGGAAGACAGAATTTACCACAGTGGTTAAGAAACATAGCTTTTAAAAGTAACATCATTCTTATTTCTGCCCACTCTTTCCACTTCAAGAAATGATTTAGACTGGGTAACAATAAAACCACAAATACCTGGATATTGAATAAAATAAAAGCATCCATTTATAAATATGGAAGGTAACAAATAATATTCATAAAACTCTGACTGATCAAAGCTATAACAACTGAATGTAAACATTTGCCCTGAGCTTTCTAGCAGCCTAAGTAACAGGGGAATTTTGATATGATGTTTACCCCTCATTTTCTGGTGAAAGAAAGTACATCAATTCATCAGGAGAAACAATATTTTTTCTTAAATCTGAATGTTAGGAAAAATTTGTCTCAAGGGTCTTTATATAAGGAACATTGAGAATGTAATGGCCCATGAGTGCTAAAGCAGCAAAAAATAAAGAATGTCATGTGGCTATTTTTTTAATATATGTATATTTTTAATATATATGTTTTTATTGATTTCAGAGAGGAAGGGAAAGGGAGAGAGAGAGAAACATCAATGATGAGAGAATCATCGATCGGCAGCCTCCTGCAAACCCCCCACTGGGGATCGAGCCCACAACCCGGGCATGTGCCCTGACTGGGAATCAAACCATGACCTCTGGTTCACAGTTAACACTCAACCACTGAGCCATGCAGGCCTGGCTCATGTGGCTATTTTTAATATCAAAGCCATGGTGAAAGCAAAGGACACAATGCTAATGATTTGCAAAGGTATGCAGACTTCTGGTAACTTCCTCCAATAGAAAAATGATTAGTATCACATTAATGCTCAGAAAAAGCCTTGAGAAATTAACAAGTCCACTAAGCCTGCATTTGCCTAAATTAATAATATGTAAGAATCACACAGGAGCTGCTAAAAAAATGTACATTCATACACTGCTCCCTAGAGCCTCTGAATTGGAACCAGGAATCCACATGTAGAATAAATAATTCTCAGTTGATTGTGGACCACATTTGGAGAGCCACCACCTAAAGCTTCCACTTTCAAAACTTAGTTGTTGCTATTGGATTGGTTCTTATTCAAGACAGACGAGCCTAGTGAAGGCCTGGTGAGTACACAGGTGCTTCTTTGCATGATGAAGTTTGAGAACATTTGTTCTAACCTTTGGACATATAAATGAGGGAGAAAGGATAAAAAGATACATTGTCGTAAAAGGTAAAATTCCTGACTTGAAATACAGCGAAGGGAAAGCCTGCTGGAGAACTTCTCACAAGCCAGGCCAATAGCTTAGAGAGCTGTCCCAGGTCTGTTCCAGAGCTCAAACAGGAAATCAGCTGAATGCTGTACCATCTGTTGTGAGTAATTAAAGTTTTCCACAACTTTTGCTCTAGGAAATTTCCTAATATGGCATCAGGTGGCATTGCAGACCTATGCTTTCAACTATAATCATCTTTCCTCTAAAATTTTTCTTAAACAACACCAGAGTCAGAAGAGACATTCCAGTTCATCTAATTAAATTCTCTCAATTTGCAGATGGGACAAGCAGAAGACAAGAGGTCATGTCCAAGGTCACTTGGCTAATTTTGTCACCTATAGCTCAAAACTCTGGGCCGCTGATGCTATCAAAGCAGACTTGCTAATGCAAAACAGTGTTGTCATTGGTATTGTTTTGTTTTTCTTTAAAACAAAAGCTTAATTTCAGAGTAAGAAAACAATAATTTAATTCTTTAATATGCTATTTTTCATTCACTAAGAAGACACTGGCCTACCCTCAGCAAATATAGATTTCATTTTTATAAAGGGAGAGATTTGACTTGGTTTTCATTCTCTGTGATATTTTGTTTCAATTTGAGAAATAATATTTTTTATTAGTAAAACAATATTTATCTTTTATCATTTTTTATTTTCAATTAAAGTTAATAAACATTATTATATTAGTTTCAGATTCACACCACAGTGATTAGAAATTACATAACTTACTAAGTGATCATCCTGATAAAATCTTATACCCATGTGACACCACACATAGTTATTAGAATATTATGGACTATATTCCATATGCTGTATTTTACATCCCCATGACTATTCTGTAAAGACCAATTTGTACTTCTTAATCCCTTCACCTTTTTCACCCACCCACTAACCCCCTCACATCATGCAACCATGAAAATGTTGTCTGTATCAATGAGTCTGTTTCTGTTCTGCTTGTTCGTTTATTTTGTTGTTTAGATTCAATTGTTGATAGATATGTATATTTTGCCATTTCATTGTTCATATTTTTTATCTTTTTTCTTCTTGTTGTTAAAGAAGATCCTTTAACATTTCATATAATACTAGTTTGCTGGTGATGAACTCTTTTAGCTTTTTCTTGTCTGGGAAATGCTTTATCTCTCCTAATTTTTTTTTTTTTTAAATATATTTTATTGATTTTTTTTACAGAGAGGAAGGGAGAGAGATAGAGAGTTAGAAACATCGATGAGAGAGAAACATCGATCAGCTGCCTCCTGCACATCTCCTACTAGGGATGTGCCCACAACCCAGGTACATGCCCTTGACCGGAATCGAACCTGGGACCTTTCAGTCCGCAGGCCGACGCTCTATCCACTGAGCCAAACCGGTTCCGGCTCTCTCCTAATTTAAGTGATAACTTTGCTGGGTAGAGGAATCTTGGCTGTAAATCCTTGTATTTTATTACTTTGAACATTTCTTGCCAATTCCTTCTGACCTGCAAAGTTTCTGTTGATAAATCAGCTGGCAGTCTTATGGGAGCTCCCATATAGATAATTAGCTGCTTTTCTCTTGCTGCTTTTAAGATTCTCTTTGTCTTTAACCTTGTTTGTTTTAATTATGATGTGTCTTGGTATGGACCTTTTTGTGTTCATCTTGTTTGGAACTCTTTGTGCTTTCTGGGCTGGTATGTTTATTCCCTTCACCAAGTTAGAAAATTTTCTGTCATGTTTTACAAATAGGTGCTCAATTACTGGCTTTGTCTCTTCCCCTTCCGACACCTCCATGATGCAAATGTTGGTATGCTTGAACTTGTCCCAGAGGTTCCTTACACTATCCTCATTTTTGGATTCTTGTTTCTTTTTGCTGTTTTGATTAGCTGTTTTTTGCTCCCTTATATTCCAAATTGATGATTTGATTCTTGGCTTCATCTACTCTACTGTTGATTGCTTGTAAATTATTCTTCATTTCAGTTAGTGTATCCTTCATTTCTGATTGGTCCTCTTTTATGCTGTTGAGTTTCTCACTACATTCATTGAGCATCCTTATCATCAGTGTTTTGGGATTGCTTGTCTCCATTTTGTTTAGCTCTTCTTCTGGAGTTTTGTACTGTTCTTGCATTTGGGACCTATTTCTTTGTCCCCTCATTTTGGCAGCCTCCCTGTATTTGTTTCTATGCGTTAGGTAGAGCTGCTACATCTCCCAGTCTTGATAGAGTGGCCTAATGTAGTAAGTGTTCTGGATGGCCCAATGGTATAGCCTCCCCAATCACCAAAGCTGTGCACAGCCCCACTCTGTGTGTGGGCTATGTACACCCTCCTGGTGTAGTTGAGCATTGATTGCTGTTGGCACATTAATGGGAGGGATTTATCCCCAGGCCAATCTGCTGCAAGGACTTGCAGCAACCATGGATCACTGTGGAGGATCAGCTGTGCAGGGTCCTGCCCCACAGAGCTAGACTTACTTTAATGGGGCTCTGGTGGCCACTGAGTCTGACCCTTGAGTTTGTCGCTTGTGAAGGTAGTTGGGTAGTGGTGCTTCCATGTGATCTGAAACAGTTCAGTGTGTGTGCTGGCTCTGAGGCCTCCTGGGAGATATAGGTCTAGGTCAGCCACCACCTGTGTTCTGCCCAGGGCCACCCAGCATGGGCTACAAATGATTTGTAGATGGCTGCTTCTTGTGTTGGGCTTGGACAGTGATGGCGAACCTTTTGAGCTCGGCGTGTCAGCATTTTGAAAAACCATAACTTAACTCTGGTGCCGTGTCACATATAGAAATTTTTTGATATTTGCAACCATAGTAAAACAAAGATTTATATTTTTGATATTTATTTTATATATTTAAATGCCATTTAACAAAGAAAAATCAACCAAAAAAATGAGTTCGCGTGTCACCTCTGACACGCGTGTCATAGGTTCGCCATCACTGGGCTTGGAGGTGCTCAGGCAAAGCCAAGCTGTGAATGAATGTCAGTGCTGCTATGCTAGACTGGAAGCCACTTAGCGAGAAGTATGGGGCTTGATGAGGCGAGATGCTGCTTGTTTGAGAGATATTAGGAAAATCTGAAGCAACTTTTGGGCTACCCAAGCTGTTTCCAGTGGCCTGCCTTGGGTAGGGCATGGGGCCTCGGGGAATCACTACAGTGGGGCAAACAGTATCAGCCAGGTTGGTGGAGATTCAGATATGGCACTCGCCTATTGGCTCTGAGGGAGAGTGCAGGGGGCTCAGAAAAGAAACAATGGCTTCTGCCAGCCCTTCTGTCTGGGAAATGCTGCCCCCCCCACCCCCCCAGCTCTTGTCCTGATGCTGGACAATTCAGTTCCTCCCTGAAGTGTTTCACCCCTTTCAAGCTGTTGCCCCTCACTAGAGTTCAGAGGGAGTAGAGTCTGAGTTAGTTCATGCATGGGCCCTCTAAGAGAAACTGCCTGAAACTCCAGCAGCCTCCATGTCCCTCAGCCTCAATCCCTGCTGGTTTTTAAAGCCGGAAGTTATGGGGACTTCTCTTTATGGCACTGGAACCCTGGGCTTGGGAGCCTGGTATGGGGCAGGGACTCTCACTCCTCAGGGAGGACCTCCCTCAGCCAAGATGTCCTCCTGATTTTTATCAGCCACACGTGGGTGTGGGACCAGGTCATTCCGAGACTCTGTCCCTTCTACCAATCTCACTGTGGCTTCTTTAATTCCCTAACTGTAGGACTTCCAGTTAGCTCAGTTCCAAGTGGTTCTGAATGATGCTTTAGTTGTGATTTTGATATCATTGTGGGAGGAGGAGAGTACCATGTCTACCTACGCCACAATCGTGGCCAGAAGTCTCCAACATTCTTGTTAATCTAGCTATTCTCCTTACCCAGACCCCACATTTATAAGCTTCATACTGTGAGTAGGGGGAAACTTGGTCTTTGAAAAAAAAAGTTCCCAATGGTCTGCTTGTTGATGCTGATCGCCTTGACCTCTGTGGGATTATGTTTTAAGGCCAGAGTGGCTCTGGGTCAACCGGTAACCCACCCATTCATAAAATTAGCCCTTTCCTAACATTTTCCAACAATACTGCCCAGCTTTCTTGATGTAAATTAATCCTGGCTGTAAATGATGTTAGCCCCCCAAAAAACAACCAATTTAGATCTAACCCTGACATTATACATTCTCACTTTATGTTCTAAAAACACTCAGAAAAAAATGGTTCTTTTTCTGCAATTGTGTTATCCAAAAGTCTTCCTAACAATCTACAAATCTGCTTTTTAAAACATCTTCAAAGGGAAATAAAGAAAGTAAACACTATTTTCCTGAAACACTTTAGAAAGTTTGCACACTGTCTGTATATACTTTTCCTTTTTCCTTTTACCTTCATCTGAACAAGGCCTCGTTGGAGTTTGATTGGAGGGGTCCTAAAAGCCTGCTGATTCAGCTCTGAGGAAGAGAACGCATCAGTACACATTTCAGGAAAGTGAAACAAGTCCCTGCACTTGACAAAAGATGCAATGCTCTTATACTGGAGGCCCTACTTCACTTGAGATTATATTAAAGGAAAGGACATTTTTACTGAAATTTCAGAAAAATATGTTGCAAACAGATATCCCTTGTTTAGATTTATGGAATTTAAGAAAATCTACTAAAAGGGCATATCATAATTAATACATCCTGCTCACCAAAAAAAGTTAAAATTTGGGGTAATTTCTCTAATCTTGATGAAATATTCATCAAGTAAGATACATGGAATCAATTTTTTAAAATTTTGGTTTGTTATTATTAGAGTTTTAAAAATCCTCTTACATTTCAGGATATATAGCCAAAATAGAAGCTTTTTGTCCAACATATTATTCATTGATTATTTACTAGTTGCCATGCACCATTTACCATACCACCATTTGGAAAGAATCCTTTAAATTCATTCAACAAACATTTTCAGTAAATCTTCTTTGCTTCAAGGACTAGAAATATAAGAAAAATAAGATATGAGCTCTTTCTTTCAAATGTCTGTTGACCTGCAAGAAAATAATACAATTCCTTGTGGTAAGTGCTAGATGTTTAGAGGCTAAATCAACCCTTGAGATAATCAACTCCCTTCCTGGGACAAAAACCGAGATTTATTTCAAAGGCCTCTCCAATCTGGGGTTTACAGCATAAGGAGTTGATCAAGATATGTGCACATCCTAGAAGACTTTCCCAGCAAAGAATAAGCAGGACTACATATACAAAGACAGTGTTATCAACAGCCTTAGCGTGTCCAGAAGGTGATTAATATCTTGTCTATGTCTATTAATATGTCTATGTCTATGTCTATGTCTATGTCTATGTCTATGTCTATGTCTATGTCTATGTTGAGGAAGGAAGTAGTAAGAATTGTAGGACATGAGGGCAGAAAAGCAGACAAATGCCAGATTATAAAGGGCTTTAAATATTCAGTGTTCTATGTGAAGACTTTTAAAATGTTTATTTCATAAGTGAGGGGAGTCAACCCAAATGCAAAGAGTAGTGAAGTTACAGATTATGGAAAACATGTATGAGGTAGTTATATATCCAGCTGTAACGTATGATAAACTACTTAGTTTAACAAACCTGGTAAATTTAAAATATTAACATCTTTGCAAACAATGGTAAATTTGAGGCAATATTTCATATTTACTCTCAGTACTAAATTTCATTTAAAATTTTAAATTTGGGGATAGTTTAGAGACAAGTGATAGCTACCATGTCTTGAAGCTAATATTTATGCAGTAACTGAATTTAGGTGCTTCTATGTTTTTATGCCTGGAGTCTATCTCAGTTCCACATTATTATCATTTTACTAGAGGCCCGATGCACAAAATTCATGCAAGAGTAGGCCTTCCATCCCCTGGCTGCCGGCACCAGCTTCTCTATGGCACCCAGGACCTGAGCTTCCCTTGCAACCCGGCTTTGTCCAGAAGGTCATCCAGAAGGATGTCTGGTCTGATTAGCATATTACACTTTTATTATTATAGATATTTTGACTTCTACCAGCATCCTACTACAGTCTGGCTTGAATGGGTCCTGACACATTACTCTTCCTTAGCATCATCTAGAGCAGCCGTGGGCAAACTACGGCCCGCGGGCCAGATCCGGCCTGTTTGAAATGAATAAAACTAAAAAAAAAAAAAAAAAGACGGTACCCTTTTATGTAATGATGTTTACTTTGAATTTATATTAGTTCACACAAACACTTCATCCATGCTTTTGTTCCGGCCCTCCGGTCCAGTTTAAGAACCCATTGTGGCCCTCGAGTCAAAAAGTTTGCCTACCCCTGACCTAGAGACTTCCTCTGTAAGATAGTTCAGGTGAATGTCAACTGAATACTCATCCTATATAATAAAAGCTTAATATGTTAAGTGTCTGACCGTCTGGTTGGCCATTCAACCAATCAAAGCATAGTATGTTAATGATATGCTAAGGCCACTCAACCACTCGATATGATGTGCACTGACCACCAGGGGGCAGATGCTCCAACCAGTAGATTAGCTTGCTGCTGGGATCTGGCCATTTGGGACTGAGCAAGATGGGCCGGACATGCCCTGGAGCCCTCCTGCAGTCCCTCCCTGGCTGGCCAACCTCCCGCGTCCCTCCCGGCCCTGATCGTGCACCAGTGGGATCCCTCACCCCTGCACCCTCTCATAATCTGGGACCCCTCGGGGGATGTTGGAGAGCCGGTTTCAGCCCGCTCCCACAGGCCAGGCCGAGGGACCCCACTGGTGCACAAATTCATGCACCAGGCCTCTAGTCCAGTGATGGCGAACCTATGACATGCGTGTCAGAGGTGACACACAAACTCATTTTTTTTGGTTGATTTTTCTTTGTTAAATGGCATTTAAATATATAAAATAAATATCAAAAATATAAGTCTTTGTTTTACTATGGTTGCAAATATCAAAAAATTTCTATATGTGACATGGAACCAGAGTTAAGTTAGGGTTTTTCAAAATGTTGACACGCCGAGCTCAAAAGGTTCGCCATCACTGCTCTAGTCTAAAAATAAAATAAAATACAAAAATCTATACTGAGAGATTTAAAAATTGAACTGTAAACACCCAATGCTAAAACAGAACAGAAATATAAAAATGCAGTTTTGTAAGAGCTTTTCAGGTCTTAGAGAAATACTTCTCATAGAATATTGATTGATAAAAATATTGACTTCCAATCATAATTTCAAGGGCTATTTTTTTTAATCCTCACCCAAGGATATTTTTTCCATTGATTTTTAGAGGAAGTGGAAGGGAGAGAGAGAGAGAATGAAACATCAATGTAAGAGAGACATATCAATTGGTTGCCTCCCATATGAGCCCTGACCTGTGTCAGGAATCAACCTGTGACCCTTAAGTCCTCGGGCCAATGCTCTAACCATTGAACAACTAGCCAGGGCTTTAGGGCTATTTTAAGTTTCATCTTCTCAATATAGATCATTACAGATTTCAATTCCTCTTCTACTTTATCACCCATTTCTCTCCCTCCCTCTCTCTCTCTCTCTTTCTCTCTCTCTCTCTCTCTCTCTCACACACACACACACACATACACACACATATGCATATGTGTATACAGTTAAGAGGAAGTTAATCAGGCTGGTCAAATTTGTAATGTGAGATTTATATTTTCTTTTGTTACTCTATTGATCCTTCAACATTTTTCTCTTTCACTAATGTCTTCTCAGTCCAAAACTACTAAATCATCTCTTTCCTTCACAACCCAATCATATTTGTTAGCATATTCTATTGGCTCTACCTTCATAAAACATCTAACGTCTTATATTTTCTCACCACTTTAATTTGTTCCCCCCTTTTCAGAATTTTGTGATAGGAATCAGGAGAATGATAAATAGAGGGATGAAAAGAAAGGAAGTTTTGTGGTGTGTACAGTATATAGTTGGTGGAAAGTTGGTAGTATAAAGGGGAAAAACCCTAATGTAGGTGGGTAAATAATAGATTTTAAAAGATTTAAAGATCAGGGGATGGTGCCAGCTGACGAATGGCTGGCTCCACCCCCCTACTGCCCCTCTGCTACTGCCAGTCACCACTGTCCCCCGATCGCCATCCCCTTCCTCTGCCCGCTGGCACCCACCTTGGCTGGCCTGGCGCTATGTGCTCGCCGGCCCCCACCACCCGCTGACCAGTTGTTCTGAGGTTCGGTCTATTTGCATATTAGGCTTTTATTATATAGGATGTCATCCTAATAAATTTAATTGAAAAATAAATACTTTATTATGTATTTTTATCTCTTTCATAGTAGTTGAACAACACACGTAAGTAATTACTCTGATTTAGACTTGTTGGACTATATTCCTTTGGGTAATGAATGGTTCTGTCTTAATGAGTTCTGGCTTAGTATATAGAATTACTGTAGAGACTCCTTGGTTGTTTTCAATCATTCCCATACCTTCTATATTCTTCTTACATAGATGAATATATTTATAACTCTAGTCCTACTGTCTAACTGCCTTCACCTACCTAAACTTTATTTGCTAGTGTTCCCTCTAAACCTTACCTGGATCTTCTGGTCTCTGTGAACAGCCTCCGTTCACCTCGCTAAGCAGCATCAACTTTGCCTCCTGCTCTCCTCTGCCCAATATATTACATCTCCTGCTACCATTCTGTCCACCTGACCACTGTTCAGTCCTTAGAGAGCTAAAGTTTCTGACAAGAAGATAAATGGACTGTGTTTCAGCAAGTCTAGAAGAGGCACAGTACTGCAAGAGATAGGTCTCCCAAAAGAAATGAGGATATAAATCAGAGAGCAATTCTGGAGTGATGTTCATCTCAGAACTTCTGTTTTTCACAGTCCTGATGGAGTACAAATACTGGAGAGCCCATGGTGTTCTGCTCAGGTAGCCTTCCATTTCCCCTGCAACCCCTTGCATATCCACCTTGTGTTCCATCAGACCCCCTAAGTTTTGGCTTATGGGGAGTCTCCTTCATAGTTACAATGCATTCACAGAAATTTCATTATAGAATCCTGAGAATCTTACTAAGGCTGTAAATTGTAAAATGAGTTTTTTTAGAATTTTAGGTTTGGGGAATCCTATATCCCTGTCACTTTCTTTCCATTCTTGGATTATTATTAAGAATAAATTCCATTTGGTAAATCTTCATAAACTGTTACCAGTTTATATTGCCAATTATTAACCACTAAGTGTTTCTATATAATTAATAGCACAGAAAGCACTAATGTCATTAGTGGACATGACTCATAATTTTGCCAAATAAATGCATGGTTCATCAGTAATTGAATCCTCCACTGTAAATCAGTGGGCCAACCCACTGGCCTCACACTCATTAAAACAGCTTTGTTTAGGTGATACAGAGTTTCAGCTAACCCCTGGAGGTAAGTTATATAAAAGCAGTATTATAAAACAATTATAGAAATGGAGTCCTAAGTTAAATTACACTTAAGTCCATTATGTTCCATTAAGTCATTTACAGAAGCCATAAGTATACTCTGTTGAATGGTTTAAGTATAATAGAAACCACATTTCCTGGCCTCAAGCAGTATATAATTTAATGGTAAAAAGTGAACAAAAAACCCTAATTAACCTGGCTGGTTTGGCTCAATGGATAGAGCGTCAGCCTGCAGACTGAAGGTCCCCGGGTTCAATTCTAGTCAAATGCATGTACCTTGGTTGCAGGTTCCCCAATCCTGGTCAGGGTGCATGCAAGAGGCAACCAATCGATGTGTCTCTGACATCAATATTTTTCTCTGTCTCTCCCTCTCCCTTCCACTCTCTCTAAAAATCAATGGAAAAATATCCTCAAGTGAGGATTAACAAAACAAAATAAAACAAAACAAAACAAAAAACACACCAAAAAAACTAAATGAAGTGGGAAAAGAAAACCAAAACATAGCTAAACACATTTCCCATTCTTCAGTTCTCAATTCAAATGCCAGTTCTTCAAATTTCTCTAGCCACTATCATTTTGGTTTTGCTCTTAGAACCTGTGAAAATTCCCTTTATTTGATGAACTCCATTGTTACGCATCAGTATGTGTGTGATTATTTGGTGGATGTCTCTCTCCTGTGCTGGCCTGTAATTGCCACGGAGATGGCGTCCATGTCTGCTTTTTGCTCATCACTGAACCCTCAAAACCTCATCTACTGGCTACAACTTAGTGTTACTATTCAATAAATATTTGAGTGTAAAATGTCTCCATTATAGCACTAGTTGTATCTTTGAAAGAATGCCCAATAGTGAAAGAAGTCTACTATTTAACTTACTATAAAACCCTGAAAATGTCCCATCCTTCTCTTTCTCTCTTTACCTAAATTTCCTTCGGTCTAAAATGGGGATTAAAAACATCTGAGTAGCCTACCATTCCTTATATGGTTGTTTTTCCACTTACTATTACTACATAACAAACTACCCATAAAACAATGTTTTTAGGATGCTCACAGACTCTGTAGGTCAGGAATTCAACCAGGGCAGAGTAGACTTTGTCATTTCAGCTCTTAAAATGTTTGCAGACCTAATTGGGAAGACTCGAAGATGGGAGGTGAGCCAATGTCTGGGGGCTGGAATTATCTGGAGGCATCTCCACCCACATATTTGGCAATTAATGCTAGCTGTTGACAAGAAGCTCAGCTGAGCTGTTCACTAGGAAACCTGTGAGGGGCCTCGCCAACTGCCTTCTCCGAGTGGGCTATTTGGACTTCCTGGCATTAGTGTAGTGGAGTTCCAAGCACGAGTCAGAAAGGAACTATATTATCTTTTATGATTTAATTTTAAAATTCACATCACTTCGCTTGAATTTGTGCAATCCCAAGTCCATCCAGTCCAAGGTGACATAGTTTATGGACCCAAATGTTCAATGGAAGGACTTTCAAATTCACAGCATAGGAGGAGCATTGTAGATAGAAAATATTGTTGCAGCATTTTTGAAATATATAATCTGCCACATGATTGCTTTGATAATCAGAGAGGGTGCCAGCAAAAATACCAAAATGCATCTTTAAGAGTTAATTATTGTTCAAGTCTTGACCTTTGTTATTCTAACAAAATCTTTGAAATTATGCATTTCTAAAGCTCCTTTATGGTCTATATTGGCATCTTTATGATGTTGTATTGGGTCTTGATAGAAATTAAAATCCTAGAAATATCACTGAGACCCTAATTTAAAAACTGGATGGACATAAATTATCAGCTGGAAGTGAAAAAATGATTCATAAACATGAGAAAATTATTAACTAAAATGTGTAAATAAAACAAAATAATTTTTAACTGCCAAATTAGCTTAAAAATTACAATGCCAGCAAGGACTCCATCCCAGCTGCTAGTAGGAGTGGGTATTATTTAACTACTGATGTGTAACGAATTTTCTTTAAAGGGTAACAACTAAAACAACAAAAATTTATTATCTTTCACAGTTTCTTTTTTTTTAAATATATTTTATTGACTTTTTACAGAGAGGAAGGGAGAGAGATAGAGAGTTAGAAACATTGATGAGAGAGAAACATCGATCAGCTGCCTCCTGCACATCTCCCACTGGGGATGTGCCCGCAACCAAGGTACATGCCCTTGACCGGAATCGAACCTGGGACTTTTCAGTCTGCAGGCTGATGCTCTATCCACTGAGCCAAACCGGTTTCGGCGATCTTTCACAGTTTCTGAAGGTCAAGAATCCAGTAGTAACTGAGCTGGGTGGTTCTGGCTCAGGAGTTCTCATGAGGTGGCCATCAAGATGTTGGCCAGAGCTGAAGTCATCTGAAGGCTGGACTAGAGCTGGAGGACACTTGCATGATGTCTCACTCATGGTTGTTGACTGGAGGACTCGGGTCCTTGCTGGCTCTTGGCAAGAGGCCTCACTCAGTTCCTGGCCACATGGACCACTCCTTGGGGCTACTTAGGTGTTCTCATAATATGGCACCTGGCTTTTCCAAGTCATGGGATCCAAGAGAAGGCAAGGCAGATGCCACAAGGTCCCTTGACTAGCCTTCATTTTCATATATTATAATGGTTTACAAAGGTTGACCCTATTCACATGGAAGAGATTACACAAGTGTATAAATACCAGGAGGTTGATATTGACATAATTATGAATAAATTTCTAAAGCCACTCTGGATAGCAATTTCACAGTATGTACCAAAAGCATTAAAATGTTTTATATAACACTGCTGGCTTTGCCTTCCTCTGAGTGTTCCTGGAAATGGCAAGCTCAAGTTCTGATAGCAGTGAAAAGGGTTTCTTTGAGGATGAATTCAATGAATTAAGCGTGATTGGTTCCATTTGATGAGGAATGTGATGAAGAACATCAAATGAAGCCAAATATTTCATCAACCTCAGAAGCCAAACTGAAGATGCCTAGGACAAACGATGAAGTTTATCTTCCTCAAACCGATGAGCAATTCAAAGCTTGCCCCAAACCAATCCCTCCTTTGCTTTCCATTTTGCCTTCAATTAATAAAGTGTGTTGCAAAACTTTGCAGAATTGGCATGAAATATTGAATTTGAGTACTGATGGCAAGAAAATAGAGGTTTATCTGAGGTGCAGGGAACATGCTTGCTCCGAAGAAAAACAAACGAGTGGGGAGCATGGAGACAGTGTAAAGAGTATTGCTGAGACACCACAGGAGGCCACATCACAGTCATGTCTGAGGAAATGCAAGCTGCTGACCAAGAGAGCAAGGAATGAGACACGTTGTCAGATGTGTAAGAGAGAGGAAGGGACCAATACTGTTATTGAAGTGACAGCTTCAGCCCAGGAGGCCATGTTGGCAGCATGGTCAAGAATTTGCTGCAAGAGCCATGCAATCTGAGGCTGGGAATTCATGTTCCACTCTTATTCCTGCTGGGAACTTACTTCCTGCTGCAAGCATCTGGTGTCAGGTGGTGTGTGGTCCACGGCAGACCTCTCTTGGAAAACAAAAAGGGTTGGATTTGCCTGAAATTCCCCTGCAGGTCAGGCCTAGATGCCTGACACTCCCACGAAAATGATCCCTCTCTACTGACTGATGCTTTCCCATCCTTAGACCTGGAAGATAATGTATTATGCCCTGGATGTGTTGAGAGGAATAAAAGGATGATGGAAAGATTAGTTAAAATGAGGAAGGAAAAGCAACCTGGTTTGAACACTCGCAGTAAAGAATAAAAGCTGCAGAACTCCCAGCTAAATTAACTTGTATCCCAATGATTCCCGTGCTCTGTCCAGGATATCCTCATTGTTGTCTGATGCCTTGAGCACAGACGTGAATGTCTGGATTCTGTACTTGAGGTTTGCCAAAATGTGACTGCCACAGCTGCTTCAAGTGTTCAGCTCTGTAGAAAATAATTTGTTTTGGTTTTAATTAATAGATTTTTTAGCACGTTTAGGCTTTCAGAAAAATTGAACAGAAAGTAAGAGTTCCCAAATTCTGCTGCCCACTCTTTCCCCTACTATCAACACCCTACACTGAAATGGTGTTGTTGAATTTACATTGACCCATCATTATCACTGAAAGCCCACAGTTGACATTAGGGTTCACTCTTTGTTTTATATTCTACTAGAGGCCCAGTGCACGAAATTTGTGCATGGGGGTATGTGTCCTTCAGCCCAGCCTGAACCCCCTCCAATCTGGGACCCCTCAAGGGATGTCTGACTGCTTGCCCACCAGGATTGGGCCTAAATGGGCAGTCGGACATCCCTCTCATAATCCAGGACTGCTGGCTACCAACTGCTCACCTGCCTGCCTGCCTGATTGCCCCTAACCACTCCCCTGCCAGCTTGATCAATGCCTAACTGCTCCCCTGCTGGCCCATTTGCCCCTAACTGCCCTCTCCTGCAGGCCTGGGTCCCCCCCAACTGCCCTCCCCTGCAGGCCTATTTCCCCCCACTGCCCTCTTCTGCAGGGCTGCCCCCCAAACTTCACTCCCCTGCTTGCCTGGGTCCCCATCAACTGTCCTCCCCTGCAGGCCTGATCCCCCCCCAACTGCCCTCCCTTTCAGGCCTGATCACCCCCAACTGCCCTCCCTTTCAGGCCTGGTCCCCTCCAACTGCCCTCCCCTGCAGTCTTGGTCACCCCCAACTTCCCTCCCTTTCAGGCCTGGTCTCTCCTAACTGCCCTCCCCTGCCGGCCATCTTGTGTCCACATGGGGGCGGCCATCTTTGACCACATGGAGGCGACCATCTTGTGTGTTGGGGTGATGGTCAATTTGTATATTGGCTCTTTTTTACATAGGACTAGGGGCCCAGTGCACACATTTGTGCTCCTTGAAAGGAACTGTGGGCCACGAGGCTGCTGTAGGAACAGGGGCAGGTCTCAGTCCATCCTCCGTGGCCCCACCCGGCCCCTCCCACCATGGCCCCCAGTCTCCTGTCTGCCAACAGCCCCACTCCTGCTGCCACCGCTCGCACCCACTGACAGCGCAGAGCGATTTGGGCTGGCATCAGCAGCAGGTGTGAGCGGGGCCGGTGCCATCAGCGGGAGCAGAGGAAGGTGAAGAAGCCCTCAGAGGAGATCAGGACCAGCAGCCGCTGCTCACACACCCTGATGCCACTGAGTGATTGGGACTGGTGCCAGGCACCAGTAGCGGGTGAGAGTGGGGCTGGCATAACAGCAGGAGCAAGCGCCGGGTGGAAGCCTGCCTCACAGGAGCAAAGAATTTTCAGTAACCACCAGAGGCTCACCCCAATGACAGCAACCAGAGCCCCGCCTTGGTCTGGTGCCCCCACTCTCCTGCTCCAGCATCCCACCATGGCCAATGCCTGCCATGTTCTGCGCTCTGCCACCTGCTGCCAATTCCTACCATGTTCTGCACATGCCCCCTGGTGGTCAGCACACATCATTGCAACTGGTTGTTTGGTTGTTCTTTTGTTCCACTGTTCGGTTTATTTGCATATTAGCCTTTTATTATATAGGATATTCATTATGCATTATTTGTAATAGGGAAGAAGTAGAAATAAATGTTCAAATAACTGAATCATTAAATTCTATTATATCATGATTGTTTCCAAAGAATTTTAATGAGATGTTTCTGACATAATGTTAAATAAAAAATGAATGCAAGATAAAAGCAACAATTAAATATGATCCCAATTAGTTGCGCTCATATATGAAAGTAAAGAATACTATTAAAAAAGTCCAATAGTTAACAATAGTTCCAGGTTGTATTAGTTTTTCTTTCTTCTACTTCACTGTACTTTCAAATTATCTATATCACAAATATATTATTTTTTATAATCATAAAAATATTTTATGATTTTATCTCCCCCATTAAGCTGGAAACAATGAATCCACTCAAATATGACATCATTAAAATGCTCTACACTTCTATCAGAATCTATTAGTTATTAGCATAAAGCTGTTAGCATTTTTATAAAGCAACTTACAAAGTTACTCTGAAAGAAGATGGCAACCACATCTATATATATAAAACCCTAATATGCAAATCGACTGAATAGTGGAACAACCAAACAACGATGTGCACTGACACCAGGAGGCGTGTGTGGAACATGGCAGGTGTCAGCAGTAGGAGGCAGAGTGTGGTACGTGGCGGGGATCAGTCATGGCAGAATGGTGGAGCAAGTGAGCAGGGACACCCAGACCAAGGCAGGGCACTGGTCGCTGTCAATGGGGAGAGCCTCTGTGGTTACTGAAAATTCTTTGCTCCCATGTGCCACAGTCTGCCCAGAGCTCACACCTGCTGCCAGTGCCAGAGCCGCCACTAGCCCGGACTGCCAGCGCCCAGTGCCAGCCCCAATCACTCGGCGCCATCAGCAGATGAAAGCAGTGGTTGCCAGCCCCTAATGCCCCTGAGGGCTTCTCTACCTCCCCCAGCTCCTGAGGGGCAATTGGGGCCAGCAGCTGCCTCTCGCACCCGTAGCTGGTGCCAGAGCCACCGCTCGCACCCACTGCCGGTGCCTGGAGCCAGTCCCGATCACTCAGCGCTGTCAGCAGGCGTGAGTGGTGGCTGTCAGCCCTGATTGCCCCTGAGGGCTTCTCCACCTTCCCCTGCTCCTGATGGGCGATCGGGGCAGCAGCCACCACTCACACCCACTGAAGGCACTGGCCCCACTCACACTCGCTGCTGGCGCCGGCCCCAATAACTCTGAACCATCAGCGCGTGGGAGTGGTGGCAGTGGGAGCAGGGCTGCCAGCAGACAGGGGACCAGGGACTGTGGCTGGTAGGGCCAGGCGGGGGCACAGAGGATGGGCCAAGACCCGACCCTGTGCCCACCACAGCCTTGTAGCCCACAGTTCCTTTCAAGGTGCATGAATTCCTGCACTGGGCCTCTAGTCCTATCCAATAAAAGAGAAACATGGTAATTAGCCATACCTCCACTACCCTTCCCATTGGCTAATCAGGGCGATATGCAAATTAACTGCCAGCCAAGATGGCGGCTGGCAGCCAGGCAGCTTGAAGCGAACATGAGGCTTGCTTTCTTCAGTGACGGAAAAAACCAACATTCCCCACCTGCTGCTGCCGGCCTCTGAGCTTGCAGTTTGAAACATTGTTACAAATATAGAAGCTAAATAAAACCCCAGAAACCTGCTTTCAGCCAGCCAGGATCTCAGAGCTGGAGTTGAAACAGTGTTTCGATTATAGAACCCAAACAAACCAGATACCTGCTTTCAGCAGCCGAGGCCTCAGAGCTGGAGCCAAGCCTCAGAGCTAAAGCTGGCCCAGAATAAAAAAGAAAAAGAAAAAAAGGAGCGGTTGGGAGCTTCAGTTGCCCGCCAGCCTGTAAACAGCCCTCAGCCCCTCACCCAGACTGGCCAGGCACCCCGGTGGGGACCCCCACCCTGAAGGGTGTGTGACCAGCTGCAAACAGCCATCAGCCCCTCATCCAGGCTGGCTAGGCACCCAAGCGGGACCCCTACCCTGATCCGGGACACCCTTCATGGCAAACCAGCCGGCCCCCACCCGTAAACCAGGCTTCTATCCTATATAGTAAAAGGGTAATATGCCTCCTGGCACCAGGATCAGTGTGACAGGGGGCAGTGCCCAAACCCACTGATCGCCCTGCGGCTCTGTGTGTGACAGGGAGTGGGGCCACAACTTCCCTATCCGCCCTGCTCTGTTCGTGACAGGGGAAGGCGCCCCAACCCCCTGATCAGCCCTGTTCTGTGCCTGATATGGGGGAGCTCCCCAACCCCCTGATCGCCCTGTGGCTCTGTGTGTGACAGGGTGCAGCGCCCCAACCCCCTGATAGGCCCTGCTCTGTGTGTGATAGGGTGTGGTGCCCCAACCCCCCCCCCACGGGCCCTGCTCTGTGTGTGACCGGGTAGAGCCATAACCTCCCCATCGGCCCTGCACTGAGTGTGACAGGGTGTGGCGCCCCAACCCCCTGATCCGCCCTGCTCTGTGTGTGACCGGGTAGAGCCATAACCTCCTCATCGGCCCTGCCCTAAGTGTGACAGGGTGTGGCGCCCCAACCCCCTGATCCGCCCTGTTCTGTGTGTGATAGGGTACAGAGCCCCAACCCCCCTGATGGGCCCTGCTCTGTGAGTGACAGGGGTCAGCGCCCCAACCCCCTGATTGGCCCTGCTCTGTGCGTGACAGGGGGTGGCACTGCAACCGCCCCATCGACCCTGCCCTGAGTGTGACAGTGGCGGCGCCCCAACCCCCTGATCGGCCCTGCTCTGTGGGTGATAGAGGGCGGTGCCCCAACCCCTCCCCCACGGGCCCTGCTCTGTGTGTGACTGGGTAGAGCCAAAACCCCTCTATCGGCCCTGCCCTGAGTGTGACAGGGTGCGGTGCCCCACCCCCCTGATCCACCCTGCTCTGTGTGTGACGGGGCAGTGCCCCAACTCCCCTATAGGCCCTACTCTGTGAGTGGCAGGGAGGAGCTCCTCAACCCCCTGATCGGCCCTGCTCTGTGCGTGACAGGGGGTGGCGCTGCAACCTCCCCATCGACCCTACCTTGAGTGTGACAGGGGGCAGTGCCCCAACCCCCCAATCGGCCCTACCCTGAGCGTGACTGAGGGTGGCATTGCAACCTCCCGATCCGCCCTGCTCTGTGCATGACAGAGGGCGGCGCCCCAACTCCCCAATCGGCCCTGCTCTGAGCCCAACCAAGGGCTGCACCTAGGGATTGGGCCTGCCCTCTGCCACCTGGGAGCAGGCCTAAGCCAGCAGGTCGTTATCTCCCGAGGGGTCCCAGACTGCGAGAGGGCACAGGCCGGGCTGAGGAACCCCCCTCCCCGCCAAGTGCACAAATTTTTGTGCACCGGGCCTCTAGTATTTAATAATGCCTGATACTATGCCAAGTGTGAGAATGTCCTTTCCTTAGAAGTATAATTCACAATTTAAAGAGTAAGAACAGGAGAAAAGATATAAACACTTTTCTTTATAGGCCTTTTTCTGTCTTCAAACATAAGTACTGAGTACTCTTATTACAGTAGAGCTGAAAGCAGGCTATTTGTTGGCACATTACTAAGTCACCTAAAAGCTTTTTGGCAAATTGCCAATCTTACAAAAGAAAATATTTGCATTTTACTACAAAACCCACAATTAATTAATCTAATATGTACAAAAGGCCTCAATTTGGTTTTGCATATAGTATAAATCAATTATATATGCAATCTAGAGGCCCAGTGCACGAAATTCATGCACTGGGGGGGGGGGGCGAGGGTGTCCCTCAGCCCAGCGTGCACCCTCTCCAATCTGGGATCCCTTTCACAATCTGGGACTGCTGGCTCCCAACCATTTGCCTGCCTGCCTGCCTGATTGCCCCAAACTGCTTCAGCCTGCCAGCCTGATCACCCCCTAACCACTCCCCTGCCAGCCTGATCAATTCCTAACTGCTCCCCTCCTGGCCTGATAGCCCCCAACTACCCTCCCCTGCTGGCCCAATCACCCCCAACTGCCTTCCCCTGCTGGCCTAGTTGCCCCTAACTGCCCTCCCCTGCAGGCCTGGTCCCCCACAACTGCCCTTCCTTGCCGGCCTGGTTGCCTCCAACTGCCCTCCCTTGCTGGCCATCTTGTGGTGGCCATCTTATGACCACATGGGTATGGCCATCTTGTGACCACAAAGGGGCGACCATCATGTGTGAGGGCATGATAGTCAATTTGCATATTACCTCTTTATTATATAGGATTACATCTCTGATATGGCAAATACAAAATTTGTATCTGGAAATATAAATACCCATCATTTTAAAGGCATTTGAATAGATTTACATGATCTCTCCTCTTTTTTAAAAAAAATCAAAGAAAGACATTTAAAAATTGATCTCCCATCATTCCATTTTTACAGTGTATTATCTATCCTTAACTCAAACAATACACTACATTGAATAAACAGCTAAAAGCTATTTAAGGGAAAGAGATGCTGCTGTTTATCTTCACATACAATATATAATTTCCAAGTACTATCCAAATTTCTTCATAAACATTCATTTTACCCATCCCAGAGGCAATGGGACTTAGCAGTCAAGGGCACAGACAATGTAGTCATATTGTCTGATTGGGTCCAGGCTCTACCATTTAATAGTGCTGTGCCATGGAGAAGTTACACAACCTCTCATTGCCTCAGTTTCCTCATCTGTAAAACGGGGATGATTTTAATGGTACATACCACATAGAGTTTTTACAAGGACTAATAAGCCATAAAGAAAAGGGCTTATAAGAGTATTTGCCACATCATAGTGCTATGTGTTAGTGCATAGTGTATAGTGCTATTAATTTTTCCTGATCATTTCTGTTCTCGTCACCACAACTTAATCCAAGAATACTTATGCTCCCCCAAGATTGCTGCCCCAGACTCCAAACTGGTGTTCCTGCCTTCCTTCTTTTCCATATCGAATATACTTTTTCTTTTCAAGAAACTAACAAGTAAATTTACCTATTCACAAGTTCCCTGCCCAAATAACTTCCCCAATTCTTAATTTTCTCCAAAATAAAGAACTAGCTCATCTTCATGGCCTACCACTGTTTATGTATAACACTAGAGGCCCGATGCACAAAAATCATGCACTGGGCGGGGGGGGGGGGGTCCCCTCAGCCCGGTCTGTGCCCTCTAGCAGTCCGGGAGCCCTTTGGGGATGTCTGACTGCCAGCTCAAGGAGTGAGCCTAAGCCAGCCGTGGGCAAACTACAGCCCGCAGGCCGGATCCGGCCCATTTGAAATGAATAAAACTATTGAAAAAAAAGACCGTACCCTTTTATGTAATGATGTTTACTTTGAATTTATATTAGTTCACACAAACACTCCATCCATGCTTTTGTTCCGGCCCTCCAGTCCAGTTTAAGAACCCATTGTGGCCCTCGAGTCAAAAAGTTTGCCCACCCCTGGCCTAGGTTGTCAGTGGGACATCCTTAGCACTGCCACAGAGGCGGGAGAGGCTCACCAGCCATGAGCCCAGCTTCTGGCTGAGCGGTGCTCCCCCTGTGGGAGCACACTGACCACCAGGGGGCAGCTCCTGCATTGAGCATCTGCCCCCTGGTGGTCAGTGCACGTCATAGAGACAGGTTCTTCTGCTGGTTGGTTGACTTGCATATTAACCTTTTATTATATAGGATGATATTTCAACATTATCTTTCTCTGGCTGCCATAAATGTTGTTTCAACCAGGCTGCCTCCCTATCTTCCTTCTGCCTCCTTAAACTCTGCTCCACTGTTTTTTCTGGAATGTCTTCACCCCACCATTCTGTCTACCCAACTCCTATTCATTCTTCAAAATTACTGAAATCCCAATATGTTCACAACATAAATACTAAAATTACTAAAATTCTTTGTCTGGGATGCACATTTTGGGTCCTTTGACATATATTGCCAGAATTTCAGTGTGTCCAGGTATAATAACATAAGACTACATCGTACCTAGCTTTTAGCATTCCTCCCAAACAATTAGCCTGCTTCTCTGAGGCTCAGGGCTGTGTTTTACTCCTCTTTTACTAGAGCTACAGCCAGTCACATAATGAGCACTACATGGAATTGATTTGAATATTTATGATCTCTGTCTAGGCCGACATCATCACATTAGCATACTAGCACCTTGTAACTGACAAAAAAGAGGAGGGAAGCTCTGCTGGGGAAGCTCATGGAAAAGTGCACAAAATTCATCAGCTGATTACCCAAGGTTTGTATTTGGGGCAAAAGGACCAAAGACCATAAATGTGAGTCCCAGTAGCTGTCTTGGTGTCCTGGGGGGAATTCCTAATAGTGTAGATTTCACCTGGTCCTGTTATACCAATTCCTGTCAAAGGTATAAGACTGAGACTCCAGTGGCAATGCTGTGATGATTTGAACTTACTGCTGTCAAATGACTAGATTGTCTGATTTTTCTTCTTTCCATTAATTGGATCATATTTGGTCGAATGGATCAGCAGTTTTGCCATTGGGATCGTGCACTGTTGCATTTTGTCAGTGCCCTGGCCCCAGGCCCCACAGAGCATCCGGGGGATAATTCTACCTCAACCACCACCAGCTGGCCACCCAAAGAAAGGCAGGTGGTCTTTCTAATCTGCAGCCTTAGGAACAGAGGTACATCACCTCCTCTTTTCAGCAAGCCCTGCCAGTGTCTTCCCACATCATACCCTCAGAAGCTCCTCCCAGGAAAGCCCCAATTTGCTAGAGTGCTCAGATTGCACCGAAAGGTAAATGGCAGGTAGAGCCAAGGCTGCTTTTATAATTGAGGGGTCACATGGTGGAGAGTTTGTGTAAAGAATTAATAGATATGAAAATTTTAAATAATTATTGTAAAATAAATGTTGTTAAGCCATAGTTATCTGTTCACACAATCAATGTATCCACATCCTTTCCCAGAAAACTTTAGAGATAGATAGATAGATAGATAGATAGATAGATAGATAGATAGATAGATAGATGATAGATAGATAGATATAGATAATTTATATAATTTTAATATTTATAATTTATGTAATTTAAATATATAATTTAAATTATATTATTCCAATAATATATATCAATACTATACTACTTTACTACTTTTAGCATTTGTTTTCTCTTCTTCACTACTGTTTTCTGTTTTATTTTCCTACTGTCCGTCTATATTCCCTTTATGTCCTGCCCTTTAAAGTTTAAAGTCCTGATTGACAACTTATTTCTGAAGCAACCTCTTTTTATCCAGATGAAGACCCAGATGGAAGTTGAGTGTTTGTAAACTGGCCATTATGTGGGAAGAAGGAGGACGCTCAACCCAACAAGAAGCAGAGAAAGCCTGCAGGGAGTAACCCCAGAGCTGTGAGTCTCAGGGAAAATTCGATCTCAGTGCCATGCAGAAAGTCTAAGAGGCACGTAGACCGTCGAGTGATGCAGAGGCCAAGAGAATCATAAGAAGTCTGATTGCTCCAGCAGATTCATATCAGGTGTCAAGGCGAGGATAACAGCCACCTTCTGGAAGCGAAGATACACAGGACCCACCCAACCCTGCCACCTGCCAAGACATCAGGCTCAGTTCTCACCTGGGTGCTCATGCCCTGGAGATGGGGAAGAGGAAGCACTGTTCCTTTCTAGCCGAGGACAGGCTGCAGCCTGGCAGCCAGCGCAGAGCTGAAGGTGAGCTGCCTGAGCAATGGCCATCCTCGTGTAACAACACCGAATTACCTTTGTGTAAGCTGTCCCCTACACCTAGAATCTCAAACTCCACTCAAGTTGGGAAAACTGCATTTATATTTTAATCTCAAGTGCAACCTTCTCCCTCCACCTCATGGTAAATTGTCCTTTCTCTGTGCTCTAGTCGTATTGTAACAAAGCTATATATTTGTTTGTCACCTCAAGGAGTTCCTTGAGGTCAGAAATTATATTATTTTCATCTCTGCATCCCCAAAAGTGCCTTATACAATGTGCTCAATCCATACTTGTTGATGAGCAAATGAGTAAATCAACAAATAGGAGAATAGAAGGATGAATGCATTCTTGAGCATTTGTGGTTTTGACAGACAACTGACTGTTTCTGAACCTGCTGAGACAGGGCTTTGACAGGTGAGATGAGCCAGTGACATGGAATTCTGCCCTCTCACCCTGAGCAGGGAGCAGAGCTCCTGCAGACGCTAGGATACAGACCAGACACCCGGATGGCACGTGGATGGATGCAACAGCTGACACCACCTCTAATAACAATAAGATTTCTCTGTCTTTTGTTTTCTTCCTGCCTCCAACCAGAGTTAAAAATCAACCACATATTGCTGATTTTTGTTGTTTAGAGTATTTTACACTAGAACAGACTTTTCTGCTTAAGAAATAAACCTTTGGGAAGTGACTGCAACTATATTATGTACAGAAAAAAGCAAATTGTCATCAATAAGATAGCAACAATGTCACCTCTAAGGCTTGTGATAAGAAGTTAGTTTACACTTCTCTGAGACAACTGAGATTAAAGACAAGAATAATTACAATCTTTAGGGGCAAATCTGTTTTACAACTTTAAATATGAGAAACAGAAAAGAAGTCAAGTCAAGCCTCTGCGATCAATGCTTTCAAGTGCAGCAATGATGTTTTATCCTTATTAATTAGTTTATTCTTGCACAACGCATTGGGCCATATAAAAATATAGCCCAATTTTGAATTTTATAAGAAGTAAAAGGGAAGATTGCTGCCAAAAAGCAATAATGTGATTCTCACTTATGAATTTGCTCAAACAATGTTTCTTAGAAATTGTGTTTAGAAACATCTCATCTAACTCCCCTATCTCTTTTGTGCTTTCCAACATCAGGTGTCAGGACATATCAGAGAAATTTATAACACTAGGAACACTGTCAAGCCTAAATAATAGAACAAATGAATGGTATTACTAGACCATACCATCTACATATATGACTTCACTTTTCCATGAATGAAGGAATAAACTTTTTAAAAGTTTAATATTATAACTGAGAACATTAAAAAAAATAGCCAACTCTAAATCAAGCCTACATTCTTCTTCTCCAACCTAAAACATTCCCCGACTGAAATAAACATATGTGTCCTTTGACATCAACAAAAATTATTCTGGTGCTGTTACTCTGTCTTACAGATTTGAAAGTTTAGGCTTGAAATGATGAAACAGGACGTTCAAATCCATATAGCTCACGGGCAGTAGAACTTAGATTTGAAATTTTGTCCACTGAATTAATAAAATGCAAGTAAAGAGAGAGTGCTGGTAGATAAATAAATCAAGTGTTAATTTGACTATGGACATTATTCAAATTCTCTATGGTTTTTTTCCTTCAAAATAAATAAGAGCATCATTTATCACAACTGTTTAAAAATGTCATAAATTTCTGCAAATGATATGGAAATCAGATAGATTCGAAGAAATGCTTTACAACAACAAAAAAGGTATATCTTTGGGTGCTATTTCCCAAACTGTGCTTTTAGGAATATTAGTTTGCGGGATGTTAAACAATATTATAAGGTGAGGGCCAGAGATAGAAACTCAACAAAAATCAGCTGCTTTTCTATGCATAATGAACAATTCAAAAAAGAAATTAAGAAGACAATTCCCATTTAAAATAGTATTAAATTGCAGTAACTAGCCATATTGTGGCAATTAATTTACAATATATACATGCATCAAAACATCACATTGTACACCTCAAACTTACATAATGTTATATGTCAATATACCTTAGTAAATCTGGGGGGAAATTTTTAAATAACAATAAATAATATACCAACAAAAAGAATACTAAGCTTTAACTTTAACCAAGGAGGCAAATACCTATACATTGAAAATTACAAAATGTTGCTGAAAGAAGTTAAAGAAGACACCAATAGATGGAAAGACATCCTCTGTTTATGGATCAGAAGACTTAATATGGTTAAGGTATCCATATCACCCAAAGTGATCTACAGAATCAATGCAATCTTTGTCAGAACCCCAATGATTTTTTTTTTGCAGAAACAGAAAAATCTATCTTAAAATTCATATAGAATTTCAAGAGACCCTGAATAGCCAAGACAATTTTGAAAAAGAAGAAATTTAGAGGGCTCACACTTCCTGATTTCAAAACTTAAGACAAAGCTATGGTAATCAAAGCAGTGTGGCACTGGCATACATAGAGATGTATATTCCATGAAAAAGAATAGACAGCCCAGAAATAAACCTTCCTACACTAGTATGTGGTCAAATGGTATTGACAAAGCTTCCAAGACCATCTAGTGGGAGAAAGACAATTATTTCAATAAATGCTGCAGAGGAAACTGGATATCCACATACCAAAAAATAAATATAGTTGAACCCTTACCTTACATCGTATTGAAAAATAAATGTAAATGAATAAAAGAATTGCTTATCCAACACTTTTGTAGCTCAAAAAATGGCAATCTCATCTTACCAGCTGCTCACATCAGTAGCCTTAGCCATCCCTGTCTTCTCCCTAAATGTCATGCTACACATTCAATCCATCAGAAGACCTATCAGCTCATCCTTCTAAATATATCCCAAGTCTGACCACTTCTACTGCTTCAAAGCTATACTTACCTCTCCTCTAAACAGAGATTGCTAACCTGTTTCCCCTTTTTTCCTTCTCATTTTATATAGTTTACTTTTTCATATAGCCATTCTGTTTTCTACACAGTTATATTATTCCTTTAAAACAAACCAGATCATGTCCCTCCTCTAGTTTAAAACCTGTAATGGATTCTTACATCACCCTAAATAAAAGTAAAAATCATTATAGTTGTCTGAAAGGCCTACACCATCTGCCCACCACACCCCCCCCCCAAAGAACTTCTTTTTTTAATGTATTTATTTAGATATTTATTTATTGTCTAAAGTTTTACATATGTCTCCTGTTTTCCCCACTTGACCCGCCCACCCCACCCCAGCCATTCCCACCCCAGGAAAGCCCCAATCCAACCCAGTGTCTATGTCCATTGGTTACGTTAATATGCATACATACACATCCTTTGGTTGCTCTCTAAACCCCTCATCCCCTGCCATTTGTCTCTGGATCTATTCTTGTTTATCAAATTATGTTGTTCATTATATCCCACATATGAGTGAGATCATGTGATATTTATCTTTCTCCGATTGGCTTATTTCACTTAGCATAATTCTCTCCAGTTCCATCCATGCTGTTGCAAATGGTAAAAGTTCCTTCTTTTTTATAGCAGCATAGTATTCCATTGTGTAGATGTACCACTGTTTTTTAATGCACTCATCTGCTCATGGGCACTTAGGCTGTTTCCAAATCTTAGCTATGCTGAATTGGGCTGCTATGAACATAGGGGTGCATATAGTCTTTCTGATTGGTGTTTCTGGCTACTTGAGATATATTCCTAGAAGTGGGATCACTGGGTCAAATGCCAGTTCCATTTTTAACTTTTTGAGGAAACTCCATACTGTTCTCCACAGTGGCTGCACCAGTCTGCATTCCCACCAGCAGTGCACAAGGGTTCCTTTTTCTCCACATCCTCACCAGCATTTGTTGTTTGTTGATTTGTTGCTGATAGCCATTCTGACAGGTGAGAGATAGTATCTCATTGTTGTTTTGATTTGCATCTCTCAGATGATTAGTGACTTTGAGCATGTTTTCATGTGTCTCTTGGCTTTCTGAATGTCCTCTTTCGAAAAGTGTCTGTTTAGGTCCTTTGCCCATTTTTTGATTGGATTGTTTATCTTCCTTTTGTTAAGTTGTATGAGTTCTCTGCAAATTTTGGAGATTAAACCCTTATTGAAAATATCATTGGCAAATACGTTCTCCCATGCAGTGGGCTTTCTTGTTGTTTCTTGTCTGTAAAAGATATTGCTACAACATTTGCCTGCTATTTTGCTGCCTATGGACTCTTGTAGGATTTTTATGGTTTCCCGTCTTACATTTAAGTCTTTTAGCCATTTTGAGTTTGTTTTTGTGTATGATTTAAATTGGTGGTCTAGTTTCATTTTTTTTGCATGTATCTGACCAAATTTCCCAACACCATTTATTGAAAAGACTGTCTTGACTCCATTGTATGCTCTTGCCTCCTTTGTCAAATATTAATTGAGCATAATGGCTTGGGTTGATTTCTGGGTTCTCTGTTCTGTTCCATTGGTCTATATATCTGTTCTTGTGCCAGTACCAGGCAGTTTTGAGAACTGTGGCTTGGTAATGTAGCTTGATATATGGTGTTGTCATCCCTCCAACTTTGTTCTTCTTTCTCAGGATTGCTGTGGCTATTCAGGGTCTTTTATATTCCAGATTAATTTTTGGAGAGTTTGTTCTAGATCTTTGAAGTATGCCATTGGTATTTTTATGGGGAGTGTTTTGAATCTGTAGATTGCTTTGGGTAGTATGGACATTTTAATGATGTTGATTCTACTAATCCTCCTTAGTTAAGTTTATTCTTAGGTATCTTAATTTTTTTGGTGCAATGGTAAGTGGGATTGTTTTTTTTCCATTTCTCTTTCTTTGAGTTCCATTATTGGTGTATAAAAAGGCCATGGAGCCCTGACCGGTTTGACTCAGGGGATAGAGCATCGGCCTGCAGACTAAAGGGTCCCAGGTTCGATACCGGTCAAGGGCATGTACCTTGGTTGCAGGCACATCCCCAGTAGGGGGTGTGCAGGAGGCAGCTGATCGATGTTTCTCTTTCATCGATGTTTCTGACTCTCTATCGCTCTCCCTTCCTCTCTATTAAAAAATCAATAAAATATAACTTTAAAAAGATAAAAAAGAAAAAGGCCATAGATTTCTGGGTGTTAATTTTGTATCCTGCTACATTGCCAAATTCATTTATTGGGTCTATTAGTTTTTTGATGGAGTCTTCAGGGTTTTCTATGTATAGTATCAGGTCATCTGCAAATAAGGACAGTTTTACTTCTGCTTTTCCAATTTGGATGCCTTTTATTTCTTCCTCTTGTCTGATCGCTATGGCTCGCAATCCAGTACTATATCGAACAGGAGTGGTGAAAGTGGGCATCCCTGTCTTGTTCCAGTTCTCAGGGGAAATGAGTTTAGTTTTTGCCCATTGAGTATGATGTTGGCTATAGGTTTGTCATATAAGGCTTTCATTATGTTGAGGTATGATCCCTCTATTCCCACTTTGCTGAGAGCTTTTTTCAAGAAAGGATGTTGGATTTTGTCAAATGCTTTTTCTGCATCAATTGATATGATTATGTGATTTTTGTCTCTCAATTTGTTTATGTGATGTATCACATTTATTGATTTGTGGATATTGTACCAGCCTTGCATCCCCGGAATAAATCCCACTTGGTCCAGCATCAGAGTGAGTGGTGGAGGAGCAGCTTTCTCTGAGACTGAAGTGCCAGCAGAGGCCATTGTTCCTTTGCGGAGCCCTCCTCCCCCTCCCCCACTGAGCCAGCAGGCAGGTCCCATATCTGAGACTTCATCAACCTGGCTCTCACTGTTTGCCACAAGTTGGTTGTTACAGAATAGTCATGGGGATGCATAGGGAATATAGTCAATAATATGCTAATAACTATGTATGATGTCAGGTGGTTGGGAGATTTATCAGGACAATCACTTGATAAGTTATGTAATATCTAATCCCTGGGGTATACACCTGAAACTAAAGTAATTTATATCAACTGTAATTAGAAATTAAAAATGATAAAAAATAAAAAAATGAATTAAAATGCTCATGGACCACTAATGGGGGGAAATTTTTTATTGCTCGTTATATATTGCCTTCTAATTCAGAGGAACCCTTGTTCCCATGATATCTTGGTCATTTGGACTGTAAAAGGATCTGAAAAATACTATTTTTTGAAATCTTGACAGTCATTGGTATTTTTTCCAGGAATTAGTGACAAATAGGAGTGACAAGGGCAGCTCTGACTTTACTGATTTGGAAACTTTGTTTTCATAGTCATGCTCCTATGCTGTGTTAAATTTCTGGTCAAGTAAATTTATTATTTTTCTACCCATAGTGGATATAGCCTGTGAATCCTCCAACCCAATGACAGAAAGGAAAATTATTTGTAGTTGTTTCTTTTTAGGTAAAATTTCTTTCTATGTCTGTAGAGATTCAAACTCTATACAAATTCTACAATTTTTATTCCTCATCCCAATAATAAATGTTGTACTGCCAATGAGATGGCTCCTCTGACCCTTTAGGGTATCCATTCTCAGGCAAGAGCCTATTCTCAGTGTCAACCTGCCAGACTTGGTCTCCCAGGGTGAGCGAGGTTCCAGCACCATGCCCACGTCTTCTCCATCAAAATGCATTTCTCGTGTTTTGACTAGAACTAATATGCTAACGAATTCAGGCCACGGTATAATGATGAATAACTTTACATGGAAATTTTGAAATGAGAAATCTTTTTCAGCATTACTCCAATCATACCACATACGGAGTTCTTTATTATACTAAATATTATAAATGCCTTCTCAGGAAGCAAACAGAATGTGACTGAGCCTAGCATGACAAAAGTGGTTAGGTAAATTATAGCAATGTACTGAATGGAATATTAAGTGTTCATTAAAAATGATATCCATAGAGATTATATAGCAAGTATGCAAAAATATATATATGCTTTTAAGTGAAAGTTATAGATATAAAATTGCATTTACCTTATGATTATGTCTGCTAAAAGTATGTATGGATTTGGCTAAGGACTGGGAAAACATAAAAAATAAATGTAATTTGTCACATGTTCAGATTTCTTTCTTTTAAGTTTCATTAATTTTATAACTATTTTAAATTTAAAATGGTGTAATTTTATGTAATGTCTTCAGCAGTGTTATAGTAATATGCTCTGTCTTCTAGGTTTTCTTTTTTAACTACTCTTTGTAGTTTCAAAATTAATAGTCTTTTACAGGGGTCCCAAGCTCTGAGCCAGGGGTCCTCAAACTACGGCCCGCGGGCCACATGCAAATACAAATATTGTATTTGTTCCCGTTTTGTTTTTTTACTTCAAAATAAGATATGTGCAGTGTGCATAGGAATTTGTTCATAGTTTTTTTTAAACTAAAGTCCGGCCCTCCAACGGTCTGAGGGACAGTGAACTGGCCCCCTGTTTAAAAAGTTTGAGGACCCCTGGGACTCTTATATGATGATATCTTGGCTATTCCAATATAATGTATTTTAAGATCTATCACAAAAAGTCTAACAAATAGCTTACCTACTAAACCTGGAATATTTTTAATTAATTAAAAGCAAATTATAATTTTTACATTAGTGTTATAATTTATAAAATTCAATTGGAGAATTTTAATAATCTTGTAATATGTATTTCATTATGGGTTTATTGAAAGCAGTTCTTATCTCAAACAATCTTTAACATTATTTATTTATTTTGATTGTGACATTCACTGCTAGAGAAAACTATATCTTTATCAAATATTTAAAATCATCTGTAATTTCTCCATCCCCAGGATTTATTTGAAATGGCAGGTTTAATTTAACTTCTGTCAAACTGTACCTTGAAGAGATATACATCACAAAAATCCTGTGAAATCCTGAATCTGTGGCAGTTAAATATATGCCTTTGATTGACATTTTATTTTGGCTGCAAGTGATTTTAAATATCCAATAAAAATACTGATTCTAATGTCAGATTTCAACAATTTTGCCACAGAGAAAACACTTCTAATATATCATGGTTTTAGAGAAATTTAAACACCTCCCTCAGTATCCCCCCATCAAATAACAAAATAGTGATTCTACCAAACTAGGTTCCAGAAGATAATTAGATGAGATGAGAATAAATTCTGCTTTTGTGAAGTGACCAAAGGGCACTAGTGCTGCTCACTCCCTGACCTACTTACGCTGGGACAGGGGAGACCTCATGGGTGTTGCAGAGGAAATTTAAGAGTATGTGTGTATCTCAGCAGTGGTGGGTCCATTTTCCACTAGAACTCCAAGTAGGAAGAGACTCTTCTGACAAAAGAGCACTTAAAATGGCCCATTACCCAGCATGAGCTCAGCAAAAGAGCATAGAATTCTCAGGGTGAAGAGTCATGAAGTCGATTCATCATATAGCCACAACCAGCATTTTATAGATTATAAACAAGAAAAGCAAACAATTCAATGCTAATAAATAAAAGCCACTTACCATTTCTTGTATTTATTCACTAAAAAAAAATTTATGAGCACCTCCTATAGGTCAGGCACCCTTCCAACACTTAAGCTATAACTGCAAAAAAAATCTAAGTTCCTGCCATTAGGGAATCTACATTGTACTGGAGAACGTCAATGATTAACCAACTGAATCAACGGATATAATAAGATTGATACGTGCTCCAAGGAAAACAAAGGTGGGTCAGAGGATGGAAAGCATTTAAAAGGCTGGCAGTTCTCCTATGTTTGATGGAGGCTCAGGGAAGGACTCTTGGATTAGGTAACATTGTATGGAAAAGCTGAATGAAGTGAGAGTAAACTATGAGGTTTTTGAAGAAATTGCTTCAGACAGAAGCAACATAATTTGCCAAAGCCCCAGGGGACTTAGCATGATTGAGGAGGCCACAAGGAGGCAAGGTTGACTGAAGGAGAGTGGGGTCAAGATCGATAAGAGACACAGATAGAAAAACAGGTAAAGGCCATTTCATAGATGACATTAGTTGCCATGGTAAGTACTTGAACTTTCATTCTGAGTGAAATTGTAGGTCGTTATTGGGACAGGGGTAAAGCATGATCACAGAGCAAGAGGGGAAGCTGAGAGACACATTAGAAACCTATTGCAATAGATCAAGTGAAACATGATAATTCCTTGGACTAAAAAACATTTCATTGATAACTCATTAGGATATATGTTGAAAATAGAGCTGACAGGATTGTTTGATATTTTGAAATATGTGGTTTAAGGGAAGGGTAAAAAACTTTTTGAGAGTCAATCTCTGGGTCAAGATGAGATAACCCAAGTAAGTGAAATAGACAGAGAAAAGATCTAAAGACTACACCTGAGATACTTCAATATTTGAGGTCAAAAAGCCAAGTAGGATCCAGGAAAAACAAAAAACAAAAAACAACAAAAAACAAACAAACAAAAAAAAACAGAGACTCAGCAATTTAATAAGGCAGATACAGAACAAAAAGGAGATGGTATTCTCGTGACCAAGTGCAGACACAGTTTCAAAGAGAAAGGAGCAACCAATGATGTCAAATGCTGCTGCTCCATCAGTCAGATAGGGCTGGGAACTGACCACTGGGCTTAGGAACAGGGAGCATGTGGATAAACACACACACACACACACACACACACACACACACACAAAACAGGTGTAGAATGATGCAGAAAGATTAGAGTGGGTTCTGTAGAGAATGAGAAGACAGAAAGCATCCACAACTATTTCAAAGAGGTTTGCTAATGCAGGCAGCAAAGAAATTAAACAAGAACCAGTGGGAGATGAAGGTCAACAGAAGGTCTTTTGGATAGGAAATATTTCGAACAGCTTTTATATATTCAAAGATGTAAAAGATCCATCCTTATATTATCTCTTGGCAAATATCAGAGTTTGTAGCTTCATTATACAGTCAATATGCAGTTTCATTATAAAGTCAAAGAAAAAAGTCAAATAGGTTTTTTTCTCAATTTCTGCAGCAATTTTTAAAGCATACTTCTTAAGGAATTTTTAAGGCTAATTCCTTTTTTAAAATGCAAGTCTTTTGAAGAAAATGTATTTTTTTAAATCTTGATATAAGATCAGCTAAACATAAAATTTAACATTTGACTTCCCAGAAAAAAATAAAATGGTTTATGAAATGGAAAGTAGAGAAAGAAAACACACCTAGTGTGCTTCTCATTTTCAGGAGAAAGTTCGCTCCCTGCCACTTCGTTAGGAATAATTTAATAACATAACGAATGTTGTTGAATGTTTGTATCCTTTATTCTACGAGGCTTTATTTTACGAGAGAAATACCAGAACAAGTCTTTTATTTGCTTTTATTACTCAAAACAAGCTTTCTTTTTTGTTTGTATTTAGCTTTCTCACTGTGTTTGTGCCTTCAGCGCTTTCACAACTACTTCCCGCTCCTCAGGAAGGAGAGCACGCTTGATCCTGTCACGGGCGCATTTAGCACACATGGATCCACCACAGGCCCTGCTGGCAGGTTTTCTCGTTTTAAACAAACTCATGAGAACTTTAGGTCTCACAGTACGAGCTCCACTGTCAGCCTAGGCACACGCCACACGCAGATTTGGTGCTTTCCCAACCTTCGTGGTATAAAGGTAAACATTTCTATTACCAGGGGTTCAGGACAGCCTAGTTTTGTTAAAAGCTGCATTGTAGGACAGCCTCCGACGGCATGTTAAATGCTGGACCATTCTGAATGCCCCCACACTGGCTCAAAAGACTGAGTCTGAGAGATCCCGGCGCCTGCAACTCATATGTGATATATATGAGGAAGACCTGTTGAGAACTTCCTTTTGTCTCTAATATATTTTTATTGATTTCAGAGAGGAAGGGAGAGTGAGCTTGAAACATCAATAATAAGAGAGAATCATTGATCGGCTGCCTCCTGCATGCCCCCTACTGGGGATCGAGCCCACAACCTGGGCATGTGTCCTTGACCGGAATCGAACCTGGGATCCTTCAGTCCTCAGGCCGACGCTCTATCCATTGAGCCAAAATGGCTAGGGCCATATGTGGTATTTTTTCTTTTTATATGTGCTATTTTTAATAACAATCTCCTAAAAACGAAAAAGCTTAGGGCACATGTTATAATTCTTTGAGTGCTTTTCTATAGAATATTATTGTCATATAAAGTACCAAACTTTCTGGCGATCTTATGTCAGAAAAACCAGAAAATAGATGATCACTTTATCTCTTGGGCCAGTGCTTCTCAGAATTTTTCAGAATTAGCATGTCCCTCCAAGGGGCAGTCACTTGGTGTATCCATATACCCTCAACCCATCTATGGCAACACCAGGTGAGAAGAGCCTTAGATTATGACTCTCAAATATCAATTGTCTTCATCTCTTTTGAGAGAAAAGAACAGTAAGATCCAAACCAGACTCTTTGACAATTGCCAAAGATACAGAATAAAGAGATCTCATTTGCTTTAAGTACCTGAAATGCCACAAAGTTGAACTATAACTGTAAAATTTCAGAAACCTGTCTGAAATTTTTCTTTAAAATAAAGGAAACTCCAAAAGCAACTGTAGCTGGCCAGGAATGAAGTATGTATATTATTTAAAAGGTGCTCAAAAAATTTCATGACATCGTATTCAATCAAAAAGTTCAGAAATGACTAGATGTAGTCTTACAACTGCTTGGTTTGGGAATGACTAAAGGCTAGTGTTATCCACCTACCACCTTGGTTGAAAATAATCTCAGTGTAGGAAATCTAAACATTTTTTAGGAATATCATGTTCCAGTACATCCACCTTTGGAGAGGGGCTGATGGGTTAATGGTTTATCTTTTTTTTTTAACATAAAATAATAGAACATTTTAATAAAAATTAATATTTTTTTCTTTTTTTTATTGCTTAAAGTATTACAAGGGGTATTACATATGTATCCATTTTATCCCCCCGCCCTAGACAGTCCCCTAGCCTCCCCTATCACCCAGTGTCTTATGTCCATTGGTTATGCTTATATGCATGCATACAAGTCCTTTAGTTGATCTCTTACCCCCCTACCTCCTGCCCCCCAACCCTCCCCGGCCTTCCCGCTGCAGTTTGACAATCTGTTTGAGGCAGCTCTGCCTCTGTATCTATTATTGTTCAAAAGTTTATAATGGTTTCTATTGTCCATGAATGAGTGAGATCATGTGGTATTTTTCCTTTATTGACTGGCTTATTTCACTTAGCATAATGCTCTCCAGTTCCATCCATGACGTTGCAAATGGTAAGAGTTCCTTCCTTTTTAGAGCAGCATAGTATTCCATCGTGTAGATGTACCACAGTTTAATAATCCATTCATCTACTGATGGGCACTTAGGCTGTTTCCAGATCTTAGCTATGGTGAATTGTGCTGCTATGAACATAGGGGTGCATATATCCTTTCTGATTGGTGTTTCTGGTTTCTTGGGATATATTCCTAGAAGTGGGATCACAGGGTCAAATGGGAGTTCCATTTTCAGTTTTTTAAGGAAACTCCATACTGTCTTCCATAGTGGCTGCACCAGTCTGCATTCCCACCAGCAGTGCACAAGTGTTCCTTTTTCTCCACATCCTCTTGGTTTATCATTTCCAATGTGAAGAGGTACAAGCATTATACTCCAATTGTTTTATTTATGTATTGCTATATTCTATCATATTTCCAATGCTTAGAACAGTGCCTGACTGATAGTAGGTGCTCAATAAATTTCACCTATAAAATTATTCATTCGATGAATATTTTATTGAGCACTTATTACATGGTAGGCATTGTTCTAAAACAGCAGTTCAGGACTAGAACACTTAGAATGAGTTATATATTATGGAAATCTAATACTGATAAATTCTACTAAAACAATTCTTGCCATAATCAGTGAGATAACATCTAAGAACACAGTCTATAGGATCACTTGCTTTTTCGAAGTCCATGTCCTTGACCAGAATCGAACCTGTGACCCTTTGGTCCAAGGGCAGATGCTCTATCCACTGAGCAAACTGGCCAGGACTTAATCATTTTTTTCTTTAAAAAAAAAGTCAAACTTAGCTCTGGCCTTGTGGCTCAGTGGTTTGAGCATTGGCACCAAAGGGTCGCAGGCTTAATTCCTGATCAAGGGCATGTACTTACCCTGGGTGCAGGTTTGATCTCTGGCCCCCGTCTGGGTGCTTGTGGAAGGCAACCAGTTGACGTGTCTCTCTCACCTCGCTCTCTCTCTCTCTCTCTCTCTCTCTCTCTCTCTCTCCCTCTCTCTCTCTCTCTCTCTCTTCTCTCCTCCCCTCCCCTCTCCTCTCCTCTTCTCTCTCCTCTCCTCTCCTCTTCCCTTCCATTCTATCTAAAAATCAATGGGAAAAATATCCTCAGGTGAAGATTAACCAAAAAATAAATAAATAAATTTGAAACGTCAAACAAACATAGAAACAAAGAGTAAAAAGGTGATTGCCAGAGGCTGAGAAATAGAAGGTAAAAGGGTACGAACTTTCAGCTACAAGATGAATAAAGTCTGAGAATCTAATGTAAAATATGATGGCCATAATTGATAACACTGTTTTGTATAATTGAAATTTGCTAAGAGAGTAGAACTTAAATGTTCTTACCAAAAAAAAAAAAAAGACAAATATGTGATATGATGGATGTATTAATTAACTCAATTGAGGGAATCCTTTCACAATGTGTATGTATATCAAATCATCATAATGTATACTTTAAAATATATTTTTATTGATTTCAGAGAGAGGGAGAAAGAGACAGAAACATCAATGATGAGAAAGAATCATTGATCAGCTGCCTCCTGCACACCCCACACTGGGGGTTAGGCACACAGCTCGGGTATGTGCCCTGACCAGGAATCGAACTGGTGACCTCTTGGTTCATGGGTTGACATTCAACCACTGAGCCACACTTGCCGGGCAATGTACACTTTAAATATCTTACAATTTTATATGTCAATTATACATCAATAAAGCTGATATTTTTTAAAGGCAGCCTGATTCTTAGACTCATTGCCATTGGTAGTTAGCAACTTCTTCAGTGGTCATCTGCTTACCCATCCACACCAATGGTTGTTGCTTACGATATAACCTAATTTGTTGTAAATATCAAATGTCCTCTCAAAATAAAATATAAAACTATAGCATTTTCTCCAAAATGAACAATTATTAAATGAGTTTATTTTTCTATGCTGAGTACTTTATTTTGTAGACTCTTCTCTAAAATAGTGCAAGTATGCCCTGTACACTCACCTACTTCTTCAGAAGGCGTATAAGCAAATCTTTTGCTTAAATTTTTAGGATCACGTGGTTTTCTTCCAAATAAAGTCAAAAGTGAGCACCCACTAGGACACAGAGGCTCTCCAATGTAATGATTATGCAGAAATGAATCTAAAAGAGAAACATCTGCAGCCATGCACCATGGGATGCTGAAGACGGCGAAGTTCAGGATTCCGAAAGAGGAGTCTGACGTCAGAGCAACCTGCTTGGGCTGGGAAAGATGGAGGAAGAAGGAGGGGCTGGTCCTGATGCTGGGAAATAATCCTGCATCTGAGGTATAATGAATGAGAAGGGTATGAGATCACTGTTCAGTACTCTCCTGGAACAAGGCTATTTCTAAGTCTAGTAAAGCTAAAACACCCACAAAAATGAAAAACCTTCAATGCCCAGAATTTGGCCAAGTATATTTTATCGAGTTCTATTACTCAGCATGAAATGAACTCTCAGAGCAATGACAAACCAGGCCCAGATGCTTTAGATCACCAAATGCCTCGATGCCAAGAAAAGACACCTTCGTCATGTTTGACATTAGAGAATTTTTTAAATGTGCGGTTTCCTAGGGAGCGTGGGCTTTTACATTTCTTCACTATTAATGCACATAGAGGCCAAATAGAGAAAAATCATTAATATGAAAGAGCGCCTATAATTTTTTTTAAATGTTGTTTCTGTATTTTGTACTGTCTGCAGGGATAAAGGTACTGTCGGTTGGAAACTGATGGATGGTTTTAGTTCCTTAGTGCTCAGTGGTTGCAGCCCAGTTGCTTATCAGGCCTGTGCCTCACCCATGACATAAGCACACACACGGCTTAGTCTATCCAACATCACATGCTAAGTTTCAGAGCATTCGGGGATGACAAAAACAGAAAGAACATCTCTTGGAAATGATTCAATTTAGAATTAGAAGCTAAATGTAAGCACAAATGGTTTATTGCCAGAGGAGCAATCCTATTACTAGGATTATTTGCAAACCCCGCAAGTTTTTACCACTTTATTTTGGAGATAATTGCAATGGTCCCCGGCAATGATAAACAGGCACTGGGATTCAAATGCTTTTTTCTCTAAGTACTTTTCTCTAAGTACAAGTCATATTTGTATGCCTTGTATACCTTACAATGTGAATGTTGAATGGATATTTAAAGCCCAAGACTGTATGAGACCTCCAAGGGAGCTAGTGTAGGTGGGGGAAAGGGCCCAGGACCGAGGCCTGGGGCATTCCTATTGCAAAGGTCAGGGAGATAAGAAATACCAGGCAGGAGAATTGGAAAGGGAAAGCAGTAAGGTGAGGGGGAACCATGACAGAATAGAAACCAAATAAAATATTGGCAGAGTAATTAACTGTAATAAGAGCCAGTGATAGACCACCTAAGAATACCATAATCATTCTCTTACTCTTTAGCATAAGACCTGATACAGAATGAAAATGAATGAATACTAATAAATCTTGGATGACTCTAAATAATAACTGTAAATATGCTTCAAGCAGTGGAAAAGCTGAAAAAATGGCACAAGGGACACCATAGTCAAGAATTATGCTTAAGGAAGTGATAAAATGAAATTCACTTTAAAAGCTATTCTTTAATTAAATGGTAGTTTTGCCAATCCCTAGCAGCAAGACGTATTTTAATTATCTAAATGGTAGAAAGGAGTGCTTATTTGTGTGGGGGGCAGGAAGAGGGGGTTGCCAATGCACAAAGCATTCAATTTTAAGCATTATGATTTCTAACTTCAGAAATATTCTTTTTGTGATGTAAAGTATGTTTATTTTGGGGGGAAATGGCTGCTTCCTTTTTTATCTTTAATTTCTTTATTGGTTAAGGTATTACAAATGTGTCCTCATCCCCCCATTAACCCCCCAAACCCCCGCCACCACCCCACCCCCACAACTCATGCTCTCATCCTCCTGTTGCCTGTGTCCATTGGTTTGGCTTATATGCATGCATACAAGTCCTTTGGTTGCTCTCTCCTCCTTACCCCCACCCTCCCCTACTTTCCCTCTGGAGATTGACAGTCTGATCACTGTTTCTCGGTCTCTGGATCTGTCCCTGTTCATCAGTCTATCTTGTTCTCTATATTCCACAAATGAGTGAGATCATGTGATATTTATCTTTCTCTGACTGGCTTATTTCACTTAGCATAATGCTCTCCAGTTCCATCCATGCTGTTGCAAAAGGCAAGAATTCCTTCTTTTTTACCGCAGCGTAGTATTCCATTGTGTAGATGTACCACTGTTTTTTAATCCACTCATCTGCTGATGGGCACTTAGGCTGTTTCCAAATCTTAGCTATGGTGAATTGTGCTGCTATGAACATAGGGGTGCATATATCCTTTCTGATTGGTGTTTCTGGATTCTTGGGATATATTCCTAGAAGTGGGATCACTGGGTCAAATGCCAGTTCCATTTTTAGTTTTTTGAGGAAACTCCATACTGTTCTCCACAGTGGCTGCACCAGTCTGCATTCCCACCAGCAGTGCAGAAGGGTTCCTTTTTCTCTACATCCTCTCCAACACTTGTTGTTTGTTGATTTGTTGATGATAACCATTTTGACAGGTGTGAGATGATACTGAATTGTCGTTTTGATTTGTATCTCTCTTATAATTAGTGACTTTGAGCATGTTTTCATATGTCTTTCAGCCTTCTGAATGTCCTCTTTCAAAAAGTGTCTATTTAGGTCCGTTGCCCATTTTTTTATTGGATTGTTTATCTTCCTTTTGTTAAGTTTCATGAGTTCCCTGTAAATGTTGGAGATTAAACCCTTATCGGTGATATCATTGGCAAATATGTTCTCCCATGCAGTGGGTTTTCTTGTTGTTTTGTTGATGGTTTCCTTTGCTGTGCAGAAGCTTTTTATTTTGATGTAGTCTCATTTGTTTATTTTCTCTTTAGTTTCCATTGCCTTAGGAGCAGTATCAGTGAAGAAATTTCTTCAGCATATGTTTGCAATTTCGCTGCCTGTGGATTCCTCTAGTATTTTTATGCTTTCCCATCTTAAATTTAAGTCCTTTATCCATTTTGAGTTTATTTTTGTGTATGGTGTGAGTTGGTGGTCGAGTTTCATCCTTTTGCATGTATCTGTCCAATTTTCCCAACACCATATATTGAAGAGATTGTCTTGACTCCATTGTATGCTCTTGCCTCCCTTGTCGAATATTAATTGGGCATAGTGGTTTGGGTTGATTTCTGGGTTCTCTATTCTATTCCATTTATCTATATGTCTGTTGTTGTGCCAGTACCAGGCTATTTTAAGAACAGAGGCTTTGTAATACAGCTTGATATCTGGTATTGAGATTGCACCTACTTCATTCTTTCTCAGGATTGCTGCAGCTATTTGGCATCTTTTTCTATTCCAGATGAATTTTTGGAACATTCGTTCTAGATCTATGAAATATGCCGTTGGTATTTTAATGGGGAGTGCATTGAATATATAGATTGCTTTAGGTAGTATGGACATTTTGATGTTGTTGATTCTACCAATCCATGAACACAGTATGTTCTTCCATCTGTTTATGTCTTCCTCTATCTCTTTTATCAGTGTCCTGTAGTTCTTCGTATATAAGTCTTTTACATCCTTAGTTAAGTTTATTCCTAGGTATCTTAATTTTTTTGGTGCTATGGTAAATGGGATTGCTTTTTTAGTCTCTCTTTTTGTAAGTTCACTATTGGTGTATAGAAATGCGATAGATTTCTTGGCATTGATTTTGTATCCTGCTACATTGCCTAATTCATTTATTAAGTCTAATAATTTTTTGATGGAGTCTTTAGGATTTTCTATGTACAATATCATGTCATCTGCAAATAAGGACAGTTTTACTTCTTCTTTTCCAATTTGGATGCCTTTTATTTCTTCTTCTTCTCTGTTCGCAATGGCTAATACTTCCAGTACTATGTTGAACAGGAGTGGTGAGAGGAGGCATCCCTGTCTTGTTCCTGTTCTTAGGGGAAATGGTTTTAGTTTATGACCATTGGGTATGATGTTGGCTGTGGGTTTGTTATATATGGCTTTTATTATTCTGAGGTATGATCCTTCTATTCCTACCTTGCTGAGAGTTTTTATCAAGAAAGGCTGTTGGATTTTATCAAATGCTTTTTCTGCGTCAATTGATATGACTATGTGATTTTTATCTCTCAATTTATGTGATGTATCATGTTTATTGATTTGCAGGATAAATCCTACTTCGTCATGGTGTATGATCTTTCTGATGTATTGCTGGATCTGATTTGCTAGAATTTTGTTGAGTATTTTGGCATCTATGTTCATGAGGGATATTGGCCTATAATTCTCTTTCATCGTGTTGTCTTTATCTGGTTCTGGTATTAGGGTGATGCTGGCTTCATAGAATGAGCTGAAAAGTGTTCCTTTCTCTTGAATTTTTTGGAATAGTCTGAGGAGAATAGGTTTTAGTTCTTCCTTGAATATTTGATAAAACTCCCCTGTGAAGCTGTGTGGCCCCGGGCTATTGTTTGCTGGGAGCTTTTTGATGACTGCTTCAATTTCTTCCATAGTTATTGGCCCATTGAGATTTTTAGAATCCTCTGGATCGAGTTTTGGAAGATTGTATTTTTCTAGGAATATGTCCATTTCCTCCAGGTTGTCTAGTTTGTTAGAGTAGAGTTGTTCATAGTATTTTTTAAAAATTCTTTGAATTTCTGAGGGGTCTGTTGTTATTTCGCCTCTTTCATTTCTGATTTTGTTTATTTGGGTCCTCTCTCTTTGCTGCTTGGTGAGCCTGGCTAGAGGCTCATCAATCTTGTTTGTCCTTTCAAAGAACCTGCTCTTGGTTTCACTGATCTATTGTATTGTGTTTTGTTGGTCTCTATGTCATTTATTTCTGCTCTGATCTTTATTATCTCCTTTCTTCTGCTCACTGTGGGCTTTTTTTGTTGTTCTCTTTCTAAGTCTTTGAGTTGTAGAGTTAAATGATTTACTATCATTTTTTCTTGCTTTTTGAGGTAGGCATGTAGAGCTATAAACTTCCTTCTCAGGACTGCTTTCATTGTGTCCCATAGGTTTTGGGTTGTTGTACTGTTATTGTCATTAGTTTCCAGGGTGTTTTTAATTTCTGCTTTGATCTCACTCGTAACCCAATCATTATTTAGTAGCATGCTATTAAGCTTCCAAGTGTTCGAGTTTTTTGCATTGTTTTTATTGTAGTTTATTTCTAATATTATGCCATTGTTGTCTGAGAAAATGCTTGGTATGATTTCAATCTTCTTGAATTTGGGGAGACTTTGCTTGTGACCCAATATGTGGTCTATTTTTGAAAATGTCCCATATGCACTTGAGAAGAATGTATATTCTGCGGCTTTGAGGTGAAATGTTCTGAAGATGTCAATTAAGTCCATCTGATCTAGTGAATCATTTAGGATTGCTGTTTCTTTGCTGGTTGTTTGTCTAGAGGATTTCTCTAGTGATGTCAATGGGGTATTAAAGTCCCCTACTATGATTTTATAGTTTTTGATCTCTCCCTTGATATCTTCTAGGAGTTTTTTTATGTACTTGGGTGCCCCTGCATTGGGTGCATATATGTTTATCAGGGTTATATCCCCTTGTTGTATCGATCCCTTTAGTATTATGAAGTGGCCTTCCTTATCTCTTATTATGGCCTTCACTTTGAGGTCTATTTTGTCAGATATAAGTATTGCTACCCCAGCTTTTCTTTCATTTCCATTTGCCTGAAAGATATTTTTCCATCCCTTCACTTTCAGTCTGTGTGAGTCCCTTCTTCTGAGGTGGGTCTCTTGTAGACAGCATATATATGTGTCATGTCTTTTTATCCATTCAGCCACTCAATGTCTTTTGACTGGAGCATTTAGTCCATTTATGTTTAAAGTTATTATTGAAAGGTACTTGTTTTTAGTCATTTCTATTTTTGTGCCTGTGTTCTTTCTTACTTTTATATTTCTTCTTTTTACAGCATTCCCTTTAGCATTTCTTGCATTGCTGGCTTGGTAGTGATAAACTCCCTTAGCCTTTTTTTTGTCTGCAAAGCTCCTGATTTCCCCTTCAATTTTGATTGATAGTCTTGCTGGATAGAGTATTCTTGGATTCAGTCCTTTGCTTTGCAACACTTTGTATACCTCCTTCCATTCCCCTCTAGCTTGATGTATTTCTGTTGAGAAATCATTTGATATTCTGATGGGGGATCCTTTGTAGGTAACTCTCTGTCTCTCTCTTGCAGCTTTTAAGATTCTCTCATTGTCGTAAACATTTGCCATTGTTATTATAATGTGTCTTGGTGTGGGTCTTTTGGGATTCATCTTGCTTGGGACTCTCTGTACTTGTGTAAGTTTTTTCTTCCCCATATCTGGGAAGTTTTTTGTCATTATTTCTTCAAATAGATTTTCTAATCCTTGCTGCTCTTCTTGTCCTTCTGGCAGCCCTATTATGTGTATGTTACTTCATTTCATGTTGTCCCAAATCTCCCTTAGGCTCTCCTCTTGCTTTTTAATTTTTTTCTCCAGTTGCTGTTCAGATTGAGCTTTTCATTTCTTCCTGATTCTTGCATTGGTTTTTGATTTTCTCATCCATCTGGTGAATGAATTGTACAACCATTACTCTGAATTCTTTTTCCATCATGTTGCTTGCTTCAATTTTACTAATTTCCTTTCTTGGCGACTCCTCATTTTCTTTCCTCTGGGGATTGTGTCGTCTCCCCATTCTGACTATCTCCCGAAGGTTCAAACATCGAGTTGTGTGGGCCTGGGCCGTGTGCAGTGGGAGCTTTGCACCACCCTAGTGTCACTGAAGAGCTCTGACACTAAGATGTGTGGATGTCGTGGGTTGGTGGGAACCAGGCTCACTCAGAGTCACCATTACCAGCCCTCAGTGTGGCCTCGTGTGCACACTTAGAATCAGGGACCCCACCTGCACCATGCTGAAACAGAGACCCCCCCTGGAGTGTCTTGAAAATCAGAGCCTCCTAGTGTGTGCTAGGAGTCAGAGTTCCCCAAGAATCCAGTATCAGAGTCTCTGTTTTTCACGCGGCCTCGCATTGAGAATCAGGGTCCCTGGGTGTGCTCATGCACCAAGAATTGGAGTCACTGGCTCTTAGTGTGAATGCACTTGGAATCAGAGATCCCAGGCGCAGGTGATAAGAAACAGAGTCAAGTCACTGGTGCTTAGTGCTGCCTCCCACCCAGAGAATCAGGGTCCTGGAGCCCGTGCTGTGGGGAACAAGTTCCCAGTGTTCCCGTGTTCCCAGGCTAAAATTCCTGTAGCAGCGCTGAGGCCCGAATGAGGAGTGGGTCTATCAGTTACTGTGGCACTGCCCATGAGCCTGCAGGAAAGGGGATGGGCTCTGTTACTCACAGAGATCTGCCACCAGGATGTCTGGATTCTTGGTGTCCGTGAGTCTGTAGCTGTGGTCGCAGGTCTCTGTCCCCAGTGGCTGCAGGATCCTGGTTTGCGTCTGAGACCAGACTGGGTGGTGCTGAGGCCAGGATCCTAGTCTCAAGCAGCTGTTTCTCAAGATGGCGTGGTCGCCGTGCCTGTGCTGGCCGCCCAGGAGTGTCCGCGCTGGGAGCGGGGCTCTACCGCCTAAAACTGCCCGGTTTAGCAGCCCCTTAGAAGACCTGCAGAATCTAACTGTCCCTAGCTCATACACACACACACCACACCCATCCACACACTCCTCTATCGCTCCCTCGCTCTCTCACACTTTCTCCCTCCCTACCTTCCTGCCGGCCACCATCTTCCAAATCTGGCTGCTGTTTCTTTAAAAGCTGGTTGTTTTAATTAGTTTAAATTTTATGTGATGGGATGGGTAATTATTTTACTCATGTCCCTGTCTTCTCCGATAGCTTTCATTATTAAGCTTTTCTGTCTTTAAATTATTCCAATTTCCCTTTCTTTTTAATTATATTTAATATGTGAAAACACAACACTGAATTTTAAACTAAAAATACCTTCAGGAATTAATTTTAAAAGTAAACTACCATTGCCAGAATTTTGATAATAAACGTAATGTTATTTAGAGAAATTGTCTATTTACATATATACCAAGACACAAAGGATATGAAGAACTGACAAGTACTGACAGACAAAATTAATTTAATAAAATAAAAATAAGTAAATATAAAACAAGGTCAGCACACCATAGCTATACCTTAACTATAAGACTTAGCATTCGTATATAGTTATGGATGTGGTACTTACAAAAATTGGGCCACAAATTAATTCTAGAGCTTCCTGATGGCCAATAATTTCTCCAAAGGAACATGCTTAAGTCTGCAATTCCCCATATGTGTCATGGGTCTATATACAAGGGCCACTGAGTAGTGTGGTAGATGATATCTTCAACTGCTTCCCAAATGCTTACAATAAATGCAAAAATATATGCACCCCACACTGTAATTAACTTGAAGGCATATGCAAAATAAATTTAAAAGGAATTTTGTGAGAAAACCAAAATAATATAGACCACTGCATAGCTCTTTAATCCTTTTCCTTAATTCACAGGAAAGAATGGGCTGCTTGGAACAATCCTCCATAGAAATCATTAGTTTCAAAGGGGCTTAGGAAAATCCTAAAAATTATAAGTTCTTAAGAATTCATTATTTGCCTGCTGTCTTAATTTAACATCTGTCTCAGCTGTGTTGTTGTTAATGTCTTGATAATGAAAACTCCCTCGCTTTAATATAATTATGTACAATACCTGGCATGGCATCTTGCAGAGGCAAAGGTTTTCAAAAAAAAAAAGCATTCATTTATCTAAAAACTTTATCTACAAAAGAGTGACAGAGAGCTTCCTCTCAGTTAAAGTGGTTCCCTTCCTCATTGTTCACAATTGGCTGGACCTCATGATGGTCACACAATGGAGAGAGATACAGTATTCTCCCCTTTATCCATGCGGATATATTTTCAAGACCCCCCCAGTGGATGCCTGAAACCACAGATAATACTGAACTCTATAATAATATTTATTGCTGTACATATATATCTATGATAAACTTTCATTTATAAATTTGAGATTAACAGCAATAACTAATAACAGAAAAGAACAATTATAACAATGTATTGTTATGAACATTATGTAAATGTGGCTCATGTGTGTGTCAAAATATCTTATTGTACTGTACATACCTTTTCACTTAAAGGAAGCACTTTACAGCATCTCTTTGACAAATCCAATTGCCAGCATCACTGCTCTTGCACTTGGAGGCCATTATTAAGGAAATGAGGGTGACTTGAACATTAGCGCTGCGATACCTCCACAGTTGATCTGATAGCCTGGGCTACTCATGGGCTCCTCATGGGCAAGAAGCATGGACAGTCTGGAGATGCTGGACAAGAAAATGGTTCACATCCTGGGCAGGAGGGGGGGAAACTAGCAAGATTTCATCACGCGGCTCAATGGCATGCAATTTAAAATTTGTAAATTGTTTCTTTCTGGGATTAGCCATTTAATATGTTCAGACCTTAGTTGACCTCTGGTAACTGAAACTGCAGAAAGCAGAACTCTGAAAAGGGAAGAACTACTGTCTCTTGAAACTCGCTTTCGCAGTTTGGACCTTCTAAAAAGTGCCACTAACACTCTACCTCATAAAAGGGCATTTTTATTTTTCTGTAATATCTCGGAAAAACTTCCTACTCGAAGTAGCAAGAAGATTTTATCCTGTTTTCTCATATAAGATTTACACTTTTGCCCTGACCAGTTTGGCTCAGTGGATAGAGCATTGGCCTGCGGGTCCCAGGGGGGTCCCAGGTTCGATTCCAGTCAAGGGCATGTACCTTGGTTGCGGGCACATCCCCAGTAGGGGGTGTGCAAGAGGCAGCTGATTGATGTTTCTCTCTTGTCGAGCTTCCTAGCTCTCTATACCTCTCCCTTCCTCTCTGTAAAAAATCAATGAAATATATTTTTTTAAAAAAGATTTATACTTTTAATTTTACCAGTTAAGTCTTATATTTCACCTCAACTTATTTTTCTGTAGAAGGTGAGGTAAGAACTGATGTTCACTTTTTTTCACACATGGCTATCCATTTGTTGAAAAGACTTTCTTCATTAAGTTGCCTTAGCACATTTATTGAAAGCAATTTACCATGTAGGTATGATTCTATTTCTGGATTCCCAATTCTATTTCATTGATCTATATATGCACTATACACACTGGAATCACAAAATAAAAGAATAGATATTATTCCATATACATTGACAATCTAAAATTATGTAAATTAATATTCCAATTTAAAAAGAGACAAAATTATTAAAATTGTTCTAATTTTTAATACAGCTATATCTTTTTATATGCAATATACTGTATTAAAAATATAAAGCTAGAGAAAGTATGAAAGTAGGAAAATCAAAATTTATATGCTAAGCAAATACTAAACCAAAGAGAAGCTTCCATAATTTCATTAACACCAAATAATTTGTTTATAAACTAAGAGTACTACTAGGAATAGGTCAATTCATAAAGATAAAGGGTTCAATACACATGGAAGAGCATCAGTTCTAAAATTATATGCAATAATATAAGTTCAGTGAATATAAGGTGAAAATTATACAAGTGCAATGAGAAATAGAAAAGCCTATCAACATATTGAAATGTTTTTAATACAGACCTTCCATTAATCAATAGGTACATCAGGTAACTTATAACAATTGAGCACAAGTTGAAGTGCAAAAAAGTGTTCCTAAAACCCATAGGTTAAAAGAAACTCCTCAAAAAATTCCCACTGAAAATGCCACATCCAAAATTATCGGAATCCCTCCAACCTTATGGATTTATCATCTCATTATTCTCTTACCAAAAAAATTCTAACTGTTTAATATCCCTGAACAGGCAAGAAAAATGACTGTTTTTGTTTGAGTTAGCACCAATTGCTACAACAAACAAACCTAATAAACCTCTAGTGGTATAACAAAATAAAAATTTATTTTTAATTTATGTCACAATCCAATTGAAAGTTCTTTCCATATGGTTATTTAGAAATCCAGGCTATTTCCACCTGGTTATTCCACCATCCCATAAAAATTTAAAACTGTTGTTAGATCTTCTCCATCCCATCCAGAATTTGGGAGATGAGAAAGAATGGAGATTATGAGGTTTTTATGGGCCAGGCTTGGAAGCGGCATGCGAACTTCTATAGGATTTAGTAACATGGTCAGATATAATTGCAAGGGAGAAAATTATCATAGCATAGTGTGCTCTGGAAGTAGATAAAAATGGTTTTAGGAATCATCATAGCAGTGTCAGCCATAATGCTCCTCCATACTAATTAACCATAGAGCAAACAATTCTACCCCACTCTCTACAAATGTTTTCTATCTGGATATTACTCATATGATAGGATTGCCATGGTTCCTTTCTTAACCTCTTAAACATTTTTCTATGTTATGCCCTTGATATTTTCAGAACTCATTCCTAAAAAAAGTGAGGTGCAGTAAGGGGACAAGTAAGTAAAAACAATTGCTTTTTTGTCGAATTAAAGTATAATCTCCATATAGTAAAACCACTTTTTTTGTGAACAGAGCTATGAATTTTTACAAGCACATACAGCTGGACAATCTGCACCTCCAAGGTTTAGATTTAGAAGTTGTATTAGTCCCCCCAAAATTCTCCTCTTTCTTTTTTTTTTTAATATATTTTATTGATTTTTTACAGAGAGGAAGGGAGAGAGATAGAGAGTTAGAAACATCGATGAGCAAGAAACATCGATCAGCTGCCTCCTGCACATCTCCCACTGGGGATGTGCCCGCAACCCAGGTACACGCCCTTGACCGGAATGGAACCTGGGACCCTCCAGTCCGCAGGCCGACGCTCCATCCACTGAGCCAAACCGGTCTCGGCATTTGTAGTCAATTCTCTCCCCACCCTATACCCTGGTAACTACTGATCTTTCTGTTGTTTAGTTTTGTCTTTTTCCAAAATGTCATATAAATCGAATCATACAATATGTAGCCTTTCAAAAAATGATGAATCGGACTTCAAAATCAAGAATTTAACATTTGCCGAAACTGGTTTGGCTCAGTGGATAGAGCGTCGGCGTGCGGACTGGAGGGTCCCAGGTTCGATTCCGGTCAAGGGCATGTACCTGGGTTGCGGGCACATCCCCGGTGGGAGATGTGCAGGAGGCAGCTAATCGATGTTTCTCTCTCATTGATGTTTCTGACTCTCTATCTCTCTCCCTTCCTCTCTGTAAAAAATCAATAAAATATATTTTTTAAAAAAGGAATTTAATATTTAATCACTGTTAAATATTAAAAGGACATGTCACAGACTAAGAGAAAATATTTGCAAATAACTTCTAATGAAGGACTTATATCCAGGCTATATAAAGAGCTCATAAAATGCAATAGTATTTAAAAATTATTTTTTAGGCAAAAGATTTGAACAACCACTGCAGCAAACAAGATATATGCATGGCAAGAAGCACATGAAAAGATGCTCAACATCATTAGTTATCAGGAAAATAAAAATTACAACTATAATGTAATGCCTGAAGCTATGAATTTTTTAATATTGGCAATACTAAGTGATCAGAAAAATGCAGAGCAAATGAAATTCTTCTAATTCCTAATGAGAATACAAAGTATGCACCCAACCAATTTGGACAACAGTTTGGCAGTATCAGTCCAGCAATTCTACTCCTAGGTATTTTTCCAAGTAAAGTAAAAACTTAGGTTCACATAAAAACCAGCATACAAACATTCAAAACAGCTTTATTTATAATCAGCAAAAACTGGAAACAATCCAAGTGTCCTTCTACTGAGGAAAAGATAAACAAAAACCATTATTTTTCAATGCTTTGTTTGAAAAATGGCTCCTTAGGCCATTTATGAGATATAAAAAGAGCTCAGAATTTGATATATGAAGAAGTTATCTCATATTAAACTGTAATTGTAGTTCTACACTATTGTTTTAGAGGTAAAGTTTGCTATCTTGTTTTCATTTCTCATTTCAATAAACTATCAGTTTTCTTCAAGGAAACAGTGGGAAGAGAACTGTTGTTTGTTGGGGGAATGTGTGAAATTTAAATATCTACTAGGCCAAAAAGATTGTGAGGAAGATTACTCCCGATGAGACCATCAGTTTTTGGCGCTAAGCAATTTCTGTCAGCTGTGTCCTAGATTCCAAAAGTCAATACTGAGCACAGAGCTTCAAAAGCCCATGAAGTTCTTATTGACAGCAAGGCTCTCACACTGCATATCCATTTCCCAATCATTAGGCAAAAGTTGCATCCAATACATTCTTAGTAAAATAGGCCAGTTATAGAGACAATATTATATGTGAACCTAACCATAAACCTAAAACTATTAGGTTCTAGAGAAATACTTGTTAATAGTAAATTTGTCATGCTTAATTTATTTTTTATTGAGATATAATTAATGAATAACATTGAATTAATTTCAGGTGTACAACCTAATGATTCAATATTTATATATTGTGAATTGACCACAACAATAAGTCTAGTTAACATTCATTTCCACCCATAGTTACACTTTTTTTGCTCTGATGAGAACTTTTATCTACTCTCTTAGCAACCTTTTTATTATATAATACAGTATAACTAACTATAGGCACCATGTTGTACATGACCTGCCCAGGACTTTTTTAACATGTATGTCACCCTTAAGTTTAAATGTTTCATTTTAGTTTATTTCTTAGTTTTTAATTATTTAATGTCTTATAATTAATTTTTAATTTTGCTCTAATTATTATACAACATTCCCAATTTAATTTTCCACAACATACTTGTGAAAGTCTACATTATACATTAGTAGATGAAAAACTTGTCACCTCTCTATTATCAAAGCTTTGACAAAACTTATGTCTAATTTGTTGACAGAATCCTAGGGAGGTGGTTGGCCAGAAACACGGGGACAGGCAGGGGGGAGGGAGAGAAGAAGGACCAAATTTCAAATAAATGGGGTTGATGCAAGATATAAGGCTCTCAATCATATTTGAGGGTCATCAGAGTGGTTCAAGGATATACTATGGCGTTAGGAGATCAGTTTGACATCTTAAAAAGAGTTCCTACAGAAGAATAAGTACGTAAAAAGGATAAAGGCCATTATCACCTACTGTAAGAGACCGAAGTCAGCCCTCTCTGTGGCTGGTCTCAGGCACTCACACCGAATCATCTTGCCCAGGGAACATAGCAGTTGGGCTGTGAAAAATGCTTACCGTGGCCATCAAAGACGCATTAATGAGCCACTGGCATCAGTCCCAGGCTTCACATCCTTAGGCGACCCTATGTGTGGGCACTTCAGAAGTGTGACAACCTTCATATCTGTAGTGTAACATCTCAAGGACCAAACCTACCCTCTGAGGAAGAACTTCAGTGGCTCTGGAGGAAGGCAAACTGAGCAGTAAAGCATCAGGTTTACCTATATCTGAATCTTAGGATATCAAAATCTTGTGGACAGGAGAAACGGCTGTTAGAATAATAATGTTTTATTGCTATTTAGTATTCAGCAAAAAGAGACAGTTCATTCAACTATTTACTTTGACTATATACATGGTAAATGGCTCTTGAAAGTATCCCAGGGTTTTTCCTCATAACAAAAAAGAGTCTGGATTTTAGATGGGATAGCATCCAGGATTATTCCTCCTATCACTTCTTATTCCCTTATTTCACTTCTATAATGTATTTAGAAACTAACTGCGTTTTAATGTTTTAAAAAAATTGAGTCATGGGTAAAGACTTGAGTCAATTGTATTTTATCAGATTGAAAACATATTTGCTGAAGGCACAAGGTGAACAGTAAAGATTAACACACTATTTTGATCTCTTGTAAAAATCAACAACACTGACTTCGGGTGTCTCCACAGATAAAACAGCGGATGTTTTTCTGTCAAAGTTAATTTGTTCTTAGAACTTATTGGGTAAAAATCATATGAGTAAACACAAGCAAAATTCCCTGGATGGACCAATATTTTAGAAATAAAAATAAATTATCTCTAAGTGAAATAAGTCAGAAGAAGACAAGTACACATGATCTCACTCACATGTGGAATCTAAGTAACAAAATAAACTGATGAACGGAGTGGATCCAGAGACATGGAACAGAGTGAGGAATCTCGGAGGGAAGGCAGGGAGGGTGGCTGGGTGGGAGGTAATCAACCAAAGACCTTGTGTGCTTATATGCATAACCCATGGTCACAGACCATAGGGTGGTGAAGGCCTGGGATAGGGGGGAAGGAGGGATAAGTTGGAGGGGGTCTTTGTGGGGAAAGAGGGGACATATGTAATACTTTCAACAATAAAGAATTACAAATAAATAAATAAATAAATAAATAAATAAATAAATAAATTGTCTCATATTATCAGAAGAATTTGAAATTAATTCTATATTGCATTCATGTTTTTAAAAATAGTATTTTAGCCCTAGCTGGTTTGGCTCAGTGGATAGAGCATCAGCCTGCGGACTGAAGGGTCCCAGATTCGATTCCACTCGAGGGCACATGCCTGGGTTGCGGGCTTGATCTCCAGTAGGGGACATGTAAGAGGCAGCCGATCAATGATTCTCTCTCATCATTGATGTTTCTCTCTCTCTTTCCCTCTCCCTTCCTCTCTGAAATCAACAAAGATATATTTTTTAAAAAATAGTATTTTAGAATTTAGTTTTTTAAAAAGTACTAAAAATTGTAGTTTAAAATTCATATTTAGAAAATATAAGTAAACTGAGTGACTTTTTTATTGGATAAAACCATCAGAAATGCAACATTTTGAGGAGGTACTACAGTGTTAATGAGAGCCTTTGAGGTCAGTAAGTCTGAGTTGTAATTCTACCTCCTAATGACACCCAAACTAGGATGTCTTCTTTAGCAACTTACTTTCTTTTCTCTAAGCTTTACTTTCTTTCCCTCCAGCAAGAATATAATATTAACACCTACCTCACAACTGATCAAGTCAACTAATCTTCCTGACCGTTACGTCAGCTGTAAAAGTGGGCCATTAATACCAGTCTCAGAAACATTGTTAGAACGAAAATGAAACCTGGTAAAACATATTAAATGTAAAGAAATAAAACAATATCATAATTAAGTTCCTTTGTATTATTTGTGAAACATGGTGCTGTATGTAGTAAGTAATTAAATACATATCATTGTAATTCACCAGGATAATTATCTAGTGAGTTGTCAACCTGTATCTCAGGCTCTCATGCAAATTAGAAAACCACACTTGGAAATGGCCCGGTTTACACCACCTTTGCTGTTATATCATTCAGTGGGTTTGTCCCACAGACCAATGTGCTCCAGGCATGATCAGACAAACCTATTTTATACCATGGCCTGGTCAAGTCTGAATGCAGGTTGGCATGTGAGCTAAAAATACTTCTGAACCTTGGCACTATTTTTCCTTCATCAGTTCTCAGCTCGGGTTTCTTCCAAAAGAAAGCTTATATTTTATTGCTTCATCTCAGCTTCTCAAACCCTAGAGTGTAACATTTCTAGAGATTTCTGCACAGAAATGAGGATTTTTTCCACCCAGAAAAAATGTCTCAGACCTTATTGTTGTTCTGACATATTCCTTATATCTTTTTCTCCTTCAGACACCAATGCTAAACTCAAGGGTATCTTTTTAAAATATATGTTTTCATATCACACAGTCAGAAAACTTTTATACAGTTGTAATACCCTAGAGTACCCTATTCAACTCTATGTTACCATTGATTCAATATTTTTATATTCCACATATCAGTGACATCATATAGAATTTATTTTTATTTTTTTGTATCTGGTTGGTTACACATAGCATACTGTCCTCCAGGTTGTCTCAAATGGCCAGATTTCTTTATTTTTAAGAATATATATATATATATATATATTCTGGTCTCAATCATTAAATTCTACAAGTTTTAGCCAGGCCACAGTGGCTCAGTGGTTGAGCATCGACCTATGAACCAGGAGGATGGTTTGATTCCCGGTCAGGGCACATGCCCAGGTCTCTCCCTCTCCCTTCCTCTCTGAAATCAATAAAAATATATTTTTTAAAAAATTCTACAAGTTTCAGTTTCCTTATGTATATATGGACTTTTACCATTTATAACATATACTTTATCAAATTCTTTTTCTGTATCTATGACATGATCATGTGATGTTTCTTCTTTAGCCTTTTGACTTGATGGATTACAATTAATTGATTTTTGAATATTGAACCAGCCTTATATACCTGGGATAAACCCACTTGGTCCTGGGGTTTTTATACATTGTTGGATTAGATTTGCTAATATTTTGTTGAGAATTCTTGCATCTATAGTCCATTACTTTTTGTTTTTGTAACTTCTTTGTCTTCTTTTAGTGTGAAGGTAATGCTAACCTCATAGAATAATTAATAAATATTCCTCCTATTTCTATCCTCTGAAAGAGATTTCACAGCATTAATATAATTTCTTCCTTAAATGTTTGGTAGGATTCACCAGTGAACCCATCTAAGTCTGGTGCTTTCTGTTTTGGAAGGTTATTCATTATTGATTCAACATCTTCAATACATATGCCTATTTAGATTATCTATTTGACCTCTCATTTTTGCCTGTCTATCATTAGAGTTTTATATTTTTCAACAATTTGGAAAGGTCCATATTTCTTTTCCATAGCTACTATACTTTGGACCATTGGAAACATTGATTTTCATGCATATAGAACCTAAGTGGCAGCTGATTAACTCTAAATGTTTACATGTATATATGTAAATATATACTACAGATCTTAATATTCAAGTTAGAATGGACCACACCAACTGGCTGACTCAATGTCTTTGGGTTCCAAATAAGGAGAAGTGTCATAAGGTTAAGCCAAAGGAAAAAACATAAATGAAAGAAAACTAATATTTGATGATACTATAGGGGACACAATTATCACGTACTTATGCAACAAATATTTACCGGCTGTCAACCACATGCCAGTGTATGGCACACAATCAGACAGCCCTTCTAGAGCTTATATGCTGTGAACATGGCAAACAATAAACATGTAAAGAGATACCACAGTATAATCATCTTAGTTTTTGATATATGCTGTGAAGAACATTCAAGAAGACTAAAGGGATAGAGAGAGGTTGGAGAAGGAAGAATATATTTTAAATAAGATGTCAAGTTGAGCCATTCTAAGCTGATAACATTGAAGCAGAGATTTACACGAAGTGAAGGAATAGCCACCTCATTTCATCTTAGAAGAATTACCAAGTGAAAAAGCAAAAATCCATGACGCAGAAATGAATTCAGTGAGCTTGGGGACAGCGAGGCCGGGGAGGCTAGAATGGAATTGTGAGAACAGTGGAAGGACAGAGATAAAAAGAGACTAGAGTGTCTAAGTCATTATAGACCATGGTAAAGTGTTTAGGTTATATTCTGGCAGTGGGGACAAATGAGATGTACCATGATTCAATCTTAACTCTTTAAGGGGATAACAGACTGTGGGAGCAGAGAAGCAAGAATAAAAACAAGTGAACCACTTAGGAAGCATGTGCAATAGTTCATGCAAAAGATTATGGTGACTTGGACAGGAATGTAACTTCAAGTTGGCAGTTTTGGTGTCTTTAACTCCAATCCCATTGTTGCTATAGAAATGGGTGGGCGGAATTTCTTTGTCACTAGTAGGAGTAGGGTTCTTGCAATATCTTGAGAAAAGGAATTTTCTAAGACTCGCATGGGAAACTGAGTAATTTTTATTTGTGTAGCGTTACGTCCCTTGGTTTTCAAAGTCCCAGATCCCTTAAACCAGTCTTGGGAAATGTGCAGCTGGGGCTTCAATAAAGCTAGAAGCAAAGCCAGTGTTCAGAGTTTCTGTTCCATGGTGCAGTTGAGTCTGGCAGAGCATCGGGCTAGATTCAGTCCATCAGCCCATTGTGTGAGCCATGTGGGTAAATGCAGGGGAGCATGCCCCCTGCAGCAGGAGTCCCAAGAGCCAGTGGAGGGAATTTTCTTTGTTCAGGAGTGAAGTATCTCAGATTTTTGTGCCCTTGCAGTGGCCACACCTATTCTGGCCACTGACTCAATCCCAGATGTGAATCCCATGTGTGACTGACAGGTAAGCATCTTTCCACATCACCCATACCTTACTGGGCATGTGTCTATTGTGCAATCCCTTCTCCCAGTGATCTGTAGGGAACAGAGTTGGAGAAAACTATTAACTTTAGTTTCCTGGCAAAGCTGCATATATGGCATGTCTGTATTATCTAGTCTCCCCTTTGCTCCTTTTCTGTTATTAATAACCAGGTTATTATAATGTTATCACTATTACCATTCTTATGGCATCATGTGCTTTCCTTCACTTGAACAGTACATGCTCAGTCTTTCCCATGATGTTGAGTAATTACAAGTAATCAGCTTGTCTTTTATTTAAAGGAGTTTTTAATGATAAGATAATTTATGCAAGAGTCTTGTCATAAAGTTTAGCACCACAGTTTTCATCTCAACTATTTACCCATTTATCTTGTTTAGGAAGTAAAGCTTTTTTTGTTCACACTTATTAGATGACTAGAGGCCCAGTGCACAAAAATTTGTGCACTCGGGGGGGGGGGGAGGGGGGTCCCTCAGCCCGGCCTGTGCCCTCTCGCAGTCTGGGACCCCTCAGGGGATGACCACCTGCTGGCTTAGGCCCGCTCCCCAGGGGATTGGGCCTAAGATGGCAATCAGACATCCCTCTGGCAGCCTGGCAGCCCTCGGGGGATGTCCACTTGCCAGCAGGGAGCAGGCCTAAACTGCAGTCGGACATCCTTAGCGCTGCTGAGGAGGCAGGAGAGGCTCCCACCACCACCGCTGTACTGGCAGCCATCAGCCTTGCTTGTGGCTGAGCAGAGCTCCTCCCATGTGAGAGCGCCCTGACCACCAGAGGGCAGCTTCTGCATTGAGCGTCTGCCCCCTGGTGGTCAGTGTGTGTCATAGTGACCAGTCATTCCCAGTCCTTCTGCTGTTAGGGTCAGTTTCCATATTACCCGTTTACTATATAGGATAGAGGCCTGGTGCACGGGTGGGGGCCAGCTGGTTTGCCCTGAAGGGTGTCCGGATCAGGGTGGGGGTCCTGCTTGGGTGCTTGGCCAGCCTGGATGATGGGATGATGGCTGTTTGCAGCTGGTCACACCCCCTTCAGGGTGGGGGTCCCGCTGGGTGCCTGGCCAGCCCGGATGATGGGATGATGGCTGTTTGCAGCTGGTCACACACCCTTCAGGGTGGGGGTCCCCACTGGGGTGCCTGGCCAGTCTGGGTGAGGGGCTGAGGGCTGTTTTCAGGCTGGTGGGCGACTGAAGCTCCCAGCCTCTCCTTTTTTCTTTTTTTTTTATTCTGGGATTAATTTACTTTCTATAGCTGTAATTGGAGCTGAGAGCAGGCTCCAGCTCTGAGGCCGCGCTGGCTGAAAGCAGGTTTCTGGGGTTTGTTTAGGTTCTATAATTGCAACATTGTTTCATCCGGAGCTCAGAGCTGAGCTGCAGCAGGCGGGGAACGTTGACTTCCTCCATCACTGGAGTAAGCAAGCTTCATGTTCACGTTCGCTTCAGCTGCCTGGCTGCCGGCCACCATCTTGGCTGGCAGTTAATTTGCATATCTCCCTGATTAGCCAATGGGAAGGGTAACAAAGTTATGGCTAATTACCATGTTTCTCTTTTATTAGATAGGATGGTCTATTCAGAAAAGCCAAACACACAATTTCAAATTGGTGAGGGTAGTATGTTAACTAGTGTTGTATTTCACTTTGCTTTTTTCCTGACACCAAGAAGTTGATCTGGCAATCACAGGACGTGATGTATTCCTTTTGAACACAAACAACTTTACAGAACATGAGCATCAGATAAGTACATTCTGTGGCCATGAAGATCAAGACAAAGTCAAGATCACTGTGTTAGTTTAACACAGACAAAACATGAACAATTGGCAAACCACCTTAATAACCAAACATCTCCTGTCCTAGGTAATATTGAGGCAATACAGTAAGAAACTAGGAAAATTCCTTGGCAAGTAGAATGGAGAAAATGAGACAGACAGCTGATCCAAACTGGCCTTTTCCAGCACCCTGACACACCTGCCTCCTTCTCCCTTGCATGACCACTTCCTTAGGTATTATGCCCTCAGGACCAAGAGGTTCTGATCAGCATCAAATAATTTTAGGAACAAAGACTCCGGATTATTGACCACACAGACAGAGTTTTGGTCAAACTAAAAATAACATTTAGGCCTCAGTTGTGTTTCAGCTCCAGGCCCAACAAAGCAGCAAAACCAGATGAAGCGATGCCATGGCTGACATCAGAACCAGATGCAATGACTAATGTCCCCCTACCCTAGCGCTAATGAATCAATAGAGACCAGGACCCTGAAAGGACATACCTGAAAAGCTGATGAATATTCTATTGAGATCCTCCCCTGAGGCCTCCCCTAAAATTCCTGTCTTTAGAAAACAGATAAAAACCCTTAAGGCAAAGGACCCAGTGCGCACTCTCTCTCTAAAGCAAGTCCATGCCCGCCTCTTCTTTCCTAAAGTACCTATTTGCTTTCTTTCTCCAAAGGCCTTTTGCCTCAGTAACTTGTTACTTTTGCCTCAGTAACTTGCTTCCTGAGTCCACACAGCCCATCTGGCTCACTTATTCTGCCTCTGTGACTTTCTTTCTAAAGGACCAAGGCAGCCATGCTCAGTATCAACATTTCCTCATATTTCCAAAGGGCAAGACAGCTCTGCCTAGACTCACTCCTGTTGCTATGATCTGGCCTCTTCTATCTTAAGTCCTTCCTTTGTTTCACTGTCCCCAGCTTTAATAAGCATACTCTCAAAATCACTTGGACTCCTGTTGTCACATCTTTACTTCACTAAAGTCAAGAACACAGAGCCCACATTGATACTAACAATATGAGTAAATGCTTTACCCTTGTCTGATCTCCTTCAAGGTAAGATAATTTAAGATATCTCTTAGGGGCTGACTTGTGTCCCATTGAAGCAGGTTACTAAGAAACTAGAAAAATTCCCTGGCAAATAGAATAAGTAAACTGAGACAAATGATTGAACAAATGGCTGGAGTGATTGAGCAATTAACAGCCAGCTAATAAATCACAGGACCCTATCCTCCCTAACTGAAGATGCCTAAGAGCAGGTGTTTTAAATCACCATAGTCAGGGAGGTAGATAACAAATAATAATTAGAACCAGACGAATCCAAGATAAAGGTAAAACTAACCAGAAAATGACCCCAAAGCTCATTATACCACCATTATAATGAAAACTGACACCACAAGTAGAAGGGGTGAGGAGAACGAATGCCAAACACATCTGGAATGGACCATATTAGAAACAAGTCCCCGTCCCAACCAGAAGACAGTGTCAGAATTTGGCACAAAGCTTGGAGATGACATAAAATCCCAAGAACTAACTGACCAAGTGTGCAACTCACTGGTGAGTTGGCCTGTGTCCACTCAGACAGGTACTTTTTACTTCTTTTACAGTGGAACCTATGCCCTAGCCTTTCTTTTTCTCTATCTGAATACAGCTTGCTTTGTTCTCACTCCATTTCAACCTTGAAATTTTTCCTGGGTGAATGAAGAACTTGCAGACTGCGCTGGGTCAGGGTCAGCCCCCAGCACGAAGCTGTCCCGAACACCATCAAGATTTATATATTGAAGTCCTAACTGCCAGTAATTCAGAGGTGGCTATATTTGAAGGCAAGATCTGTAAAGAAAAAAAGTTAAAATGTGTGGGCCCTAACCCAATATGACTGGCGTCCTTAGAAGAAGAACAGACTCGAACCCAGAGGGAAGGCCACGTGAGGGCACAGGGAAAAGATGGACAACTACAGACTGAGGAGAGAGGCCCCAGAAGACATCATCTGTGCCAACAACTTGCTCCTGGTCTTCTAGCCTCCAGCACTGTGAGAAATCAATTCTGCTTGGTAAGCCACCCAGTCTGTGGTATTTTGTTACAGCAGCCTGTGGTCTAATAAATATATTTGGTCTTCATCCTGGTTTCTGCCACAGAGCTCCTAAAACTTTTATAATTTCTTAAATTACCCAAGTGTCTTGATATTCATAACAATCCCTTTGGATCACACCTGAGTTTTTGCTAGGGAGGTGACAGGGTGGGGTCCCTACAGAACCTCAGGATGGGTCTGGTCACTAGAAAGATCAAGTGATTAAAGGGTTGGAACTTTCAGCCTCACCCGCTGACCTCTGGGAAGTAAGGCGAGGGGTGGTCACCTGGAGAGTAAAACTCTTAAACAAGACATGAGAGGGATGGGAGATATTATTTTAAAGGGGTGTCATAGGGTGATTTGGAGGAGACATCATATAACTGTTCTGTATCTGGATTGTGAAGATGTGTTAAAATTCAAAGAACTGTATACCCCCAAAACAGTCAAAACTTTATGATAATTTAGGAAATAAAATTAATAAATTTAAAAAAAAAAAAAAAAAGACATGAGGAGCTTCTGGGTTGATGAATGCCATGTGCCAGGAGGTTGGTGCAGGGACAGAAGCTCCAATGCCTGGGGCCCTTCAAAACTTACTCTGTGTACCTCTTCCCGCTGCTGTTCATCTGTGTGTGTTTTTAAAACTGATAATCAACGTAAGTAAACGTTCCCCTGAGCTTTGTGAACCATTCCAACAGATTAGCAAACCCTAAGGGGAAGTCCTGCGAGCCCTCCTTTATAGCCAGTGGGTCAGCAGTACACATGACAATCGGGTCTTTCGATGGGTCTCTAAAGTGGAGACAATTGTTACCAAACTAAAGGCATTCGTTTGCCTGCGCACATCAAAGCCCGATAAGATACAACAGAAGTTTAAGAAAGTAAAGGTTTATTTAAGGAAATGGCACCAAACTCAGAGGCCTGGGTGAACTAGTGTTCTAAAACCTAGCTCACTGATGGCCCACATAGGGACAGATTATATATTTAAAAATTTTTCAGTTATGGTGATTAATGGAGTAGGGGGTCATGGGATCCACTGATTGGTTGGACCCAGAATAGGGAGTAGTTGGCCATCATATCAAATCCCAAAGTCAGCCATGGAATCATTCTGTAAGGATATGGTAGGTAGGTCTGAAACACAACTGGGGTCAAAATTTTATCTTTTGTTTGACCAAAACTGTTTCTGTGGTGAACAAACCTGAGGCTTTGTTCTTACGACAGTTTAATGCTGACCAGAATCTGATGTACTAAGGGCTTAAAGATTAAAGAAGGAACTGGACAAACAGAAAGAAGAAAGGATTGTGTTCAAGTACTGGAGTTTCTGCATGGTCACACAATCTTGTAAAACCGAGGCCTCAGTCTATGAGATCTGATGCTACCCCTACACAGATAGTGTCAGGAATAAGGTGAATGTGTAGGACACCCAGTTGGTGTCTGCTGGAAATAGGAGAATGGCTTAACGGTACTGGAAAATTTTCCAGACAGCCATAGAAAACTAATATAATACCTAATTATAGACTTATCTACCTCTGTCCACCACCATTCCCTTCCTGACAGTGTCAAATCCAGAGTGAAGCTCTCCTTCTTAAATACTCCCCCAAATCACCTAGCCCAGTGGTCGGCAAACCGCGGCTCGAGAGCCATATGGGGCTCTTTGGCCCCTTGAGTGTGGCTCTTCCACAAAATACCATGTTTGGGCGCGCACATACAGTGCAATTGAAACTTCGTGGCCCATGCACAGAAGTTGGTTTTCGGCCTGGACGAGTCTACTTTGAAGAAGTGGCATTAGAAGTGGGGGGTGTCGGTGGGGCGACGGGAGTTACGGCGCAGGCGGGCCGGGATACACAGCGTAGGGGAGGCAGGCGCGATTCATGCACGAGTTGAGTGAGCCAGTCAGTCAGCAGTCTCACTGTGCAGTGGTTAGTGGTTGGAAGGGGTCGACCTCAGCGAATGTACCTCAATCAGATTGAGGACGTTTTTAGCAACGGCCAGCTTAGGAGTACCCTAATTAAGTTAATAACAATGGACCTACCTATATAGTTTAAGTTTAAAAAATTTGGCTCTCAAAAGAGATTTCAGTCGTTGTACTGTTGATATTTGGCTCTGTTGACTGATGAGTTTGCCGACCACTGCCCTAGCCCAAGCCCAAACACTGGAAATCCTTTCTTACTACCTCTTACTGGAACATCCCGTTGTCGCCAAGATGTGTGTCCCTGTCTGCAACAACAGCTATGTTCTTGCTGGGCTTTGGCTGTGAGGGCTCTGACAGTGTCTTGAGTTCATTGAGGTTTTCTTTGTTAATTACTCTCAGATGCTTATATTCATCAGTTTTACTGAATTACAAAATATTTTCCTACCCAGCTGGTTTCAGTGCCAATCTAGGGGACTCACAGTTTAAAGAGCCAACCCCAACCATCTTACACCCCCATACAGCAAAAGACAGCTCTGGTGATGTCATGAAAATGATATCGTTGTAATAATCTGGTTATTCCTTAGCAGTAAAGGAGTAAAAGGGAAGACTAGATATAGGCATGCCATTTATACAGCTTTGCCAAAAAGCTACATTTAACACTGTCCACACCTGTTCCCTTTTCATCGATAGGGGAAGGGACTGGACAAAGGCAGTTTAGATGCATGCCCAGTAAGGTCTGAGTGATGTGGGAAAATGCTTGCCCATCAATCACACCTGAAAACAGGTAATTGGCCAGATAGATGGGCATGGCCACTGTAAGTTCTCAAAATCTAAACATATATATAGATAGATATAGATAGATAGATAGATAGATAGATAGATAGATAGATAGATAGATAGAGATATGTAGAGAGATATATACTTCCAAACAACGGAAGCTTAGTCTCTCCTGGCTCCTGGCTCTTAGGACTCCTGCTGCAGGGGGCCATGCTCCCCTGTGCGCATATGGCACATGGCCATGTTGGGCTCTATATATGGACTAATGGACTTTAATCTGGCCTGAATGCTGAACCACACCCAACTGCAACATGGAACGTAAACTCTAGACCAGCCGTGGGAAAACTATGGCCCGCGGGCTGGATCTGGCCCGTTTGAAATGAATAAAACTAAAAAAAAAAAAACAAAAACCGTACCCTTTTATGTAATGATGTTTACTTTGAATTTATATTAGTTCACACAAACACTCCATCCATGCTTTTGTTCCGGCCCTCCGGTCCAGTTTAAGAACCCATTGTGGCCCTCGAGTCAAAAAGTTTGCCCACCCCTGCTCTAGACACTGGCCGTGTTTCTGACTTTACTGAACACCCAACTGCATCTTTTCCAGTACTGGCTTAAAAGGCCGGGGGCTTTGGAACCCAAGTAATGTAACTCCATGCCAATAAAGCCTTCCACATTCCACCCTCCCGTGAGAGTCTTAGAAAATTCATTTTCTGAAGGTATTGCAAGAGCCTCACTCCCACTCTTGTCTGGGATGTCTGGCCCATTAATTTCTCTGGCATCAAAAATATCTTCAAAGCTCTTTGTCAGTTCCCCTTGCTCTACAAGTATGCCAGGTGCTTTATATAACTTATATCCTATCATAATTAAGGTTGCTTTCTGTGAACCAGACATTAGCTTCCTCAATTTTAAGTGAAAGTTAACACCATCCAAATAAATGCTAAGACAGAATTTCAGCTCAGTTCTGTCTAACTCCAAAGCCCATTAGGAATTTTCATAAGACTTTGTTAACATAAAACATCCGTCTCAAAGGCCACTTCTAAACTTATGGAAATGATCTACTTGTTGTTAGGGAGGTAATTTGCATTGCTAAGTAGCTCCAGAAGACATTGAAGAAGTAGCAAAGGGAACCATACTGGGATCACAGTTAACAAACGAGAAGATAGTCAGCAGTTCCTCAGCACATTTCTTTTCTTTCTGTAATTGTATAGAATACTTCAAAAGGCAACACGTTGGGTGGGGGGAAATAGACACAATACACTGATGTAGTGACTGTTTTTCCAGATTAGATGTTTTATAGATTAGATTAGGAAGCTTTCATAAAATGACTATTCAGTAAAAGATTTTTGAAAGAATGACTGAATAGTTTAACATCTTCACACTTGATCCTCAAAAAAATCCTCAGAGATAAGGAAAAAGGAAGTGGCCCCCAGGAGTGATTCTTCCTAATGAAGAGATGTTATCTCTCAATTTACTAAGGGTAAAGAAATCATTTCTGAAATTTTTGCTTCGAAGACAAAAGCATTTATTTTTCTCCCACTGCTTACAGAGAATAGCTTGCTTCATATAAAACAGACTTAGAATTGATAATTGTATAATGTAGTGCTCTTTTCTTTCTTTGATCGGCTTATTTCTGCACTTCACAGAAAAGAATAGAACAACACTTTAGGGTATAGTACATGACATCCATTTTCTTTTTTTGTATATATATTTTTTAATTTGTGGAAACATACTTTCTTTTCATAGTTTGCTTTTTTTTATTTTTCAATTACAAGTTGACATTGGTTTTAGGCATACAACATAAGGATTATGATACTGTTGTAATTAGCTAAAAATTAATAGTAGGAAAGGAGAAAAGGGAAGGCCAGACATTATAGGTATGTTTCCTACAAAACACTGGGGGAAGGAGACTGGACAAAGGGAAGATAGATGCATCCCAGTAGTTAGGATGACAGAGGAAAGTACCTGCTACTTGTCACACCTGGGAACAAAGGTCATTGTCCAGAATGGGCGTGGCCACTGCAAGCCCCTGAAGATTTGGGACATTTAATCCCCTGGGTAGAGAAGTGCACTCCCTTGGTTCCTCTTGGCACACTTGGCTCCTGGCTCATGTTTGGCTTTCTGGCATTCACCCATGTGGCCCATGACCATGTGGACTCCCACACACAACAGACTAACGGACTGCGACTGGCCTGATGCTGTACTGTACCTGTCTCCAACAAGAAGTGTAGCTGGGTTTCAGTAAAGCTAGAAGCAGAGGCAGTGTCCAGAGTTTCCTTTTCTTGTTGGAGACAGGTATTGGTTTCAGGTATCCAGCCCCTCTGAAATGAGGAATGTGAGGAAATTAAAAGAGAAGGCCCAAAGTGAGACAGCTGGCTCAGATGAATGGAACTGGCTCTCTTTTTTCTATTTTAAGTAGGTCATTCTGTTTGATATAAACTCATTGCTATCCTATATAATAAAAGCCTAATATGCAAATTGACCGTTGCTATGATGTGCACTGACCACCAGAGGGCAGATGCTCAATGCAGGAGCTGCCCCCAGCCCACTGGCCCCAGGCCAGCCAAGGCGGGTGCCAGCAGGGGCCCTGATCACCCTGCCAGTCACCCCACAGAGGGAGGCGACCGGCATCAGTGGGGGACCGAGCCAGTGAGGAGGCAGAGCCAGGCTGGCCAAGGCGGATGCCAGGGAGGGGCCACCCCCTCCTGATTGCCCCGCCAGTCACCCCACAGATCGGCCCTGATCACCAGCCAGGCCTAGGGACCCTACCCATGCACGAATTTCATGCATCGGGCCTCTAGTTTATATATAAAACTATATATATATATACATACTGAGTGGCCAGATTATTATGACCACCTGATGTTTGTAGGCAAATTATCCCACATTCAAAGGCTGTTAAATCGCATTGTTTACCCATATCTTCAGAAAAAAATCACTTCTACTGTCATGGTAAACAACCTGCTTCCCTATTTATAATGGTCTGGCCCTCTAGCAACTTCAGCGTGAAATTATAGCTAATTTGCCTACAAAGTCAGGTGGTCATAATAATCTGGCCACTCAGGGTAAATATATAAAGTATTTCTAACAAGTACAAAAAGAAAAATTCTCTAAACATCCAAATTGACCCAAAGGTTCCAAAGCTCTCAGAAAAGAAAAAATGCTGTTTTTATCTGTTATTGAGTAGGGTGTGCTGTTTTCCCCATCTTGTCTCTTCAGGGTAAATAAGGGATAGCAGCCGAAACCGGTTTGGCTCAGTGGATAGAGTGTCGGCCTGCGGACTGAAGGGTCCCAGGTTCGATTCCGGTCAAGGGCATGTACCTGGGTTGCGGGAACATCCCCAGTGGGGGATGCGCAGGAGGCAGCTGATCGATGTTTCTCTCTCATCGATGTTTCTAACTCTCTATCTCTCTCCCTTCCTCTCTGTGAAAAATCAATAAAATATATTAAAAAAAAAATAAAAAATAAGGGATAGCAGCAAGTTATGTGTGTGAAATCTGATCTTCCCAGTGTCTAGGCAACTCTGTGGGAGAAGAGGCATGGACTCTTTTAGGCCTACACGGTAGCACTTATTTAAAAACCCCCCTAATGATTTAAAAAGTTAACATGGCACCAGCAAATACCAAGAACACTAACTGAATGTAAGGAGCCACAGAAGTATCTTGGTACTTGTGATCTTGAGCCAGAACAATTCATTCTACCTAATAAATTAAAGACTTTGAGCCCAAAGTTCCTGAACAATAAACATCTGATGGTTTATAACGAATTTTCAGCAAACACTTGTGAGTGTTCACAAAACCTAGCATTTTACAAAAGCAGTGGTTCAATCCTTCTAAACTGCAACCAAAATTGAAGCAGTGGGCCTCCATCACCAAACGGTTGTGTATGCACCATAAAATGCAGGCTCACAACTTTTTTGGGCTAAAAGTGAATGTCGCATCCACCGACTTTTTTAAAAACAAGAGTAAGAGTAAAAACGTTTTTCCTGTGCTTACAGTGGCAAAAAGGAACGCGGAGAAATAATACATTTTCAAAAGCACTCCCGTCACATTTTCAGCTTCTTAGAGAAGCATCTGCCCACAAAGATGACATTTTGTCTTTGTTTCTTCACTTTAAACTGTTTGCCATCACAATGTCAATCAAAAGCAAATTTACACTCCAGACAGATGCAAATCATAGCTTTTCCCAAAGTATTTTCGGGAACCAGTCATTTGTCTATCCATCAAAGCCTATACAGCCTTATTCACACTCTAACAGTAATTCTCTTTTCAGAGCAGCTGATAATCATAGCTACTTCCAGTGCAGTGGGATCATTTCCTCCTGGACTCACATTCACAAACTTACCAAGCAGCGGAGAGGCTGTTAGTAACAATTTTGCCCCTTTGATGGATTCTCTTGATTGTTACAACCTAAGAGAAAAGTGATAGCTTTCTCATAAAAAAATGTAGCTTTGGCAAAATCATCTAGCCAAGTACCTTGCCCTTTTAACAATTTCTGACCCTTTGAAAAATCCAAGAAAAAGTTATGAACAATTTCCCCCAAAATAAATACATATAGCATATAATCACAGACGTGTGTGTGTGTGTGTGTGTGTGTGTGTGTGTGTGTGTGTGTGTGTGTGGTTTTAGGAGTTCACATATTTCTGAAGTTCATTCATGTTAAAACTCTTGCCCATGGCTTTTGAAATGGGTTCAGTTACCCAGCAAGGTTATTGCTTGTCAGTTATATGCTACCTATATCTGCACAAGGCCTCAAGAAGGTGACAGTGGACAGAAAATATCTGATTCTATAACAGTTGTTCAAAATGGCATGAGTTTCATTCCTGTACAATCAGTTCCAACATTATACTTCACTAGAGGCCAGCAATCAGGGCTGATCTGTGGGGCAACTGGCAGGGTTGGTCTGGCACTGCCCTCTCGCCAGCCCTGCACCCCGCCCCCACACAGCCGCCAGTTGGGGCCTGAAGGCTGGGGGCAGCTTCTATGTTGAACATTTTCCCCCTGGTGGTCAGTGCATGTCATAGCAACCGGTCATTCTGCCAGTCACTCCACCATTCAGTCAATTTGCATATTAGGGTTTTACATAGATAGATTTCTCCCCCTTAGTTATCATCAAAGCCAAAGCTCGAGAGAACCTCTTCCCTCCTCCACACACAACCTTAATTTCGCTTTTAGAAACTTATTCCCCCTTCCAGGAAGACCATCAATTTTAACCATATTTTATCCCCAAGGCTACACACAGACTCATTCATTCTCTGAACCACTATGGATTGTATATCACTGCATCCTCAACTTTTTCTTTTGTAGGAAATTTCCCTTCCTCAACAATGCACTGCTGGCTTGCTGCATGGACTGGCTTTCTCACTGCATGCCTCACATTGCACAGTTTTCCTGGTACATCTAGAAAGCATCATAGAGTCATTGCCAGGCTCTCAGTCGACACCCTTTCAGGTCACAAGCCTATCTCTAGGCCTTGACAATGAGAATAAGAATTCCCTTGGCCAATTTATACAAAGTAGTCCCCCCTTATCCATGGTCTTGCTTTCCATGGTTTGTTTTAACCATTTTTCTAAAATACTAAATGAAAAATTCCCCGTTCTGATTAGTGTGATGAAATCTCAAGTTGCCCTACTCTGTCTTACCTGTGATGTGTCATCCCTTTGTCAGCATCACCACCCAGCAGTCACAAGGTGGCCGATTCCTTATCAGATCGGCTATTGTGGCGTCACTGTGCTTGTGTCCATCTCACCCTTATAGCAGCCTAACACTATGTCATAATTCTGTCATTCACCTCACTGGTAATGTAGGCTTTGTATCATCTCATGTTATCACAAAAGGAAGGTGAATGCAATACAATAAGATATTTTGAGAGAGAGAGAGAGAGAGGCCACATTTAGATAACTTTTATTGCAGCATATTGTTATAACTGTTTTATTATTAGTCATCATGGCTAATGTCTTACTATATCTAATTTATAAATTAAACTTTATCATAGGTATGTATGTATAGCAAAAACATGGTATATATAGGGTCCAGTACTATCTGTGGTTTCAGGCATCCACTGGGGGTCTTTGGACATATCCTCTGTGGATAAAGGGGGATGACTATATGCAGTCTACCCTCTAACCTCTGTTGAATGCCCTTCTTAGCCTCCTTTTAAATTTATATTACTTCGTATTTAATTGGCACTTTATATTGTCTGATTGATCATAAAAGATCATACTCTTAATTAACTGGGACCATTTCTATTCTAGATACAAAGATCTGCTTCTACTAGGTCAAAGGCCAGGGGAACTTGCTCTCCTAGGAGTTCATAACATTTGCCAAACTCTCGGTGTAGTCAAAGTAGTTACAGCACATCTAGTTTACTACTCTGCAATATCTGTGGGTTATCAAGTAACCAATCAAGAAAAGGAGAAATTATTTTTTAAATTTTATTTATTTACTTATTTTTCCTTTTTAATGAATTTATTGGGGTGACACTGGTTAACAAAATTATACAGGTTTCAGGTGCACAATTGTACAGCACATCATCTGTACATTGTATTGTATGTTCACCACCCCAAGTCAAATCCCTGTCCATCACTATTTACTCATTAGAGAAGTATTTATGACCCTGTCTGGTGCTTCTCAGTGGTTAGAGTGTCATCCCATGCACCAAAGGGGCTTGGGTTTGATTCCCTATTAATCGCATGTAACTGGGTTGCAGGTTTGATCCCTGGCCCCGGTCGGGACCCCACGGGAGGCAACTAAACAATGTGTCTCTCTCACATTGATGTCGCTCTCTCTCCCTCCCTCCTTTCCACTCTCTCTAAAAAATTCAATGGAAATATATCCTCCTGTGAGGATTAACAACAACAAAAGAAGTATTTATGTAGTTCCAGACCGATACCAGTCTGGAAGTATGGAAGGGGGTGGGGATACAGATAATGCCCTTCCTTTATTTATTACTTTCATTACACTCTCACACAAGGATGACAAAAAAAAACAAAACAGAGGATTGATAATTTTAGATAATAAGAAAACAATATTAAAAAATATAAAGCCAAGTGCCATGATATTGACTGAGATCAAGGGTGCCCTAAGGTTTGGAGAGGTGACGTCTGAGTGGAACTTGATTAAGCAGCCTGACATGCAAACATCGGGGAGCCGAGCTCTCTAGGCAGGAGGAACAACCATGGCCATGGCCGGAGGTAGGAAAGAACTGGGCACTTTATCTAGGAACAGAAGGGTGGTCTGCGCGTTTGGAACAGAGTGAGCAAATGGGAGAGTGTCATGAGATGAAGTTGGAGAGAAAGGATTCATCCTTTTCAGCTTCATAGCAAGAGTAAGGGAGTTTAGATTTTAAATATAAGGAAAACCAAGGAAAGTTTAAAGCAGAGGGTGACATAATCCTGTTTACATTGCTACAAGTTTACTCTGCTAGTAGTTGTTATATGCAAATAGGCTGCAATGGGTTAAGAATAGAAGAAAAAAGTGGAAGAGAACTTAAAATAAGCACTCTGTACTAAGGAGAAAACTACTATTCCATATCCAATTTTTGAAAAGTGGTATTTTTTTGGCCTCTTAACAATATAAATCTTTATAGCAAGTATCATTACCAAATCATCCTATATCCTATATAATAAAAGGCTAATATGCAAATAGACTGAACAGCGCAACAACCGAACAACCGGTGGCTGTGATGTGCGCTGACCACCAGGGGGTGCATACGGAACATGGCGAGTGTCGGCAGGAGGCGGCAGAGCACAGAACATGGCGGGCATCAGCTGCGGAGGGATGGTGGAGCAGGTGAGCAGGGGCGCCAGACCAACACGGAGTACCAGTCGCTGTTATTGGGGGGAGCCTCTGGTGGTTACTGAAAATTCTTTGATCCTGCACGCCGTGGTTCTGCCCAGCACTTGCACCTGCTGCCGGACCCAGCCCCGCTCTCACCTGCTGCCTGCGCTGGAGCCACTGTTCACACCCACTGCCAGCACCTGGAGCTGGCCCCGATCACTCAGCACCAGCAGTGGGTGCGAGCAGCAGCTGCTGGCCTTGATCTCCCGTCAGGGCTTCTCCATCCCCCCCTGCTCCTGAGGGAAAATAGGGGCTGGAAGCCACCGCTCACCCACTGATGGCACTGGCCCCACTCGCACCCACTGTTGGCACCAGCCCCAATTGCTCCATGCCATCAGCAGGTGTGAGCAGGGCCAGCACCGTCAGCATGTGGGAGTGGCAGCAGCAGGAGCAGTGCTTCTGGCAAACAAGGGGCCGGGAGTGGTGGTGGGAGGGGCCGGGCAGAGGCACAGAGGATGGGCCAAGACCCACCCCCGTACACACTGCAGCCTTGTGGCCCATAGTTCCTTTCAAGGTGCATGAATTCGTGCACTGGGCCCCTAGTAACATCCTATATAATAAAGAAGTAATTTGAAAATTGACCATCACTCCTACACACAAGATGGCCGCCCCCATGTGGACACAAGATGGCCGGCAGGGAAGGGCAGTTGTGGGCTATCAGGCCAGCAGGGGAGGACAGTTGGGAGGGACCAGGCCTTCAGGGGAGGGCAGTTAGGGGCAACCAGGCCTGTAGGGGAGGGCAGTTGCGAGTGTCCAGGCCTGTAGAGGAGCAGTTAGGGGCAATCACGTCAGCAAGGGAGAGCAGTTGAGGGGAACCAGGCCTGCAGACGAGGACAGTTGGGAGCGACCAGGCTTTCAGAGGAGGGCAGTTGTGGAGGGACCAGGCCTGCAGGGAAGGGCAGTTTGGGGCAATCAGGCCGGCAGGGGAGCAGTTAGGCATCAATCACACTGGCAGGGGAGTGGTTAGGGGGTGATCAGGCTGGCAGGCAGGCGAGCATTTGGGAGCCAACAGTCCTGGATTGTGAGAGGGATGTCTGACTGCCCATCCTTAAACAGGCAGTCAGACATCCCTTGACGGGTCCTAAATTGGAGAAGGTGCAGACTGGGCTGAGGGACACACACACACACACACACACACACACACCCTGCATGAATTTCATGCACCGGGCCTCTAGTTATAAACATAAAACTCAAGTTGGCATCGGGCTGGTGTGGCTAAGTAGTTGAGCATCAACCCATGCACCAAGAGGTCACCAGGTAGATTCCCAGTTATGGCACATGCACAGGTTGCAGACTTGATCCCCAGTAGGGGGCGTGCAGGTGCAGGAGGCAGTCTATCGATGTTTCACTCTCCCTCTCCCTTCCTTTCTTTCTAAAATTAATTTAAAAAAACATATTTTTTAAAAACCTCAAGTTGGCATAACTGTTTAATTAAATGTTTTTGAATGTCAAATCAAAGCAGGGGACCCTTTCTGCATGACCTTGTCAGCAAAGCATTCTTTGTAGTTCCTTGGAGCATTTAACTTTCAGAGGCAGACAATTACCTAAAGTTAATGGTTGCTTCCAGGGTTTTATTGTTTAATTCAATTGAAATAAAACAAACATAATATGATATTTTAGTTGGGTTTTGATGACAGCATTGAAGCTTTAAATAATAGTAGATTGCTTATAATCTATATATATAAAAGGCTAAGTGACTGTCCAAACAGTAGCTATGATGCACACTGCCCACCAGCGGGCAGACGCTCAAAGCAGGAGCTTCCAAGCTGTGGTGACTTGGCAGTGGCAGTTCTCGGGTGATGCACCCAGAACCAGAGAGGAGGCAGACCAATTCTGGGGTGCGTCACCCAAGAACCGCCCTCTCGCAATCCTAGGACCCCTTGGGAAGATGTTGAAGAGCCAGTTTCAGCCTGATCCCCGCAGGCCAGGCTGAAGGACCCCACCTGCCAGAGGCACCCTGCTCACTCCACAGATGCCATCTGAGCCACAGCATCACCCCAGGTGCAACTAGCCAGGGAGGAACTGAGGGAGTTTGGCTCAGGGCATGTCTGGCCCATCTTGCCCTGTCCCACCCCATTGGCCACCTTCTAATTAATTTTCTTTCAATGTTCATGAATCCGTGCACGAGGGCACTAGTCCTATCTAATGAAAGAGAAACATGGTAATTAGCCATACCTCTGCTACCCTTCCCATTGGCTAATCAGGGTGATATGCAAATTAACTGCCAGCCAAGATGGCGGCCAGCAGCCAGGCAGCTTGAAGTGAACATGAGGCTTGCTTGCTTCAGTGATGGAGGACTCCAACGTTCCCCGCCTGCCACTGCTGGCCTCTGAGCTTGCAGTTTGAAACATTGTTACAAATATAGAAGCTAAACAAAACCCCAGAAACCTGCTTTCAGCCAGCCGGGATCTCAGAGCTGGAGTTGAAACAGTGTTTCGATTATAGAACCCAAACAAACCAGATACCTGCTTTCAGCAGCTGAGGCCTAAGAGCTGGAGCCAAGCCTCAGAGCTAAAGCTGGCACAGAATAAAAAAAAAAAGAAAAAGAAAAAAAGGAGCGGTTGGGAGCTTCAGTCACCCGCCAGCCTGAAAACAGCCCTCAGCCCCTCACCCAGACTAGCCAGGCACCCCAGTGGAGACCCCCACCCTGATCCAGGACACCCTTCAGGGCAAACCAGCCAGCCCCCACCCGTGCACCAGGCCTCTATTCTATATAGTAAAAGGGTAATAATGCCTCCCAGGACCAGGATCAGCGGAGCAGCGAGGCCTCCCGGCACCGGGATCAGCGTGACAGGGGGCAGTGCCCAAACGCCCTGATCGCCCTGCGGCTCTGTGTGTGACAGGGGGCAGGGCCACAACCTCCCTATTGGACCTGCTCTGTTCCTGACAGGGGAAGGCACCTCAACCCACTGATCAGCCCTGCTCTACGCCTGATAGGGGGGAGCTCCCCAACCTCCTGATCGCCCTGCGGCACTGTGTGTGACAGGGTGTGGCGCCCCAACACCCCCACACACACACGGGCCCTGCTTTGTGTGTGACGGGGTAGAGCCATAACCTCCCCATCGGCCCTTCCCTGAGTGTGACAGGGTGTGGCGCCCCAACCCCCTGATCCGCCCTGCTCTGTGTGTGACAGGGGGCAGTGCCCCAACTCCCCTATCGGCCCTACTCTGTGAGTGACAGGGGGGAGCTCCTTAACCCCCGATCGGCCCTACTCTGTGAGTGACAGGGGGGAGCTCCCTAACCCCCTGATGGGCCCTGCTCTGTGTGTGACAGGGGGTGGCGCCACAACCTCCCCATCGACCCTGCCTTGAGTGTGACAGGGGGCGGTGTCCCAACCCCCCAATCGGCCCTACCCTGAGCGTGACTGAGGGTGGCATCGCAACCTCCGGATTGGCCCTGCTCTGTGCATTACAGGGGGCAGCGCCCCAACTCCCCAATCAGCCCTGCTCTGAGCCTGACCAGGGGCTGCACCTAGGGATTGGGCCTGCCCTCTGCCACCCGGGAGCAGGCCTAAGCCAGCAGGTCGTTATCTCCCGAGGGGTCCCAGACTGCGAGAGGGCACAGGCTGGGCTGAAGGACCGCCCCAAATTTTTGTGCACCCGGCCTCTAGTATTATATAATTGGAAACAAACTTTTTAGGAATTACCTAGTACTTATACAGAACAGGACTCTGTGCCTGGGTGCAATGGTTTCTACTGTTATCCCTATGCCTCAATTATATTAATTTCATTTTAAATAGAAGAAACAGTAGGTATGGCTAGTAGGAAAAAAAACTAGAAGGAGAATAAGGAAGAAAGAAAGAAAGAAAGAAAGAAAGAAAGAAAGAAAGAAAGAAAGAAAGAAAGAAAGAAAGAAAGAAAGAAAGAAAGAAAGAAAGAAAGAAAGAAAGAAAGAAAGAAGGAAAGGGTGAAAGAAAGAAAGAAAGGAAGAAAGAACCTAGTTTTCATTCATCACCTCTGAATATCTGAATCTTCCAGATCTACAGCTTGAACTTTTGCTCTAGAATGTTTGTGTGTTTATTTTTGCTTCTTCTTCCTTCCACTTTCAACAGAGCTGTCCCCAGTTTACTCCCATTCTATTTTCATGGATTTTTCTAACTGTTGGGAGGGAAGCAATTAATCTAGAATGTTGATAATTATTAATGTTTAAAATATTTCTCTGTCCTAATATCAGGGACATTCAGAACCCCAAATTATGGTGCAAAGATATAAATGTCATTCTAAGGGGAGAAACTGCAGGCGTCACTCTAGTAGCATAGTGATGCAGACAGGCCCCAAGGTTCCGTACTGATCTTAACACTAACGCCCTACTCATGTCCCATATAGAAAGTTACCTCTCTCAATCACCATTGCTATCACTGTCATTGCCACACGTGGAAGATGCTCAATATTGGAATTTGTACCAGCTAGAGAACAACCAACCATGTAACAAATACCTCCAAATTATTCTTCCCTAAAGTTCAATCTTCCTAAATATGCCATTTTTATAACTTTAATAATTTCTTCCTCTTATCCATCTTTTGCCACTGACCCTCTTTCTAAAATCTCAACTGTTACTATGTTAAATTGCCAAAGGAACAAATTTAGTGCCATAAATTTTTTTTAGCTAATATACTGTAGGGAGTGGCTATAGGGTTAAACCTCAGACTGACCTGTTGGCAAAGCCACAAACAAGTCGCAGCTTAGAGGGCACAGCCCTCTTAGCATAATTAAGCTTGACCTCATGACCCCCCTAGATCCTTGCTGGGTAGCTAATGGGCTATGGGAGGTGCAACAAGTGCTGCCAAAACAAGTGAAACTCACAAGAACATTGTAACTATGGTGACCACTATCTTGTTTACCTCTGGCTATAAAATAAAGGCTTAGCATGCCGTCTGGATCTCTCTCTCTTTGTGGCCTCAGCCAGGCACAGGAGATTCACCTAGACGCAGCTTACTCTCTTTGTCTGTCTTGTCTTTAATCCTTCACTGCCCCCGCCCCCCTTCAGGCTCACTGAACCCTTGACTGTGCTGGCCCAGCACAATATACTAGCTATTTTAATCATTCAGATATGACAGGCCCAAATAAAAAATTCAATGTCTATCTCTGATGACATATAAGAAAAGCCAAAATATGGTGAAACGATGACTTTGTCAATAATGCTAAATGAATTGCATATAAAAGGAATACCCAGATTCATTTATTTTTCTCAGAAATTAATAGGCACACTCTCCATTTTTATAGTAATCTACTCTGCATTAAAACCTAGAATTGAAGATTAAAGCTTTCAAATCTCTGTGCTGATTTCCATGCTTTATTTGGTAATGTGCGTGGGGGTTTTTTTCCTAAAAATTTAGCAATTGTCAGTCATCCCTGCATTTTACCAGCTTCCTGCAAATAAGTTATTTGCTCACATGCTGATCTATTAAGTAATGTAAGGAGAGAGTCACAAGCTTGTGTTTCAATGAGTCATAAAAAGCCTGGACATCAACATTTACAACTAATATACAGAACAACCATCATTTAGAACCACCTGAAATCTAGCTGAATGGAAGTCCTACAACTAGGGAATTAAAGAAGAAGCACATTGAGATTAGTAGGAAGGATGGACATGTGGGGTGGAATCGTGGAACCAGCTGGTCCCACACCCATGTGTGGTGGCTAAAAATTGGGATGGATATCTTGGAAATGGAGGTTTCCCTGAGGAGCAAGGGGTCGCTGCCCAGTGTTCCAGTACCCCACAACTTCTGTCTGTAAAAACCAGCCAGGAGTGTGGCTGAGTGACATGAAGGCTGTGGGAATATCAGGCAGTTCCTCTTAAAGGGCCAGCACATAGACTTACTTAGACTCACTCTTTCTTAGCTCCTGTACTGGGTCAGAAGCCTGAAAGGAACCTGAAACATTCAGAAAGGAACTAACTTATCTGGAATCATGGCAAGAGCTGGAGGGACAAATTTCTCCCAGACAGAAGTGCTGGCAGAGGCCAGTGTTCCTTTGCTGAGACCTTCCTGCCATGGAGCTGACAGGTTGTGCCATATCTAAATCTCCATCAACCTAACTCACACTTTTTACCCTGCCCTCGTGATTCCCAGAGACCCCCACCCCTCCCTCTTGCAGGCTTATCCAAGCAATTTCTAGTGGCTTTTCTATACAACTGGCCTCTCTTGCTTTGTACTTTCCTAAAATGCCTCAAACAAGCAGCTGCTGGTGTCAGCATGCCCCAAACTTCTCAATAAGTGGCCCTAGGCTCAGCACTAGTGGCAGCCCACCCTGGTTCACAGCTTGGACTCTCCTGGGCAACTCTAAGCTCAACATAAGTAGCAGCCACTTGCAGATTGCTTTGTAGCCCATGCTGGGTGGCCCCAGGCAGGGCACAGACAGAAGCTGACTTTGCACCTCCCAGCAGGCCCCAGAGCCAGTGCCACTGTGGTCAATTTTGACCACCCAGATTACAACCCTACCACCTCCACAAGTGACACACTCAAGGGGCTGACTCGGTGAGGACCAAAGCCTGACTGAAACAAGTCCTGCTCCATAGGGTCAGCTCCTGCAAAGCAACTCTTCAGCTGTAGTAGGAGCTGATCCTAATAACCAATTGGTTTGGGGGTCAATACCTCCAAGTAATGACAACATAAATCAAGGCTCAACTACCAGTGGACAGTGCACACAGGGGTGCATCTGGAGTGCCCAGCTCAGGTGACTGGGGAGTCTGAGCCACTGGGCCCTACAGAACACCTACTATTCAAGACCACTTTACCAAGACCAGGAGACATAGCAAACCTATCTCATACATAGAAACAAACACAGGGAAGCAGCAAAAATGCAGAGATAAAGAAACATGTCACAAATGAAAGTACAGGAGAAATCTCCAGAAAAGAACTAAATGAAATAGAAGCAAGAAAGCTACCAGATACAGAGTTCAAAGCACTGGTTATAAGGATGCTCAAGGAACTTAATGAGAACTTCAAGGAACTTAGTAAGAATTTCAAGGAATTTAGTAAGAACAACAACAGCATAAAAAAGGACCAGTCAGAAATGAAGCATACACTAAATGAAATAAAGGTTACTACAGCCAGCTAGTGTGGCTTAGCTGTTGAGCATCGACCCAGGAACCAAGAGGTTGCCAGTATGATTACTGGTCAGGGCATATGCCCAGGTTGCTGTCTCATCAATGTTTCTATCTCTCTATCCATCTCCCTTCCTCTCTCTCTAAAAATCAATAAAAACATATTTTTTTAAAAAAGAGTAATTCACAGGGGATCAACAATAGAGTAGAGGACACTGATAATCAAATCAAGAATTTTGAATATGAGGAAGCAAAAAACACCCGGTCAGAACAGCAAAAATATAAAAGAATCCCAAAATATGAAGATAGTGTAAGGAGTCTCTGGGACAACTTCAAGTGTACCAACATTTGCATCAGGATGTGCCAGAAGGAGAAGAGAGGAAGCAAGAAATTGAATACCTATTTGCAGAAATGACAGAAAACTTCTCCTACCTGGTGAGCGAAATAGGCATACAAGACCAGGAAGTGCAGAGAGTCCCAAACAAGATGAACCCAAAGAGTCCCACACCAAGACACATCATAATTAAAATGACAAAGGTTAAAGACAAAGAGAGAATCTTAAAAGGAGCAAAAAATAAAAATAAAAAAGAGGTTAGTTATACACAAGGGAGCACCCATGCAATTGTCAGCTGATTTCTCAATAGAAACTTTACAGTCCAGAAGGGAGTGGCAAGAAATATTCAAAGTGATGAATAGCAAGGACCTACAACCAAAATTACTCTACCCAGCAAAGCTATCATTTAGAATTCAAGGTCAGATAAATAGCTCCCCAGACAAGGAAAAGTTAAAGGAGTTTATCACCTCCAAACCAGTATTACATGAGATGTTAAAGGGTCTTCTATAAGAAGAAGAAATAAAAAATCAAAAATATAAACAACAAAATGGCAATAAATGCATATCTATCAATAATTGAAAATAAAAGTAAATGAACAAGAAATCTAATGAACAAAATAAATTGATGAATAAAATAAAACCAGAGGCATGGAAACATGGAACAGACTGACGAATTTCAGAGGAAAGGGATAAGGGGACTGGGAAGAGATTAACCAAAGAATTTGTATGCATTATCTATGGACACAGACAATAGGGTATTGAAGGCCTGGGGCAAGGCAGGTACCGGCAGATGGGGGCAATGGGGGGTGGGAGGGGACATCTATAATACTCTCAACAATAAAAGTTTGGGGGAAAAAAGAAGAAAAAAGCTTGAGAAAATCCAACAACAGGTGTTGAGCAAAGGGAAATTTAATTAGTTCAAGTGAAACTAACTCAGGGAAACATGCTGATTAACTAACTCCACCGGGATCTGATTCTCTTGAGAACAAACTTCCCCCCCTGTTTTGTCTACGCTCACTTTTGACTTTTTTTTTTTTAATTAAATCTTTATTGTTCAGATTATTACATTTGTTCCTCTTTTTTCCCCCCCATAACTCCCCTCCTCCCAGTTCCCGCCCCACCCTCCGCCCTCACTCCCCACCCACTGTCCTCATCCATAGGTGCACCATTTTTGTCCAGTCTCTTTCCGCATCTCCCACACCCCTTTCCCCCCCAAGAATAGTCAGTCCATTCCCTTACTATGTCCCTGATTCTATTATAATCACCAGTTCATTCTGTTCATCAGATTATTTATTCACTTGATTCTTAGATTCACTTGTTGATAGATGCATATTTGTTGTTCATAATTTGTATCTTTACCTTTTTCTTCCTCTTCCTCTTCTTAAAGGATACCTTTCAGCATTTCATATAATCCTGGTTTGGTGGTGATGAACTCCTTTAGCTTTTCCTTATCTGTGAAGCTCTTTATCTGACCTTCAATTCTAAATGATAGCTTTGCTGGATAAAGTAATCTTGGTTGTAGGTTCTTGGTATTCATCACTTTGAATATTTCTTGCCATTCCCTTCTGGCCTGCAAAGTTTCTGTTGAGAAATCAGCTGACAGTCGTATGGGTATTCGCTTGTAGGTAACTCGGTTTCTTTCTCTTGCTGCTTTTAAGATTCTCTCTTTGTCTTTTGCTCTTGGCATTTTAATTATGATGTGTCTTGGTGTGGTCCTCTTTGGATTCCTTTTGTTTGGGGTTCTCCGCGCTTCTTGGGCCTGTAAGTCCATTTCTTTCACCAGGTGGGGGAAGTTTTCTGTCATTATTTCTTCAAATAGGTTTTCAATATCTTGCTCTCTCTCATCTTCTGGCACCCCTATAATTCTGATGTTGTTACGCTTGAAGCTGTCCCAGAGGCTCCTTACACTATCCTCGCATTTTTGGATTCTTTTTTCATTTTGCTTTTCCCGTTGGGTGTTTTTTGCTTCCTCGCATTTCAAATCATTGACTTGATTCTTGCGCTCCTCTGGTCTGCTGTCGGGGTCTGTATAATATTCGTTGTTTCAGTCCGTGTATGCTTAATTTCTAGTTGGTTCCCCAATATAGCATCGAGGGTCTCATTAGTTTTCTTGTAGATCTCATTAAGTTTATCGGCGGCTTCTAAACAGTTCTTGAGAGACCTTAAAAGTGTGGTTCTGAACTTTATATCTTCCTTTGACAATTTTGTCCTGTTTCTTTGTCTCCACATTTTGTTATGCTTCCTTGGTGCACCCCCTAGTGGTCTTTGTTTGCAGTCTTATAGTTAAACCTTGATTGTTGTAGCTAATCCCAGGGAGGGTTTGACCTCCAGGCCAAGTGGCTATGAGAATCAGCTGTGTCAGCAGTGAGAGAATTTCTGTCCTCTAGGGAGGTGCTAATTTAGCCTTTGCCTGAGGCTATCCAGCAAATGCCTCTGTGTAGGGCTTGGGCAGGGTGGGTCGCACAGGATCAACAGGGTGGGCCGGAGAGAGCAGTTATGGCGGCTCTCAGTCCTGTCCCCAGGGGCTCTGCCTCTCTGAGTCCCAGCACCCGCTGCAAAGCTGGGAGAGAAAGCTGCACTCGCTCTGACCGAAGCCAGACAGTCCCTTCTCCCGTTTGAGTCTGGGTCCCTAAAGACTCGCCTGTATCTGGAGCTCAGAGTCTGCGACTCCCTCCCGATTGAAAACAACAACCGCGCCCTCCGCTGCCAGCCCGCTCCGCGCACTCCGCACCTCAGAATTTGACTTCAGCACTGCGCCTCCTCTGAGTGTCCGTATGCGTTTCTTTTTCCTCCTAGTTGTAGGACTTCCACTCAGCCAGCGTTCCTGTGGTTCTGGGTGGTATCCCTTCCGTCTTTTAGTTTTACTTTTGAAGTAGTTGTTCAAAGCAGCAAACTCTGGCATTAACCTATGCCGCCATCTTGGTTCTCCTCACTTTTGACTTTTAAGTCACATTTGTGACTGTAGATTGTCACTCATCCAGCCATTTGCAGCCAGGGTTGGTGTGGGTTTGGTGACAGAGAAGAGCACGCAGACAAGAAAGGTAGGCCTGACCTCACTCAACAGAGGCTGTTCTCATGGTCAAGCCAAACGGAGCTCCTACCAGGTGGGGAGAAATGTCACCTACTTCCCCTGAAGCCACTGAGAAGACATAACAAGTTCATGCAGAATTGGTCCTAATCAAGATGTCAAAGTACATGTCTGGGCTCGTTTGTGAAACAAGAATGGGGGTCAATGTGAGGCAGGTTGTGTTTGTTTTATAGGCTACTTAGGGGGGAAAGGCCATCTTCTACCACACTGCGGTTACTTCAGGAACCATTGGGCAAGTGAGAATTACATTTTGATCTGAAAAAAAAATATCTCCCAGTACCTCTGGAGCAGCACCTCCTTTGAGAACTGAAAGTTTCTAGATAACCTGAGGCCCCAGATATAAAATATAACCAACATTTGTCTCAGAAGCTTTCATGGGAAGAGCCAAGACTAAATTCCAAGATTGTCTGAAGTCCTGTCTGTTGAAACATGCCTCTTCAAAATTGCAGACTCTCCTCTCCTCCTTTCCCTTTCCTGTGGGGAGGGAGCACACTGGGGAAAGAAGGAAGAGTGCCGGAGTGGTGAGCAGAGGTAATAGCAGTGTGGACAAGAGATTGGGGTCATAGAGGAGGCTGAGCAAACAAATCAATATATTGGGGTTAATGGAAGCCAGGTCTCTTACTGTTGGACAAGGAACTGACAGATGGAGAAAGTTGAAAGGCCATAAAGAACTCTGCTGTTAAATTGGAATATTGGTTTTTGGTGTGAATACATGACTTTTAGTATGTACATATACATGAGAAGCAATATAGAGATAGACATTGCAGTATTTGTATGTGTCTGTGTGCAAATGTATGTGCACATACCTTTATACATTTTTTTCTAGCTGATTCTAATTGTGGGGTGGGGGATATATAAATTAGGCAGCTTCTGGGTCAGAAAGTAAGGAAGTACTCATGATGAATTTGAAGAAAAAACAAACAGAATGTGGACATGTGAAAGGGATAAGGATCTAGCCTGAAAGCTCCTAATGCCCAGATCTGGGACCTGGGCAACAAAATAAGCAGTAGTAGAGGATTGTAATGCTGTAGGAACCACACCAGAGGCCCTGGATAGTCAAGGCTAATTAGAGTGTACAGGCCTTGTTAATAGTATGCCGAATGGTTAGGGCCACTCTGAACATGGGAATCATAATCAGAATGCCAAAGGACTACACAGCTGCAAGGCCACAGCGATCTCACAGTACACTGTGCCCTTCTATAGCCAAATGATTGATGCCATTGTTGGCTAGAGGCCTCTTTTGTCTAAGTCAGTGATGGCGAACCTATGACACGCATGTCAGAGGTGACACGCTGTCAGGGCTAGCCTGACAGGTTGAGCTGGGCTGAGGTAGGGAGGTGGAAATTGAGAAAAGAAAGAAAGACAGGAAAGCGGGATCGGGAGGACTACAGCTCAATCGAGGAACTGCAGCAAGTTTATTAACCACACAATGCTATTTATACACAACACACTGAATAGGAGGTCTGTCAAGAGGAATGTATTCTTTGTTTCTCTTAATCTCTAAGGGAGGACAGAGCAGAAGGACAAGTTCTCGGTACAGCATATCTCAGTAAATAGTTACAGACTTCTTGGTAAGCCATGAAAGGCTGTTCTCATTCTACAAAGGTTGCTCTCATTCTACTGATAACCGCCATCCAAACAAGTCTGGGAAAACTGTGTGGATAAGGGTCCCAGCCTTGCTAGCCCCTTCAGGTGCAAGGACCTTGCCAGCTTACACCTGGTCTCCAACAACACGCGAACTCATTTTTTTGGTTGATTTTTCTTTGTTAAATGGCATTTAAATATATAAAGTAAATATCAAAAATATAAGTGTTTGTTTTACTATGGTTGCAAATATCAAAAAATTTCTATATGTGACATGGCACCAGAGTTAAGTTAGGGTTTTTCAAAATGCTGACACATTGAGCTCAAAAGGTTCACCATCACTGGTCTAAGTAGTAATATACTTGTTGTTAACCAGCCAGTGGGCTAGGAAAAGGGCTAGAGAGCTCCGACAGAGCTTAGAGCAGGTACTGCTATGATGTAAGGCTAAGAGCTCATAGAGAGCTCAGATATAGCTGCCATGTTATCCAGCCAGTGTGCTGAGAGAGAAGCTCAGAGGTAGTTATATGTGAGGCTACAGAGACCAGCCAGTGTGCTGGGCAGGGGAGACAGGAGAAGCTGCTGAGCCAGAGAGGCAAGAGAAGCCACGAAAGCTGTACTCTAAGGGAGAGCTCAGGTATTGCTATGGAAAGCTGTAGGTCTAGAGACAGCATGCGGCTACTCAGATAATAGCTAAGGGTACAGAGAATAATGCTACTATGTGAGCCCTAGCTGGTTTGGCTCAGTGGAAAGAGCGTCGACCTGCGGACTGAAGGGCCCCAGGTTTGATTCCGGTCAAGGGCATGTACCTTGGTTGCGGGCACATCCCCAGTGGGGGGTGTGCAGGAGGCAGCTGATTGATGTTTCTAACTCTCTATCCCTCTCCCTTCCTCTCTGTAAAAAAATCAATAAAGTATATATTTTTTAAAAATGCTACTAGGTGGGAAAGATAAGTATTTACCAGCTGGTGTACAACTGCCTGCATGGACTTTGCAGTGAAGAGCTGTTTTGTCTGAAGTCTATATGGCCACTGGCTTCTGCAATAAAGGCTCATTCTTATGCACCCACAACTTCTCATGGCTTCTCCATCTAAGACCCTGCATCCTACGAGGTCCAGCCCCAGACAGAGGGCCTCAGAACTGACACCTATAACTAGAGAGCAGGAGATAAAGGAGGAACTTGGACTAAATTCCCAATAGTTAGTGTAGCGAGTAGGGTTCGAGAAGGGACCTACTCTGGCATAGTTGGGAAGGATTTAGAAGAATATATGGCTCAGAGCACCAGAGCTCCGACAGGGCTCTGGTTGCCTCTGACAAATGCAAAGAATAAAATAAATATCCATTATTATTGAAGACATAAATAAATGGGGGCAAAGGGACAAATATTTCTTACAAAATTACCTCAAATAATAAATGTAGAAGGAATGAGAGAAGTAGGAAAGCGGCATTAGAATCCCACGTAATTTTTGCTGAAGGGAAATTCCATGAATGGATGCTAAAGGTAGTGGTCAAAACTTTAAGAAGAGACAGGACATTAGCATAGCCTCAAAGTATCACTTCATAATATTTATTAATTGTGGTACCTGTTAATTATTGTGGCTCTAGGACAGGGGTGGGCAAACTTTTTTACTCGAGGGCCAAAATGGGTTCTTAAACTGGACTCAGAAGAAGGAGCTGCGGCCGTGTTTCCGACGTTGCCATGTTAACACTGCTGCTGGTGAAGGAGCGGAGGGGAGAGCAAGAGAACCCTCCGCTCTTTTGGCTCCGGGGGCCGGATAGAACAGTCGAACGGGCCGGATCCGGCCCGCGGGCCATAGTTTGCCCACAGCTGCTCTAGGAGGTGGAGCTTAATTACCCTTCTTTGAGTGTGATCTAGATTTAGTGACTAGCTTCTAATGAATGGAACATGGAATGGGACCAGACAGAAGCCTGGAAGACACCACCTTAATCAAATGATCAAGGTTAACATCACCACTATGAGTCATGTTGATAGCATGTACCCACTAATACATCAAGATGAGAAGGGCATGTTACCTCTGTGGTGTCCTTCCCAGAAGTCCATAAGCTCAGTCAAATTAATCATGAGATATCAGACAGACACAAGTTGAGAGATATTCTACAAAATGTCTGTCTGGTACTCAAAATCATAAAAAATAAAGAAGGATGGAGAAACCAGAAAAGATTAATGGACATCCAGGAGCCATGATAAGTAAATGTAATGTGTTATTCTAAATTGGATGCTGAAACAAAAGGACGTTATTTAAAAAGCTGGTCAAATCCTAATAGTCTGAAGTTTAGTTAATAAATTTGTTCCAGCTGCCTCAAACAGATTGTCAAACTGCAGCGGGAAGGCCGGGGAGGGTTGGGGGGCAGGAGGTAGGGGGGTAAGAGATCAACTAAAGGACTTGTATGCATGCATATAAGCATAACCAATGGACATAAGACACTGGGTGATAGGGGAGGCTAGGGGACTGTCTAGGGCGGGGGGATAAAATGGATACATATGTAATACCCTTTGTAATACTTTAAGCAATAAAAAAAATAAAAAAATAAAAAAATAAATAAATTTGTTCCAATGTTAATTTCTTAATTGTGATCATGTACCATGGTTATGTGAGATGTTAACATTAAGAGAAGCTGGAGGATGGGTGAACAAGAGCACTCTGTATGAACTTTGCAATTCTTCTGTACACTTAAAATTATTTCAAAATTAAAATATTTTATTTTAAAGACTAGAAAACAATCAAGCCACTTAGTGTTTTACAGGGCAAGCACGCGCACACACACACACACACACACACACACACACACACACAACCTTCTTTGGCTTCACAGGTGCTATTTCTCATAACTTTAAAATTTTAACTCTAACTTACATGTTTTTAATTTAAAAGATGGACCTAGGTCAAGAGAATGGGAAGGAAAGCTACAAACTGACAGAAAATATTTGCAAAAGACATACACTGAGTGGCCAGATTATTATGACCACTTGACGTTTGTAGGCAAATTAGCTATAATTTCGCGCTGAAGTTGCTAGCGGGCCAGACCATTATAAACAGGGAAGCAGGTTGTTTACCATGACAGTAGAAGTGATTTTTTTCTGAAGATATGGGTAAACAATGCATTCCAATTCACAAAATTACTCAAATTTTCCAGATCATTCATTGTTTTCTAGCCTCAGTGCCTTTTTTCATGTTATTCCTCCATTTTAAAATATCATCTTTCAAAATCTAATGCAAAGGCCAGTTCAGCTGAAACGTTTTCCCAGGTTATATTTCATTCTCCAAGTAAAATTTATCTTTCTTTGTTTTTCCTGTGTTAAAAATGCATTTTATACATATGTAAGAGCACTTATCACATCGTGCCTAAAACAGCAAATGGCTGAGACAGTCCTACCTCCTTTGCAAGGCTGTTACCTGAGAGCAGCGACCACAGCTAATTCACCTGTACTCCCCAGCACACCTATTGCAATGCCTGCCGCCTAAAACAATCCTTGAAATTTAAGCTCAGAGTTGGAAGGAAACTTAAAGATCAAATAATCATTGTTATAAGGTATCAAAAATGTTAATTGCAAGAGTGATAGAAGACCAGGGGAAAGTCTTGAAAAAGAATATTAGAAATGGCAAAAATAATAATAAATGCTAATTTAGAATGTATATACCACCCAATTCCAAGCCCATTGTGTATATTATCTCTTTTTTTTAAATAAATCTTTATTGTTCAGATTGTTACAGTTGTTCCTCTTTTTCCCCCCCTAGCTCCCCTCCACCCAGTTCCCACCCCACCCCCTGCCTTTACCCCCCTCACTGTCCTCATCCATAGGTGTAAGATTTTTGTCCAGTCTCTTCCCGCACCCTCTTACCCCCAAGAATTGTCAGTCCACTCCCTATCTATGACCCTGATTCTATTCTATTCATCAATTTATTCTGTTCATCAGATTTTTTTATTCACTTGACTTTTAGATTCACTTGTTGATAGATATGTATTTGTTGTCACTTTGTTGTTCATAGTTTTTATCTTTACCTTTTTCTTCTTCTTTCTCTTCTTAAAGAATACCCTTCAGCCCTAACTGGTTTGGTTCACTGGATAGAGCGTCAGCCTGCAGACTCAAAGGTTGCAGTTTCGATTCCAGTCAAAGGCATGTACCTTGGTTGCTGGCACATCCCCAGTAGGGGGTGTGCAGGAGGCAGCTGATCAATGTTTCTCTCTCATCATTGTTTCTAACTCTCTATCCCTCTCCCTTCCTCTCTGTAAAAACATCAATAAAATATATTGTTTTTTAAAAAAAAGAATACCCTTCAGCATTTCATATAATACTGGTTTGGCAGTGATGAACTCCTTTAGCTTTTCCTTATCTGTGAAGCTCTTTATCTGACCTTCAATTCTAAATGATAGCTTTGCAGGGTAGAGTAATCTTGGTTGTTAGTTGCTATTTATCACTTTGAATATTTCTTGCCACTCCCTTCTGGCCTGCAAAGTTTCTGTTGAGAAATCAGCTAACAGTTGTATGGGTACTCCCTTGTAGGTAACTAACTGTTTTTCTCTTGCTGCTTTTAAGATTCTCTCTTTGTCTTTTGCCCTTGGCATTTTAATTATGATGTGTCTTGATGTGGTCCTCTTTGGATTCCTTTTGTTTGGGGTTCTCTGTGCTTCCTGGACTTGTAAGTCTATTTCTTCTACCAGGTAGGGGAAGTTTTCTGTCATTATTTCTTCAAATAGGTTTTCAATATCTTGCTCTCTTCTTCTGGCACCCCTATAATTTGGATGTTGGTACGCTTGAAGTTGTCCCAGAGCCTCCTTACACTATCTTCATATTTTTGGATTCTTTTTTCTTTTTGCTTTTCCAATTGGGTGTTTTTTGCTTCTTCGTATTTCAAATCTTTCACTTGATTCTTGGGATCCTCTAGTCTGCTGTTGGATCTCTGTATATTATTCTTTATTTCAGTCAGTGTATGCTTAATTTCTAATTGGTCCTTTTTCATATCCTTGAGGGTCTCACTATATTTCTCTGAGATTTCTAGAAGATTCTTGAATAACCTTATAACTGTGGTTTTGAACTCTATATCCAGTAGTTTGCTTTCCTCTATTTCTGTCATTTGTGACCTGTTTCTTTGTCTCTGCATTTTGGCTGCTTCCCTGTGTTGATAGAGTGGCTTTGTGTGCTAGGTGTCCTATAGGGCCAAGTGGCTCAATCTCCCCAATTACCTTAGGTGGACACTCTTGGTGCACCCCTTTGTGGGCTGTGTGCACAGTCTTGTTGTAGTTAAGCCTTGATTGCTGTTGGTATCACTGGGAGAAATTGACCTCCAGGCCAATTGGCTGTGAGTACCAGTTGTGTCTACAATGGAAGAACTTCTGTGCTGGAGACACCCTTATGGGGCAGGACTTACTGAAGTGGGGCTTTGGCACTCACTGAGTCTTCCCCCTGAGTGTGTCTCTTATGGATATGAAGGGTTGTAATCTGGATGGTCTCACTCTGACCACTGGGTGCACTGGCTCTTGGATCTCCAAGGAGGTGCAAAGTCAGCCACTTCCTGAGACCACCCAGCAGGAGCTACAGAGAGATCTGCAGATTCTTCTTCTTTGTTTGGGGTTTGGAGGTGCCCAGATGAGGCCCAGCTGTGAAGCAAGGCAGGCTGCTGCTGTCGAGCGTTGGGCCTTATTTATATTATCTCATTTAATTTTCACAACAATTCAACAGGATAGTAAGAATTGTTATCATTATCATTCTAATAGAGGAGCAAACTGAGAGAGTTAAAATGGTTTTCCCAAAGTTGAACAGTTACAGAATGGTAGAGCCAGAATTCAAACCCAGGCAGCTTGAATCTATTTATACTTTCCAGTAAAATATAGTCCAGCAAAGGGGCATTTCACACATACCATAAATAGAAGGGCCCTTTAGGAATAGGTGAATGAATTTTCCATCCTTAGTAACCTTTGGATGCCCACACTAAGCACACTGGGTGTAATTATCTTAAAGTTAAAATCCTTACCCAAAATGATCAACATTCACATAATGTTATAATACATCCATATAATATGATATTTTCATAAAGCACATTTCTTTGATTTTTAATGCCCAAATCCCTGTGAAAGCAAAACATTTGATAACCAGCCCAAGCATTGTGGCCACATAGAGGAAACTCGGTGAATTTAATCAAAAGCATGTACCCAGCCATCAGGGCCCTTTGGGAATGTTTGCTAGGAAAACCACATGTAGCCTTCATTTCCTATCATCTGCCCCTAATATGGCCCTTGTTTTTTTCTGCTTAGTAATAATTCAAAGCACATTGCCTATAGGAACAATTTTTTAAAGACTGATTTTTTTATAACTTCCATGTTAGGCAAATTTTTCAAATTTTCCCATTCCAATCAATGCTCCATAAGATACTTATAAAATACTGAGGCTGATAGTTTATTATTTTTTATTTTTTTAACCAAAATGGAATAACACTGTGTATTGTCATGTACATTTTCTGTCGTCACAACAGGGGCTAGTTGTTAAGTCTAGTTGACTATAGGGGATATGGGGTCACTTCAGCTTTCAGAAACCTTCTTAAATTCAGCCTGGTGTAATAGCAGAACAAATTTTAAAGTTGAGCATGAAAATTTCTTGGGAAGTGGTATAAAAAGTATTTGATAGGTAAACAAAATATATCATCAGTTCGTCTTCAATTAAATACACACAATCACACACACACACACACACACACACACTTTGCCCCAACTCCCTGCCTACTACTGTGTTGGGCCCTTTCAGTAACACCTCTCACATTATAGTCTAAGTCAGAGATTTTCAACTGATGTGCAAGAAGTTTTAAAACATGCAACTCCTGACTATTTAGTCAGTGGCACTGACCTCTTTGTCCTTAGATTGTCAAATAAAAATAATGACAATAGCCAACAGAATAATAGCCATCCCAGTGTGAATAAATAAAAATTATACCTATACTAGAGGCCCAGTGCACGGATTTGTGCTCACTGAAAGGAAATTAATTAGAAGAAATATTTTAGAGGCCAGGGAGGGACCACAGGAGGTTGACTCCAGGGCATGTTCAGCCAGTCTTGCCCAGTCCTGATCGCTGGACCCAGCAGCAAGCTAACCTACCAGTTGGAGAGTCTACCCCTGGTGGTCAGTGTGTGTCATAGTGACTAGTCAAATGGTAGAATGAACAGTCAGACACTTAGCATATGAGGCTTTTATTAGGGTTTTATATGTTGGCAAAATATATTTTTGGAGTGCTGCAGAATTTAAGTAATTAGCTTATGTATGCCATGCGAAGAAAAAGATTGAAGGTCGCTGTTTTAAGTAAATGCTCCTATCTGTGTTCCTCCTGTTTCTTACTTATAGTCTCTTCCATCAAGTGGCCTCACAGTGATCTCATTTCCTGGGAAAACCAGATTGCTACCTTTCAATCATATTACAAACACCATGACTGATTTAGAGCTTACAGATCTACCCTTCCTGCGTTTTAACAGGAGAAAAAAAATACTCTGACAGGATTAGACCCTAACGCTTAAGGCTCTGGAATTTCAGGCATCATTTAGCAGAGAGCAGAAAATATCTGGGGACATCGAAGCATCTCATCCTTAATAAGAAAGCATACAGATGAGTACCCAGCCCTCTTATATTAAGCCAGTACTGCTGCCGATTTTTCATGAACCTTCCAGTCCTTCCTGCCCTGCCTGTGTTTCTGCGGGAAAGTGGAAACGTGGTCTGGCATGAAGAGATGTGGGTGGAGAACCAAAGACCTGGGCCTAAAGTTCAGTTGTCCCTGCTTCTCAGTAGCTCCAGCCTCAGTTTCCCCATCCTTGGGCACTGTGTGGGTAGTTGGTTCATTCATCAACCCATGTTTATAAAGCTCCAAATGTAAAATGAGAATAATAATATACTATGTCATAGGGCTGTGGTGAGTTTTTGGTGAGTTTACACCTGTAAACATTTACCACAATACCTGTGGCATTCAATAAATGCTAATAATACCGTGACATATTTATAAAGTTATATGGAATTTGATCTCTAAAGAAATTGTCCCATAATTTACTTCTAATTTGCATTTACTCTTTCTGGGTTTTCATTACTCTCTCCCACTAAGATGACAAGACTCCAGATGTTGTTTCTCTTTTCTCAAATTACATAACACCTTTGACGCCTCACTTTCAATCAGGACTAATAGGCTCTAATTGCAGACCTTATCAATGGGAATGGTGCTACTTCTTGATAAATGAGCTGCCGGCACAGGGTGTCCTGCCATATCATGTAGATGCACACAAGGGGACCAGTGTCTTTCCCCAAATCACTCCTGGCACCCAGGACTGGGCTGAGGGCAGCTGGCAGTCTCCTTGTTTCAGGGCACATGGCTTTGCCAGCCACCGATGGTCATCAAACAATACACTCTAATATTATTCTTTGGTTTGTTTTTGCAAAGAGATCCTTTCTAAAACAGTTCAGTTGATTCATTTCCAAGCTACTGGAAAACATAATCACACAGTGCAGACAGAATAATAGAACATTCGGTAGTTCTCCCGTTTTCTGGAAAGAAATTAGTAGAAAATAAAAGACTGTGCTTTGACTAAAGTTTGAGAAATGGAATTTCTAGAGTCAGAGTATAGACACACACATGACTTGATGGTGAGATTTTTCATAAGGATGTTGAGTGAATCCTTTGATTAACATTCACACTGGAAATTAAACATTGTTACCACAGAAGTTACGCTACAGCTGTTTCAAGATTGAGCATTTAATCTCTCAACTTCCCCATCATGTTAATGTGTCAAAGATAATTCTTAATAAATAGAATAGCCAGGAATGTACTTGATTTGAACCAAGTACAATAAGCCCAACCGTCAGTGAAACTTGAAAAAAAAACTTGATCAAGTTCATTTTGTAGAACATTGACAATATTAAGGAGAGCAGTCAAAATCAAAAAAGAAAAAAATTCTTTCATTTCTCCTGTTGAATTTGGAAATATCTAGTTGGGGAAATTATCTCTTCTGCAAAGCCTCTCTGACCATGATAAGATGGTCAGAGACGATGGTCCCTGGAAGGTCAACCTGCCTCCAGCTATATGGTCTTACCTCAGTTCCTCCAACTCATTCCATTTTCACCTCAGCGCCTCCCATTTGCCATTCTCTCAATCCAGAACCTTCTCCATGCCCTCACAGTGATCATCTCAGACACAGTGTTCCCCAAACCTGGGTTTCCTTCCCTCACACCCTTAAAATATCACTGCTGTCCTCCCTTCCTCCTTTGTAATGCTTTTCACACTTGACATGGCTTTACAGCGTGGCCCTCTCCCATGACCTGTATTGTCTATGATGACTGATGTTTGTGTCCCTAACACTTAACATGGGGCCAGTCACATTTTAGGCACTTGATAAATATTTATTGAATGAATCTAGGCATTTTGATGTACTTTTACAGGGTGGGCTTGAATTGACATCAGGAGACTTGCTTTTAGAAACATGACATCTTAGAAGTGTTACAGTGTCCACCGTCTAGACACCCAGGTGCATAAATGTGGCCTAGAAGATCAAAGTGAAACCAAAAGGCCCACCTTTTGTTCTGGGCTGTTCCATAGCAGTCACCAAGATTAAGAAGTCAAGTCACCGGTCACCAAGACTAAAAAGTAAGTTGTTCTTCGTTAAAGCACATAGTTTATTAAAGCAGATACTCTGGCCATCTGTCATTTTCGAAAGAGCTGACGAGATATGAGAATTTCTCCATAACCTAAAAGAAAAATAAACAATCACACAAAATAATACTAAAAATATGGGCGCTTCATAGACAAGTAACGTGGTCATCAAGGTTAGGGGGAAAATGAGCAGAGTGTGCAAGTGGCACTGATTTCCAGGGCACAGATCACACCCAGGCCCCTCTGCACTGTAACAGACCTCTGCGGCAGAGGAGAAAAATCTTCTACTTACGAGGAGGGAAATGAAAATATGCAAAGAACCAGCCCTACAAAATGGACTAGTGCTATTGTCTCTGTATATATAGTCCAGTCGGAATACTTAGAAACTGTTGTTCCAATGGACACGCTTCCCTTTGCATTGTGATGGTTTCTGGGTTTAATATCCAGGATACAGTAGACAACAGTGTGGTAACAAATAACATCCGAAATCTTAGTGGCTTTAATACAAGTATATTTCTCCCTCTTGTCGCATGTTTCTTCCATCTTAGGGTCTCGCCAACTTCTGGCTTAAACTTCAGCCAGAATTTTAGGGGACGAAATCAGCTCACTCACATGGATTCCCTTCCTCACAGGTAGTTAGACTGAGGGCATAGGCTCCTCACTGCCTGTGGGCTGTAAGCCTCTGTCAGTTCCTAGCATAAGTGTCTCTCCAGAGGGCAGCTCACAGCATGGTAGCTAGCTTCCCTCAGAGCAAGTGAGCAAGTGAGCAAGAAAGCAAGAGAGAAAGCCAAAGATGGAAGACACCACCTTGTATAATCTAATCTCAGAAGTGGCAGCCATATGTGTCCCATTCTATTCCTTATAAGTGAGTCATGAGGTCCAGTCCAAATTCAAGGAGACCAGATTACACAAGGGCATGGATCCCAGGAGGCAGGGACCACCTGGGGCCACCTCGGAGGCTGCTTGCCGTTCATGTTCTGGCCATCTGACTTTTGGTTATCCTACTTCAACTCTTTTATTTTGTTTCTTATTTTCCTTTCAAGTTTAGACCATTAGAGCCCCTTTAGTGCTGTGATTCAAATAAGTTTTAGAACCCTGGTTTGACTTTCTTCTCGGGCCATGACTTTGAACATGGCCTGTAGACTCTGGAAATAGTGAAATCAGTCTGCAAACCTGTTGTAGATCCAAGTTGTACAGTCATCTAAAAAGTAAGAAGTATTAAAAAAAAGTATAGTCTTTCTTCAACTAGCTAGTACTGTCATGCAATGTTATGATATGTATACTTTTGTAGTTAATCTCTTCTAGAACTTGTTAAAATTTCGTCTGATTTTTCTCTGTCAATTAAAGTACATACCTATAATAGTAAAAGTGTGATATGCTAATTAGACTGGACGTCCTTCCAGACGACCTTCCAGATGAAGCCGAGGCTGCGAGGGAAGCCCAGGTCCCAGGTGCCAGAGGGATGCCAATGCCTGCAGCCGGGGGAAGGAAGGCCTACTCTTGCATGAATTTCGTGCATCGGGCCTCTAGTCTTTGAATAAGTGAAATGACTTGTTAGCAAAATTGAATGAAAGCATGACAGTTTGTTATTCAGTGATATCTCCACTCATAAAGAATATTGTTACCTGCATCAGAAGGTAGGCTATTCAGAAGAAGAAACAACCTCAAATTTTAAGTGGCATAAAACCACCAAGATTCACTTCCTGCCCTTGCTCCATTTCTTTCAACGTTGAGATAGAGGAAAGAAGTGGGGAGGGAGGATTTGCTTGTTGTTATTACTAGGAGACTCAGGCTGATTGGGAAATACCTAAATGTTGGTCACCAGACCAGAGGAGGCAGAGAGCTCCAGAAGGTCTTATACTGGCAATTAGAGTTCTGGCCACAAAGTGCCAGGCATCATTTCCACTCTCAGTTCATTAGTCAGAATTACTTACATGATTTTCTAACCACAAGGGGTCCCAAAATTCAATTTTTTCATGTTCCCAGAATGGGAGAACCAGAAATGCTTGCAAACAACACTAATGACAACCACCATCCCCGGCACTTATCAAATATCACTGAGAGGAAATCTTGTATCTTTATTTCCAAGTTAAAAGTCAAATAATTCTATTAATATATTCAAATTGAGGTTTTGTAATAATAACATTAATATCCTTTCTTAACATTCTATATATTCTTAGAACTGCTATCTAAACTGCTTCGGGTCCCAGATGTAGGTTTGATGAGTCCTAGACATATTTGTTTTGGTTTCCAATAATCTCAAACTGAGCATCATCAATGTTTGTACAAAATCTGGTAAATAGGCCCTGGGTATTTGTTTTGTGTCTCTTAATATCTAATTACAAAATCACTGGTTTTTATCTATTCTTTCAATTCTGAAATATCATATGATATATAGATATTTGAGCTATCATAAACAAGATAAGGGCTAACTAGCTTAGAATTTATTTTAAAATGGCTTATTTAAATCTCTGAGAATATTGAAAATAATACATACTTATATATAATGTATAAAAATATACCTCTTCTTTGAAGGGGATCAATTGTATGATGTTGAATAGTAACTGGACTGTTAGTAGTAGAGATGGTTGCAAAACTTTTTTTACAGTAAATCTTTATAGTTATTCTATTTTATTACTAGTTATTGTTGTTAAACTCTTACTATGACAAATTTATAAATTAAATTTTATCACAGATATGCACATATAGGAAAAAACATAGCATATGTAAAATTCAGTACTACCCATGGTTTCAGGCTCTTGGAATGTACCCTCACAGATAAGGGAGACTGTTGTATTAATCAGTCTTATTAAACAAAATCATCAGAGTGTGAGAAAACCCAAATTAGTACTTTTCTCTGCTACCTAAAACAAAAAATATAGAACTCAGATCTCAATATAGACAAACCTAAAATTCAGAAAATAGTCCGTGTTACTTTATCTCCAAATTGGTGTATAAAGAGTGATTTTTATTCTGGGAACATGAGAGCCAGCATTTTTGTGGGGAGGAAATAATCCTTCTTAAGAAAAAAAAATTAAACTTTAACTCTTAAGTATATCTCCTTAAATGTTTCAGATCAGAGCTGTGAATGTCACCTGTGTTCAAGTCCATTCAAATGCATAAGTATTTCTTGAATGTCTGCTATATGAAAAATGCATGCACTGGTAGGGATAGGTTATTAAAGGATGAAATGAAGCTAACAGATCCCCATTAGCAACTGTATTTATTTTTTAATATATTTCTATTGATTTCAGAGAGAATGGGAGAGGGACTGAAACATCAATGATGAGAAAGAATCGTTGATCGGCTGCCTCTTGCACACCCCACACGGGGGATTGAGCCCGAAACCCAGGCATGTGCTCATAGGTCAACGCTCATCCACTTAGTCACACCGGCCCATTGGCAACTGTATTTAGAGATGACATTTCATACTATAAACTCTTATAGATAATGATTACTTAAGGGCCTTGATAAACCCTATCATTCATGTGTGACCAATCCAAAATTCCTAATAACTAAACCAGATCTATTCTAAAGTTTATTTTTGAAATTTCTTTGGGGGAAAAATATATTAGTAAGCAAATTTACAACACAAAAGCAAATGTAACAGCATTTTTAACCTACATATGATAATAATTTTCAACGACGTGGGCAATATTTTATTAGGTAGCAACAATAAATGTCAATTAACAACAAGTCTTATCTACCCATTAAAGCTGGTCCATCAGGATCTACATTTTGGCAAGATAATTAGCAATTTATTCAAGATAATTAACAACTTGAGAACATCAAACATTTTGGATTTTTAAAACATTCTTTGTTCAGATTTTCAACTAATGCATCTTGCCTCTGGGAGGTGTTATCTGTATCTCTACAAAAGAAATTTTTAAACATATGTTGAGTCTTTTGGTTACCAAATCACAAGAACTTTCTGCAATAGGAAACCAGCAATTAAATAGCAAAGGAAATTCAACAGTGCAAATTGAAATCCTGTTCTGCCATCTAGAGGACAAGTACTAACTGCTTAGAAAATCCCTTAACTCCTAAGGGCCCCTGAAGCTTAAAATAAATGGATATTCTGTTTAAAAGGCGGGGGGGGGGGGGGGGGGTATTGTGAGAATGATTCTTTATTTTTCTCTATAGCACTATCAAATTTCATCACACACACAGAAGAAAATCATTTATAATAAGCACTTTTTATTGTATCTAAATGAGGAGATGGATGTTAGCTGAACCTATTGTAATCATTTGGCAATATATGAGAATCAAACGATCATGATGTATGCCTTAAACTTATACAGTCATGTGTGTCAATTATTTCTCAATAAAACTGGAGGGGAAATTCTATTTTATTAGCTATCAGGAAAGTAGTAAATCTGAATCTTGTCATAATTAAAATCTGAGCTCACAATAGGTCACGACAATTGTTTAATCTCTTTATTCATCCATGCACACTGAAGAAGAAAGCAGCCTGTGAGATGCTAGTAAGCTGACATCTATAAAACCAACCATGTTATGTTAAAAGAACAAACTTGATTATGCTTTCATTTTATCTCTTTTCTGATGCTGTAAAGGTTACATGATTTGTTTTTTTCTTCCTAAAGCTTACATGTGAAAGAACAACAACAACAACAACAAAGTACATAGAAGTTTCCATTTGAAAGATTAAGAAAATAAATGAAAAGCACTTTTCTAAAAACTGTGGATTAGATATGTATCAGGGTGAGGTGTTACGCCTTGCCAAATTTGCTTGGCCCCATCAGGCATCCATGGTCTTGGCCAAGCACAAATGCAGAGCCTCTCGGTGGCTATAGCTCCTAAGAACACTCTCCTGGCCAAGGTGGCACATGGGCACAGCCCTCATAACTGTAGTTTTTAGGGGGCACCTGGGTTTGACCTCACCAAACAATCTCTCAGTCTTTCAAATGTTTCTAGTGTGATTATAAATTGACTCTCCCCAAATAACTCACCCCAGCATTCTTCAACAATTCCTCATATTTTTTAGATATAAGCTTTCCCACCATTCATCTCTGTGTCTCTTCCAATGTTATGGCCATATTTCAACTCCTCTGGAGTTATTTGTTAAATGTCAGATGACCAACAAAAAAAAAGAGAGAGAGAGAGGGAGAGGAGGAGGAAAAATAAATCCTTTATCTTAACCTATGACTTTGGTTTACTGACTCTCAGCTTTCCCTTGTGCATAATATGGACAAAAAAAAGGTGGGGAGGGTTCAATGGAAAGTAACCTCACAGGGTAATCTGTTCACAAATTCCTAACTGGGCAGGTCCCGGTAGCTAGTTATGCCCCAGGCATATAACTTCTTTAGCAAAAGGTTTATCTTGGCATTAAGTAAATCCTGTCCATTGTGTCTGTACATCTAGGTTAACACACCTTAAAATAAACTAGAACCACCCTCCAGAAAGCACATAATCTTGTTAACCTTCCTGTAACCCAATCCCTGCCTTGCTTTCTCACACCTTCATGTAATCTTCCTTATTCCCCTTCTTACTTCAAATGCATAAAAGAAGCTACAAAACTGTTATTCTCTGGAGAATTTGAGATCTTGCTCCCCAGCCTATGTTAATTTGGCTCAATAAACTCATAAAAATTCTCTACAGGTTTGGGTGTTTCTTATGTCGACAATAGCAAGAAGGAGGAGGGGGGCAGGAGAGAGACAAAGACAAGAAGGAAGAGGAGAAAAAAGAGGATGAGAAAGAAAGAAGGAAAAAAAGAAACTAGAGCTGAGTAAAGAAAAAAAATAGAGCTGAATACATGTTATTGTTAATGCGTCAGCTGCCTTAAACTATCTTTCTGTGATTGTTTCTGTTTAAATTTTTAGTCCCACATTTTAAGATTTTCTAAATTACTTTAGTGAAAAATATCCACTGTTAAGCAGTATTATAAATTGCAATGTGGTATTTTACAAGTTGTTCCTGGGTATCACAGGGATTGGTTCCAGAAACCCCTGCAGATATCAAAACCTGCTGATGCTCAAGTCCCTTGTGGGAAATGTTGTATTTGCATGTAGGCTACAGCAGGGTATGCCTACAAATTACTTCATCATAGTGCTCAGTGTGCGGCAAATTCAAGTTTGGCTTTTTAAATTTCTCTGGAATTTTTTTCAAATATTTTTGATCCCTGGTTGGTTGAATCTATGAATGCAAAACCTGCAGATATAGACAGCCTACTGCACAAAGTCTTTGCTTTTCAGAATATTTTACAACATAATATGTACTTAAAAAAACAAACAAACAAAAAAAAACAAACCAGGTAACAGATGGCCATCCATGTAATCAAAGAACTTCAAAACTAAAAAGGGACAGTAAAAATAATCTACTTCAATTTCTTCATCTTCAGTAAAGAAACTGAGGTCAATAGAGATTCCATATTCTGTTCAAGATCACACATATAGTCATTGGTGAGGCTTTCACTATAACCCGCATTGCCTACTCTACAGTCCAATGTTTTTTCACTTCATTTTTCCATTCATTCCACAAGTATTTAATGCACGTCTACTATGGGCTAAGCATTGGGGTAGGCACTAAGTGGGAAATGCCACACATGACAAAGGGACAGCCCCTGCTATCTAAGAGCTAACAGTCTTCAAGGAATGGAACACTAATCAGAGTCATATAAAATTATAAAACTCCAGATTAAAAAAGAGTTTAATGAAAATAGGGCTTGGTCTAGTCTAGGAGATCAGGCACAACTTTTCTAAATAAATAACATCAACCTATGAACCAGGAGGTCAGGGTTCAATTCCCTGTCAGGACACATGCCCAGGTTCTGGGCTCGAACCCCTGTGGGAGGCATACAAGAGGCAGCCAATCGATGATTATCTCTCATCATTGATGTTTCTATCTGTCTCTCCCTCTCCCTTCCTCTCTCTGAAATAAATTTTTAAAAAGATATTAAAAAAAGAAGTAATTTTTAAACAGAGATCCAAAGGATAAGTAGGTATTATCTAAGAAAGTCAGAAAGAGCATTCCTAGCAGAGTGAGCATCATTTGCAAGGGTCTTGAGATGGAAGGAAGCATGATGCTCTTCTGGAACTAAAAGATCAGTGAAAAATGAGTATGAAATGGGCCTGCATGATGTCTGGGATCTAATCACTGGGAGACTAGGAGACCAAGTGATAGACAGTGAGCAAGTTTTGAAAAGTTTCAAGAAGAGAAGTTAATCAGATTTACCCTTTTGAAAGATTGCTCGGGGCGGGGGGGGGGGTCCAGTCAAGATGGCAGCATAGGTAAATTGAGTACTTGAATCCTCCCACAACTGCATCAAAATTACAACTAAACTATAGGATAACCATCATTCAGAACCACCTGAAATCTAGCTGAACAGAAGTCCTACAAGTAAGGCTATAAAGAAGAAGTCACATCCAGACTGGTAGGAGATGCAAACGGACTGGTCCTACTTTCACGTGTGGCGAATCAAAATTGGGAGCGATATCTCAGATGCAGAGGTCCCCCTGAGGAGCAAGGGGTCCCAGCCCCACACCAAGCCCCCAAGAAGAGAGCTCCAGTGCCAAGAAGGAAAGTCCCTATAACTTGTGGCTGCAAAACCTAGCTTGGATTTTGGCTGAGTGAGACAGAGGGCTTCTGGAGTCTGAGGTTTTCCTCTTAAAGGGCCATGCACAGGCTTACTCAGACTCACTCGCTTAGAGATCCAGCACTGGGGCACCAGGAATATACTGGGAGGAACTGAATTTTCTGGCATGAGCTGGAGGGGCAGCTTTCGCCCAGATAGAAGTGTTGACAGAGGCCATTGTTTCTTTTCCCTGCCCTTCCCCCTACAAAGCCAGCAGGCAGGTGCCATGTCTGTGACTCCATCAACCTGACTAAAACTGTTCACCCCACCTTGAGACCCTGCCCATCCAACTTGCAGACCCAACCAAGTGGCTTTTTTTGTATGAATGGCCTGTTTGGGCTTATGCATCAGAGCCCTGACATTGGACCCTATAGGACCCCTGCTACAGTAGGCCACTCTACCAAGCATAGCAGACCTAGCGGCTCTACCTAATACACCTGATTTCTCAACAGAAACTCTACAGGCCAGAAGGGAATGGCATGAAGTACTCAAGGTAATGGAAAGCAAGGATCTGAGACCAAGATTACTATATCTAGCAAGGCTATCATTCAAAATAGATGGTCAATTAAGAGCTCCCCAGACAAAGAAAAGGCTAAAGAAGTTCATCACCACCAAACCAGCATTACAAGAAATGCTAAAGGGATTGCTGAGAAGAAGCCATACAGAATTAAAATGGCTATAAATACCTCTCAATAATAACCCTAAATGTAAATGGATTAAAAGGTGTAGGGTAGCTGAATGGTTACAAAAACATGACCCAACTACATGCTGTCTACAAGAGATCCACCTCAAAACAAAAGACACACACAAGAAGAGAGTGAAAAAAAAAAGAAAAAAAGAAGAGAGTGAAGAAATGGAAAAAAAATTTCCATGCAAATGGAAAAGAAAAAGAAAAAAAGCTGGAGTATCAATACTCATATCTGACAAAATAGACTTTAAAAGCATCATGCTAAGTGAAATAAGCAAGTCAGAGAAAGATAAATATCATATGATCTCACTCATTTGTGGAATATAATGAACAACATAAACTGATGAACAAAAGTAGAGCCATAGGGGGAAAAATATTCTAGAACAGCAGTTCTCAATCTGTGGGGTCGCGACCTCTTTGGTGGTTGAACAACCCTTTCACAGGGGTCGCCTAAGACCATCCTGCATATCAGATATTTACATTATGATTCATAACAGTAGCAACATTACAGTTATGAAGTAGCAACAAAAATAACTTTATGGTTGGGTCACAACATGAGGAACTGTATTTAAAAGGCCAGAAGGTTGAGAACCACTGTTCTAGAATGTAACAGAAGTAATCCTGTTATTTGCAGATTTTTAATATTTCCTACAACTTTTGTGATATCATCCTATGTTAGTACAGTTTTGGTAATATTATTATATTTTAAATCCTTTTATTATTTAAATATTAATGTTTATTGCATGTAATATTATTATATGTAAGATCTTTTTCTGAATAATTTGTGTTATTGCATGTAACATATTTAAAATCGTTTTTCTTAAGATATTAATGTTTATTGCATGTAACATTATTATATTTAAAATAGTTTTTCTTTAAATAAAAAAAAAACTGTAAAAAAAAAAGAACAGGTTTCCAAAGGAGCCACTGTTTCTGCTGTTTTTGATTTGTTTTTAAGCAGAGGAATTCAGAATCCCTATGTCAGGCGTATTGCTAAAATTTCCCACAGAATGTGAAATCCTTCTGCAAGCCTCTTTTGAGCATAGGTCCTTGTTCTGAATTTAAATTGTGCAGTTCTGATTGGACAGGGCTGTCCATTGGTAGAAAGATAAAATCAGGGTTTCCCTGCAGTGGTTGACTCAGATGCATAAACAAATGAAGCATGCACAGGAAGCCAAGAGTTCAGTCTGAGATTTTTCCCCATATAGAGCACGTGAGGAGCCACTGGATTCTTTTTTTTTTTTCTTTTTTTTCTTTTTTTATATATTTTATTGATTTTTTACAGAGAGGAAGGGAGAGAGATAGAGAGTTAGAAACATCGATGAGAGAGAAACATCGATCAGCTGCCTCCTGCACATCTCCTACTGGGGATATGCCCGCAACCCAGGTACATGCCCTTGACCAGAATCGAACCCGGGACCTTTCAGTCCGCAGGCCGATGCTCTATCCACTGAGCCAAACCAGTTTCGGCAGGATGGATTCTTATCATTTATAAAATCTGGGGAGTCTATCTCAGCAGATAAGTTCCTTCTTGGAGTTCACCTCAAGTCAATCTTTCTTTTCAGGGTCCCCATCTGCCTAAGACTCCCTCCTTGCCTCTAAGGCAGTGGTTCTCAACCTTCCTAATGCAGCGACTATTTAATACAGTTCCTCATGTTGTGGTGACTCCCAATTTCATTGTTATAAATTGAACATAATTAAAGCATAGTGATTAATCACAAAAACAATATGTAATTATATATGTGTTTTCCGATGGTCTTAGGCGACCTCTGTGAAAGGGTCGTTTGACCCCCAAATGGGTCACAACCCCAGAGGTTGAGAACTGCTGCTCTAAGGGAAGGCATCCTTACCTGAAATAATCTGCCCTTTTAATGTTTTAGTCCCACACTAGTTAACTCTTATTTCTTAGTTCATCCTCATCCTATCAAAACCTCCCCTTTTGTACATCTCATCAAGTGACCTTCTAGTTGCTAGATGGTGGGGTGGTGCCTGATTCTCAAATCACTTAATAAAGTCAATTAGGTCTTCAAATTTACTCATTTGAATTTTAACAACTGTAAACATGTAGTTTAAACTTAATTTTATCTACCTAAAACTGTTTTTAAAAATTGGCAGGATGAAACCCTATGTAGTTTTGAGTGTTTATCAGAAAAAAATATGTTCACCTACTAAAGTTCTATAGCAGAACTCAAATTGAGGTCAAAATTCCTAAACTTCGCTGGAACCAGTTTGGCTCAGTGGATAGAGCGTCGGCCTGCAGACTGAAAGGTCCCAGGTTCGATTCTGGTCAAGGGCATGTACCTGGGTTGCGGGCACATCCCCAGTAGGGGCACATCGATGTTTCTCTCTCATCGATGTTTCTAACTTTCTATCTCTCTCCCTTCCTCTCTGTAAAAAATCAATAAAATATATTTTTAAAAAAAAACATTTAAAAAAAATTCCTAAACTTCTATACCAAATCTGCACTTTTCTGGAGTGGCTCACAGAACTCAGAGACATTTATACTTACCAATCTATCCTATCTAATAACAGAGAAACATGGTAATTAACCATAACTTCTCTACCCTTCCCATTGGCTAATCAGCAAGATATGCAAATTAACTGCCAGCCAAGATGGCGGCCAGCAGCCATGCAGCTGAAGCGAACATGAGGCTTGCTTGCTCCAGTGACGGAGGAAGCCAAGGTTCCCCGCCTGCCACAGCCCAGCTCTGAGCTCCGGATGCAACAATGTTGCAATTATAGAAGCTAAACAAACTCCAGATACCTGCTTTCAGCCAACCATGGCCTCACAGCTGGAGCCAGCTCTCAGCTCCAGTGACAGCCATAGAAGGTAAATAAATCCCAGAATAAAAAAAAAAAAAGAAGAAGAAAAGGAGAGGCTGGGAGCTTCAGTCACCCGCCAGCCTGAAAACGGCCCTCAGCCCCTCACCCAGACTGGCCATGCACCCCAGTGGGGACCCCCACCCTGAAGAGGGTGTGACCAGCTGCAAACAGCCATCAGCCCGTCATCCAGGCTAGCCAGGCACCCAAGCGGGACCCCTACCCTGATCCGGATCACCCTTCCAGGCAAACCAACCGCCCCCCACCCGTGCACCAGGCCTCTATCCTGTATAGTAATAGGGTAATATGCAAACTGACCCTAACAGCAGAAAGACTGGGAATGACTGGTCACTATGACACACACTGACCACCAGGGGGCAGACGCTCAATGCAGGAACTGCCCTCTGATGGTCAGGGCGCTCTCACAGCGGGGAGCTCTACTCAGCCACAAGCCAGGCTGATGGCTGCCAGTACAGCGGTGGTGGTGGGAGCCTATCCTGCCTCCTCAGCAGTGCTAAGGATGTCCGACTGCAGCTTAGGTCGGCTCCCTGCTGGCAAGTGGGCATCCCCTGAGGGCTGCTGGAGGGATGTCTGATTGCCAGCTTAGGCCCAATCCCCCAGGGAGCAGGCCTAAGCCAGCAAGTGGTCACCTCCGAGGGGGCCCAGACTGCGAGAGGGTACAGGCCGGGCTGAGGGACCCCCTACCCCCGAGTGCACAAATTTTTGTGCACCAGGCTATATATATATATTTGCATATTAGGCATATATATATATATATATATATGCCTAATATGCAAATTGTCCCCTTGGGAGTTCAACTGGGAGACCAGGAGTTCAATGACTCACTATGACATGCACTGACCACCAGGGGGCAGCATGGAATGAAGGAAGCCCCTGACCAGCAACCAGGGAAGGGAGGCCCCGAATGGCAGCTGGCAGCTGGGGAAGGGAGGCTCCTGCTGGCAGCTAGAAGGAAGGCCCCAGCTGACAGCCAGAAGGCCCCGATTGACCCTGGTCGCCAGCCAGGCCTAGGGACCCTGCCTGTGCATGAATTTCATGCACAGGGCCTCTCGTCCTATATAATAAAAGGCTAATATGCTCATAGACAGAACGACGGAACAACCAAACAACGTGTTTCTATGAAGTATGCTGACCACCAGGGGGCACGAATGGAACATGGCATCAGCAGCAGGAGGCAGAGTGCGAACATGGCAGGCATCGGGCATGGAGGGATGGTGGAGCAGGTGAGTGGTGACACACCAAGGTAGGGTGCTGGTCACTGTCATTGGGGCCAGCTTCTGGTTGTTACTGAAAATTCTTTGCTCCCGTGCACTGTGGTCCCACCCAGCGCTTGCACCTGCTGCCAGCGCTGGAGCTGTTGCTAGCACCCACTGCAGGCACTGGCTCCACTTGCCCCCACTGCTCGGCGCCCCAAACCAGTCCCGATTGCTAAAAGCCATCAGTGGGTGTGAGGGGTGGCTGCCAGCCCCGATTGCCCCTGAGGGCTTCTCCACCTTCCCCTGATACTGAGGAGCGACTGGGGCCGGCAGCCGCCATTCACACCCACTGATGGTGTCGGCCCCGCTCACACCTGCTGCTGGCGCTGGCCCCAATTGCTCCGCGCCGTCAGTGGGTTTGAGCGGGGCTGGCGCCATCAGCGCATGGGAGTGGCAGCGACAGGAACAGGACTGCCAGCAGACAGGGGACTAAGAGTGTGGAGGAAGGGCCAAGACCATCACCTGTGCCCATCACTGCCTTGCGGCCCCAGTTTTTCAAGGTGCATGAATTCGTGCACTGGGACTCTAGTATATTATAAAAAAACTAGAGGCCCGGTGCATGAAATTCATGCAGTGAGGGGGGGTATCCCTCGGCCCGGCCTACACCCTCTCCAATCTGGGACCCCTCGGGGGATGTCTGACTGCCGGCATTTATTATATAGGGTAATATAAAGGTAAAGGATACAGAACAGCGGATGGAGGTACACAGGATGAGGTCTGTAAGGGCCCCCAAGGAACTGGGGTACACCACCCTATTGGCATATGGATGTGTTCAGCTTATCAAATGTTCAGTTTTCATATAACTTCATTGGGAGTACCCGCTCTCCCCTCCCCCGCCCCCCCAAAACACACACACACACACACACACACACCTTTCCCTTCCCAGAGGTTGGTGGGTGGGGCTGAAAGTTCCACCCCTCTGCTAACTTGATCTGATAAGTAGAGGACTAAATGTATTTTCTATTATATCCACTTGGACTGCCTTCCTGGTGCCCAGGGATTCCCTTTCTCTGTTAAATGTGGGCTAGGAGACAGAGAATCCATTCTAGTGAAAGATTCAGAAAAGGGAGATGGGTAGGAGAGCGATAACTTCCTGGTTTCTTCTCGTATTCCTAGGTCTCTGGTCCCATCCTATTCCAGAATCCAGCTGTATCCTGACCTTGGGTTCCATGAGCACTCGTGGGAGTACAGATACTTCTCTGCTAGGGGTTGTACCCCTGTGAACACCAGGTAGTGGATGAAGATGATACGAGCAGTCGTAGGCATATAAGAGAGACTTCATTGCAGATCAAGTAGCCATTGCTACCAAGGAGCCACCAGACAAAACAGTTCTTCCAAGTAGCCTCACGAAGCAGCCATGCACATAGGAGCCAGCCACCTGCTGGTCAGCAGCACACTCTTATACTAGCTCAGACAAGAGGCTTCTTGCCAAATAGTGATGTCAGTATTTTGTGTTATAGGAAAGTACCCCTGCCCAGTGTATACAGTAAGATCGCTGTGTCCTTGGTTTTACACCTGCATATGGCAAATTGGCCTTGAGCACCCGGCGTACTCTGGACAGGGTCCCCACAGCACTGATAAAATTCCACTCTCTGTTAGATGAGATGGGTTTCTATCACAACAAAGAAGACTGTTAAAACGGACTTTATCTTTAAAAGAAAACACTGGTTTCACATTATATTGGAAAAGTAATTATTTATTATGAAAAAAATAAAACTGTTGACTGAAAACAAATGAATGTTATACTGTATTGCACCATGATTGCAAATGAGGCAAAATTTGTCTAAACGATGAACATTCCAGAGTAAACAGCATCCTTTTACTTGAGTATGCAGACATGCAAGCAACTCATTATAATGTAATTGCAGACATAAAAACTCACGAGTAGCAGCAACCTAAACTTAACACATCAAAGAAGCCTTTTATGACAGTCATGAAGTTATTAAACATTTAAAACATGTCTTAAATAACCCACATTAGAAGCACATGCTTTGAACCATTTTCAAGTGATGATCTAAATGCTTTTTTAAAATTCTTAAATTAATGCTTATATAATGGATCAATAGCACACATTTCAGCTGCTTGGATGAGGTTAAGCATAGGCTGTGGTGTGAAAGACATTTTTTTCCCCTCTGTACAATCAGGGTACCCACAGAGAGTTGCAATTCATAATTTTGGCCTTATTAACACGATCTTCTATTTGACCAAGCGTAATAGCTAAGATATTGTTACAGCTTTTACAGAAAGCCTGAAGCTTGAAGAACGGCTTGTACTTAAATCTTAAGAAATGAACATAAATATAAATAGACACTTTAAAGTAGTTTTATATTCTGAAGCAAAAGTACATTATACAGGGCCTGCTGTTTCCTCCTTAATGCTCTAAAGCACCACTTTATGTTAAGATGGCAACATGTGATTATATTAATTATATTCTGATTAGAATGCAAGAGCAAGGCTGTTGCTTTTAATTTTTCCCTTTTTAAACCATGTTCTGTGCAATAGATAAAAAGGGTAAAATTTATAACTATTACATAATTGGAAAAAATATAACCATAATTTTATTTCACACTCTTAATGAAGTAACAGTTAAAACTTTTTTAAAAATCAAAATTAAAAGTTTACACTGAACAGTTTACTCCAAGAGAACATAGGGGTTGTAGAGTTCCTGAATGTCCTGAGGGAAAACGTAAGATTAAAATGATTAAAGTATCTTATGAATAGGTCCAAAATATGTAAATAAATTATACATAATCAAGATCAGCTGATAGTCATTTGATAGCTTACCAACACCAGTGGAAATATATTCACAGTATAATATAATCAGATTTTAGGGTTTTTTCTCTCCCTACTTGATATTAAACTAATTATATATTGAGAACTTGCTCATTTGCTTTAATGAAGACAATATTCGGACCTGCTATGCCAGGCTAGCCCTGCTGGTGGTAAACAAGAATAAAATAAAACAAAATCTCCAAGGAATACTATCCCTTAGTTGTGAATTTTGCATATTTCAAATAGAGTTTGGGTGAAGGGGTATTTATGGAATGGTTTAACATCCCACAAACTTGAGCAAAAGCACCTTATTATGGATTGGAAAATGAGGTAATTTTCAAATTAAAATTTTCTAAGTATGTGCAAGAGAAGATTTCCAGTCTTCTAGAACTATTTTCTATTTCAAAAGACATGCACGACACATTTTATTTCACTATTTCTGAGAAAATGTAGATTACTGATTTTTAAAAATGCAGAAGATGCCTCTATGTGACTACACTCCCAAATTCTAAAAACCTGATCAGTCTTCAATCCTTCGGCCACATTAAAAATAACATAGGTCCAACCAGTTCTATAGTAACATAATGTACTTTCTAGCCTAGTTTTAAAGGGCGCGCATGCGGGGGGGATTCAATTTTCAAATTTTCTATTTACTTAATATCCTTTTAAAGATTTTTCTACTCATGTTTATCTTCACTATCAAGTGTTTTGATTTTTGTTTCTAGGTATGCCTCTATACCTCTCAAAATTTAACATTTCCCCAAACTATATACATTTAAAGCTGAATTTAGGTCTGCTGACTACAGTAATTTTTCTACCTTAAATATAAAGTAGTTGAATTTATTTTTTTTTATTATTGGCCTTCTCTATTTAGTGTTGGCCACCTAGTACTCTTAAAAAATACTTCTTGGGAACCTGACTTTTGGATTTCAGTCTTCACAGTAATGCTAAATAAATTTAATGTTTGTAAAATATTGACATTCTGGCTGCACTATCCATTCAATGCTAGAAAGTCAAACAGAACTGCAGTTTGAGATGGCATGAGGCTAATAAACTCTGAATAAACTAACCCCTTCTAATTAGTAAAAGCCAAGAAAGCAAGGCATTTTCTAGAAGAGAGTATTACCAGCAGAATATGTTGTTTCCTAAGCAGCTTACTAGCATGCTCTTAGCAATATGGCTTATTTTCTCTTTTGCATTGTTATTAGCTCAATTTAAGTTGATTAGCAGTTACTAGTTGAAATTTATTTTCTTATTGGATTGTATTCATACATTAAATGAAATTAGACGTTGGGAATAAAATAATAGATCGAAATTAATTTAATTTCACATTACATGTATTTTTTTTGTTTGGTTTTTCAATTTTAATGTAGTATATGAAGATTCAGTATTTTAAAATCAAAAGACATGTTGGAGTTCTAGCGTAAGTTCCTGAGTATATGAAAAACAATAGGGAGGGCACAAACAGTAATTGCTGAAGGTCAACTAAACAAGTAATGGCCAAACTAAGATTCAAATCCATCCTTTAGGTAGCTAGCAAAATATTCTACCAGATACAGATTATCATGCTATATATCATTTTGTTTTTCTTTCCTTACCATACTGTATCTTGAAATGACTTTACCCTGACAAAATATAAAGGATGTGAAATGTTTTGGATCCAAAGCCACAGATGAAAAGTCAGACTCATGAAGTTGGTCTTCAAATATAAATGTCAATGGAATTCACCCATCTCTATAAGCATAACAACAGTACCTTTTCTTTTCACCATACCAAAAATTTTTCTTCAGTATTTTATTTTCTTTAAAATTTTATTTGCTTTGTGACTCCCCATAACTCTTCAGAAAATACTGTATGCCTGCTGCCTATATCACTCACTGTTTCCATAGGAAAAGAAATGTATTTTTTCTGTTTATGTTATAGATAATGAAAGTTAACTTATGCTTAATGAAAATGACTATGGCTATAGGGGTCATGCATGTGTAAAAATTATTTTTAACACTAAAACTTGAATTTGTTATCTTTCTTCCAATGAACATAGAATAAAATTAGACCTTTAAGCATACTAACACAGAACCTAAAAGCAAAAGTTATGTATTTAATGAGCTTTTCAATAGATTATAGATATATATTATTTCAGATTATAAAAAATTAAATTACACTAACAATATAAAATATGCAGTATAACCCCATATAAAAGGGCCTGTTAATTCTAAAAGAGTTCTCAAAAAGGTTTCAATAAGAGAGATGGGGCTAAATATGAACACAACATGCTCGAAATTAAGAAAAGTACCATATTTGGACTTGTTAGGGCAGCAATTACATTTTAGTTACAGCATATTTAAAAGACAACATTCTTCTTTACACTCAAATTAAAAACAAAATGTACAATAACCTCCCTAAACTAATGTTGGTAGGTCCCTTGCTTTCCACTATCTACTAGAAACTTTGCTAGGCAATTGAGGGGTTGATGGGTAGGATAAAAACTCCAATAATATCACTGTTAATTAGCTGCTAACTTGATTTCCAAAGAAAAGGTATAGTACAAAATTGAAAACTCATCTTAAAATATGCACATAGGCACTAATCACAAATTTACATTTTTCATCAGACAATATCCTAGAATTTGTTAATTTACAATGAATGTCAGAATCAATGCTTTAGCATTAGATACATGCTTGGGTCAAAACATTCTCTTGGAGTAAAAGGTAATCAGTTTTTATATTACTGTAACAGGAAATATCTATTTAGAACCTATAATATACTTTTAAAAAGTCTTACATTAGTTTCTAAATTCCCAATCGGCACAAAATCTAGTTGAATGCCATTTCATTGTCAACACACAGCTAACATAAATTATTTCTAATCCAAAACAAAATGTTTTTTAAAAGGATTCGGAAAATAAAATAAATTGTATTTTAAAAATTAAATAGCAAACTTGAATCTATACTAGTAGTTGTTCACTTTCAATATAATGCTGACATGGTAATATAAAAAAAAAATAAGCATATAATTTGATAAGTGAAAATTGAGCCAGCCAATCTTATTAGATATAAGACAAATTTCAAAGTATAAACAAGGAGTATTAATGTTTTTTCTCAGGACAGAGTTAGGAGAACTATACTCAGTATTTGTAGCTAAACTGTATAACCAAGAGAAAAATTTGGTAAGTGTGCTTTGGGTAAATAGTATTTTCATAATCTCTCTTAGTTTCACTGCCACATACACACCACAAAGCATCCATATTGATATGTCTACTCTTCTCTCAGGTTCCTGATTATGGGTTATATTAAAAAGAAAATTTATCCTCCACCTGCTATGAAATCACTAAGAAAAAGGTTCAAAACAATGTTAATAACAACTAGTTCCCAAAGTCCAAAAAGCTTTCATCTAGCCATTTTTCAGTTCTAGCGTGTGCTACCACTAAATAGAAATCAGAAAATTATTACCACATTCAACTACATATTAATTAGACTAAATAGAATAAATCAAATATACCTGAAAACAGCAAAATTTAAACCAACTTACAATAAAAAAATAGAATTAAAATACCATTTTTGAATAGGTATTTTCATATTCTTAAGGACACTGAATCCTATTTTTGACCCAAATGAAAAAAAAATACTGCAAAGATGAAGTATTATTATTCTCTAAGTATGTACTTTATCCCTTTCATTATAGCAAAATCATACATTTAAGATAAAGAGGATTAAAATTACCATACCTGTCCTCCTCAAGGTACGCATTATTTACTGTTCATATTAGACAACTGCCTTGAAAACTTTTAAATATTATCAAATAAACAGACTTTTGATAGTTATGACTTTTTTCCTATTTTTTAAATTTATAAGTTGTTAGTGTATTAACTTTGAGTCTCATAATACTATTCTAAAAGCTAGGATTAAATTTAGCAGTTTTCCTATACTCCAGCAAAAGACTTTAGAGCAAGAGGCATAACAATAAAGATGAAAATTGTTTCAAGCTTATTACTACAACCTCAGATAGATTTAAGAAAAGCCATATGGTTTTTTTAAGTAATATACTGCTGGTGGTAGTAAGAATATTACAGACACAATTTCGAATTTTAAGAAATAAAATGAACTCTTTATATTCTGTTTTAGCTTTGCCCAAAGCAGATGGGATATCCCTTGCAAATGGAATAGTTGAACTTTAGGCTGATAATAAAGTTGTTGATAATTGATAATAAAATATATTCCAAGTGGCTGGTTTTAATATTAATGCTGGTATGCTTTAATAACTACCAATATTTATATATGCATTGAATAATGCGCATTCTTAAAATACCATGTTTATCCACAGAAGGGTATTTAAACAAATATTTTACCTTGATTAGTTTTTAACCAAAACAAATGCCATGTTATAGGCAGAAATGTGGACTTAATTCTTTTAGATAATAGCCTACATTATTTCCATGCTAATAGTAACTTAAAATTATTACATCCATGACTTTCAATGATGTAGAGGAGTTAACTCATTTCAAGTCAATTTTCATGATGTTTAATCTTCCTCACATATATCTTCTAGGCAGATTTCTTTCTCTATAAGTTCTGTCCAAAAAGTAAGTGGTTTATAGAGGGAGCAAATACTTAGTGCTGGTTAAGTTTGCAAGCAGTACCCAATGATTTCATCTAATACTTTGTCAAACCAGTCATTATCTGGTGGGGGAGGGGTGGTCAAGAAATGAGAGAACTTGGTCATTAAAGTCATTACAATACTTCAGGAAACATTAGACATATGACAAACATTTCTTACAAGGCAGTCATTGAATAATTAGAATAAGCAGTCAGAAAAATTCTGTTGCTGAAAACACAGTTATACATTAGTGTTCATCCAACTGAAGATTAGTGCATTAAAAAAAAGTTAAGAAAAAATCTTCCACGTTCCAGTTCAGCTGCACTTGATTCAAGTGTTGCTCATAGAGGTTTGTGTTGTTATAAATTAAACATGCTGCTGCCTTAGCAGCCAAAGATACTAGGAAAAAATGTTCATGTCACAGAATAAATAGAGCAGTCTCTTTCAAGCAAAACAGTTATCTCACACCAATTCTGGAGGTCATCCACTCTAGACCTTGGCATAACCTGAAACAAAAGAGAAAAATATTTTCAAAATGAACAAGTTTGGGTCACGTAGGTAAGGACCATATCGCAAGCATCTCTAAACCCTCCCCTGGCCCCCAGCAAACAAAGAAAAAAAAATGAAAAAGTTTATACTTAAAAATTGAAAGCATACTTGGTACTATAAAAATTATTTATACACTTAAGTGACAATATTCGGGTAACACTAAAATAAGTGGACATTTTAAGTGGAAGAGTCACTTAAAATGACCTTACTCAGTTGAGTAATGTGGGAAATAGCTTCAGTCTCATCTAGAGGATGCAGCTTTGGCAGTTTTTCAGCAAGATTGCAAATACTCCTCACCCCCCCCCTCCTTTAAGATGAACTAAAACTGCAACCACTATAGAAAGATAACAGTACTTCACCTTACCCTCCTAAATTCTGAAGAATGGAGGCTTATAGCTCAATCTTAAAAGTATAGGTCAAAAAAGTCTACATGTAGCATTATATTACAAGGTATTTCTAGTATGAAAAAACTAAGAAGGTCAAGTTAATTTGAGCATAAATAAATCCCGGAAATAAACTGGGTAATCCATGCTTAACACACTGGGTTCTCCTTGGCCTATTTATCCAAACTCAAGTTCTTAGAAAAGGAAGAAAATACTGTAATGGCATTTATTTCAAATGTTTATTGTTTAGAAATATGCATCCCAAAATGACTCCTGATAATAAAGGGGATGTACTCTTGTGGAAAGCTAGGAGTTTAAGCTTAATTACGCCTTTGCAGAAAATGTGAAATTTCTTTGATGCTTCCTCTTTAAGTCAAGGGATATTATAATTTTCTCCCAGTAAGTAAATGATAAAACCATGAAATGAACAATAACTAAAAATTAGATTGCAAAAATTTAATTTAAAACTTTATTACTTTTTTGGTAAAACATTCTGTTTGTATTAACAAAAAATTTGTCACTAACTTTGTGAAACTGTAATTTAATACGTTAAGTGCCCAGTCACCGGTGACTGACACTGTATTTTCCATTCAGAAGACAAAACAGGCTGGGCGCTTAACATGTTAACAACTGTAATTGACTAAAATTATTTCCTGAGACATAACATAAAAACCATCTTTAGTTAAGGACCAAAATGAAGCAGGATCAAAGAAGAAAACAAGTTGACATAAAAAAATGGAAAGTAATGAAAGAAGTCATACCTGCCCCATTCTGATTACCACTTACCCTTCTCCTGTTAAAGCACAGCAGGACTGAATGTGCCATGGGTGGTCCTTAATTGAACTAAGGGTGAGGTATTTGGATATTTCAGCTGCTGTCATACACCCTTTCATATCCTGTTTATTTGCAAAGATAAGGACTGCAGCCTTCCTTAAATCCTGCAATCAATATGAAATATTCTAATACCTGAAATATCCCAACTCAAATTAAACTAATGAACACAAGGGTAAAATGTACTCTACTGGACAGTTACAATGAAACCCCTCTACTTTAAAATGATTAGGCACAGATTTTTAAAAAAAATGTATTTTTGTTGATTTCAGAGAGGAAGGGAGGAGAGAGAGAGAGAGAGAGATAGAAACATCAATGATGAGAGAGAATCACTGATCAGCTGCCTCCTGCATGCCCCTTACCAGGGATCTAGCCCACAACTCGGGCATGTGCCCTTGACCAGAATCGAACCCGGGACCCTTCAGTCTTCAAGCCGAAGCTCTATCCACTGAGGCAAACCAGCTAGGGCTAGACACAGATGTTTAACTTAAAAATTTTATGGAAACAAAAGGAAAGATCTCAAATAACCACGATTTAATAATTCAGTCTAATAAAGATAGATTAATCATTACATGTTTTATAAAGATGGCACATAATATTCTGTACAATTGGCAGGTAAACAAACATTTTTTAAATATAAAAATCTGTACTAATAAAAGGGTAATATGCTAATTAGGCCAGACATCTTCCAGATGTCCTTCTGGACAAAGCCATGGTGGCGGGGGCTGAGACAGAGGTGGTTAGGGGCAATCAGGCCTGCAGGGGAGGGCAGTTAGGGGTGACTAGGCCAGCAGCTGAGGGCAGTTCGGGGCGATCAGGTCAGCAGCAGAGAGCAGTTAGGGGCAATCAGGCCGGCAGGGGAGGGCAGTTAAGGGCGATCAGGCTGGCAGGGGAGCAGTTGCAGTGGTTCTCAACCTTCCTAATGCCACAACCCTTTAATACAGTTCCTCATGTTGTGGTGACCCCAACCATAAAATTTTATTTTCGTTGCTACTTCATAACTGTAATTTTGCTACTGTTATGAATCATAATGTAAATACCTGACATGCAGGATGTATTTTCATTGTTGGCGACTCACAGGTTGAGAACCGCTGAAGGGGGTGATTAGACCGACAGGCAGAGGCCCTTAGGGGTGATCAGGCTGGCAGGGAAGCAGTTAGGGGTATCAGGCAGAGGTGGTTAGAGGTGATCAGGCAGGCAGGTAGGCAAGTGGTTAGGAGCCAGAGGTCCTGTATTGTGAGAGGGATGACCCCCAGGGGGTCCCAGATTGGAGAGGGTGCAAGCTGGGCTGAGGAACTCCCCCCTCCATGCATGAATTTCGTGCACCAGGCCTCTAGTATTTTTATAAAAGTATAAAAATATTCATAGGGATGATAATCACTATTTCACCACAGTGGAATTCTTTTTGGTTTCCTTGAGAAAGGAAGAAAATCAAATTGGAGAAGTCTCAAAAGATATTTACTATCTTATGTTGAGTGATGGAAGCATGAATGTGTTTTATTATTGAAGTTTTTTTGTATATTTGAAATATTCATAATGAAGGGATCTCAAATTATTCACTAAAGAATTTTCAGTTCTTATAAACTCCCAGAATTTTATTATTTTATTTTTAAAAAATATTTTTATTGCTTTTTAGATAGAGAGGAAGGGAGAGGGAAAGAGATAAAAACGAGAGAGACATATCAAATGGCTGCCTCCTGCATGCCCCCTGTTGGCGATGAAACCTGCAACACAGGCATGTTCCCTGACCAGAATCGAAAAGGGGACGTCTTGGTCCATGGGATTATGCTCAATCCACTGAACACCACCAACCAGGAAACTCTTGGGATTTTAAACACTTAAGTTTTCCCCTTTCCTGCTTTGATCTATCAGCTTTTTAAGGCATACATCGGTAGTTTCAACTTTGAAAAATCTTTCCAATAACATTAATCTAAAAATTAACATGCTGGATTTTTTTTAAGTTTGAAAAAGTAATGAAAAATTTTATTAATTTAATATATACAGCTTTGTTAATGATGAAATAACCAACACCGGAGCATATTAATATTTGTAAAATGCAAAATCAGTATAGAGATACCTTACTCCATTATTTATGTTTGCTTTCAAAACTTACCTCATGAGCCAACATTCTGTATAATTCTTCTTTTGTAATAGCTAGTCGTTCCCTGTCAATGCTATCAACAACAAGAATGATGAACTAGAAGACAATTAAAAAGAAAGAAAACTGAATGGGTTGTTGACGTTTTCTACAAAACTATTTTCAAGTGATAGAAGTACTTTCTTCACATGGCATCATCTTACTATAAAACACTGTACTACTTTTTCGTCATAAAGGGTTTATGTTACATGGAATTACATTGAGCAGCACAAAATAACTTGTAACTTCATCAAATACAAACCATGCCCAATTTTATTTTTTTAAAGTGATATTTGAATACATAATATTCTGTAATACTAAGATTTATTTTTAAAACCAAGTAATAAAAAGTAATTTTAAGAAAATCACAATAAGTAAAATAACGTTTGCTAAACCTTAAAAGTACTCTACAACCTCTCATTTAGGCAAGCAATAATTACGTTTATACAGTCTTCTGTCCATTTGAAAGAAGTACACAAACTAGTTTGAAAGAGAAACATTAAAAAATAATGAATGAAGCATTTTTTACATAACAATATCAACAATAAAAGCACAAGAAAAATGTGTTACTTAGGTGTTAATATGCTAAAGATGATGCAGGTGAAATTAAAGAGAGCAAAGGATATTGGAAAAAACTGTTGGTAACTGTATATAAGAAAAGGAAGGTCTCACACACATTAAAAATAAAAACATCTTTGATAAGAAAAATAAGGAGATATAATGAGAAAGAACTCCTAAACTGAGCATCTTATGTAGAAGGAACAGTTAAGAAATGAGATTAAATGGTGTTAAGGATTATAGTAGAGAAAGTGATGCAAAATAAATCAAGACAAAAAGGGTAGAATCAGATTATTCAGATGACTGTAAAATTAGGGAAAGAGACAACTAGGGTAATCTGAATATAAACTGAGAAAGGCTTAGAAAGGGATAAAAAAAAATAAAATAGAAGAGATAAATGTAAGAACCAAGGCCAAGTTAGAATGGAAATAATTCTGTAAGTTAATGAGAGTAAGATATCAGAAATTAGTCATCAACTGTAACTCCTTGTATTATAAATGAGTCATTTCATCTTTTGGATGACTCCTCAACATAAAGAATTTAAGAAGATGACAAGGGTGAACAAAGCCATCAGAACACTACTACAAAGATAATAAGATCCTTACCTAGAATCTAAGATTGCAAATGCTATGTGTTATACAGGTGTGCTGCAATAAAGGCCGATGGTTCTTTGTAGTAATTTTGCTATTCTTGTAGAAATGATTAAAATATCATTTCATGCAAATGGTGTCAGCAGTAATGTATGTCTTTCTGGACGCATGCTAAGTCAATTTTCAGCAATTTCAGTAACTACACTTTTCTAATTCTACAAAAGTGTGTGGATCAGCAAGAATCATTTTCACCTGCTCTTTTTACAGCTGCAGTTAACTGTGAGCTTTGAAAAAGTACCAACAGCTATGCTGCTTAAACAGTCATAATGCTAAAATGTTGTTTTTCTCTTACTTTCCAACAAAAGTTATTTTACTGTAGAAATAAATATATTAAGCTAACTTATGAGCATAATATTTGCTTACCAACCTATCCTCCCTTGCAAAGAAAAAAAATTAAGTGCTACCACAACTGCTAAATATCTACATTGTGCCATACTGGTTTTATCAGTCATACATGGCACTAGAATATATACACACATATACATATGCTATCAATATAAATCTAAAGGAATACATGTTTTTATTTAAAAAGGCAAATTATTCACCAAAAAGTCTTTGCATCCCTTCCACCCTCCACAAAAAACCCCACTCAACTTAAAAGGCTTCATTTTAGAAAAAATAATTTGCTTGTTGTACCTCTGTAAAGAAAAATTATGCATGTAATGGTATATTAATATTCTCAAAGATAAGCCTTTCTCGACAGCATTGCATCTATATTTTATTATTTTTTAAATCTGCTTCTAAGAAAAAATAAAAACAGAAATAGAAGATATTCTAAATTTGTTCCCTAGGTTGGCTATGAAATTATAAAATAACGAATAAGTGACAGAAGTCTGGGGTCTGGCCTGCAAATCCATTACAAAAAAATTACAATATAATCACAGCAATATTTTGAATGTTCAAATGATATTATTTGAAAATCTGTATTAAATTATGCTCAAAGCATTTTATTACTCCTCTAATAAAGCTGAGATCTTGGGAAAGATATACATAATTTATCCTCATGTCCAATTTCTCCAACAATGGAGATACTACAGTATTAAGGTGAGGATAAACTGGGAGCCTGCACACCAGTAAGTACCCATCTAGTAAAAGCTCCCATTGCTCTTTCTCTTTTATTTGAAACCCCAAATTCCTTACTAAAAAAGGCAATTGTCAATATGACTTATGTATAGCCTATCTATTTTCTGGGTTTACTCTCTGGTTCTTTTCATTAAATTTACTTTAGTAGTAACTCTAGTATACCTCTGTGTTTGAGTAATACGTGTTCCAGGATGACCGCAGTGACTCTTGACCACCAATGTCCCACATAAGAAAATGAGTGTTCTTCACAACTATTTCTTCAACATTGCTTCCTATGGTTGGAGATGTATGAACCACTTCATTCATTAAGCTGTTGAAAGATAGACACCATAAAAGCTCTTTTGTATATTTTGAGAATCTGAAGCAACTTTTAATCTCTGTATTTAACAGGAATCAATCTTCCTTATTTGCACCAATGATGGTAATTACATGCATCAAAAATAGAACCTTAAAGAACATTTGTGCAAACAAATATCTAGACAAAGAATAACTACAAAAGAAAACTGTTCTTTTGTTAATGGAATAAACTACGGGCTTGATCTGGATAGAAGGGAACTCTGTGGTGTGAGGTTGCATTTCTGTGGCCAAACTTTTAATACCACCATGTCCTGTTATCAGTCAGAGCAGAACCAATGCTCCATCCTGGAAGAGCAAGTTTCTAGGTGACTGGGACACCAATACTTACAGTGTAGCATCCCTGGAATAGTAGGCTACTTATAATTTTGAAGACTGTCTATGTGAGAAAACTGAGACTTGGCTCAGACATAAATATTAGTTCAGGCCTATTAACCTCAATTATCGTCTTTTTTAAAAAAATATTTTATTGATTTTTCACACAGAGGAAGGGAGAGAGATAGAGAGGTAGAAATATCGATGAAAGAGAAACATCAATCAGCCATCTCCTGCACACCTCTTATTGGAGATGTGCCCGCAACCAAGGTACATGCCCTTGACCGGAATCAAATCTGGGACCTTTCAGTCTGCAGGCCGATGCTCTATCCACTGAGCCAAACTGGTTAGGGCTCAATTATAGTCTTAAAAAGATAAGGCAATGGGCAAATGAAAACTTTAATTAAAATTAATTCTAAATATATTTAGTATAGAGATACTCATATCACATGTATTATCATTTGTTAAGCTACATTAATTTATTCAACAAAGATAAATTTGCCTCTAACATGCCAGTGTTGTATTGGAAGAAACATGCTAATCCCTTCTGGGTATTATATATATTTTTGGAGCTGTGCACAAAATTATTTCAACAATAGTGACAGGTTTCTGAAATGTTTATATTTGACTAGAGGCCCAGTGCATGAAATTTGTGCACAGGCAGGGTCCCTAGTGGGTGCTGGCTGTTGGCCGGGGCCTCCCTTTGTCCGGCGGGGCCGGTTGGAGGGAGGAGCCATGGGTGGTTGGCCAGCCACCCCTGCCTCCTAGTCTAACTCCCGGTCAAGGGGACAATTTGCATATTAGGCTTTTATTATATAGGATATTAAAAAAAAAAAAACAAAAAATAACAAGTAGCTACTCAACTTAAAACAATAGCCATAACTTAGAAACTTTTTAGCAAAGTAGCTGAAAAATATGTTAAGCACTGCTCAAGTGAAGTATTTCTGGAGAACTGTCAGCTGATATATTTAAGATGAGGTGGGAAGACACAAGAGCCACACAATGGTGCACTGTGTTTTTTATAACCACTTGTTAAAATTCTTCAGACACAGAGCCATTTTCATTGCTTAACACGGACCATTTCATTGGCAATAAAAGGATAATGGTATATACTTTGACAAGTGGACTGATGTGCTGTTAAAATTCCCTTAAAGTATTAATGTACTTCTCTGAAAGTCTCAAGCTTCTTCCTGTTGCAAAGCTACTAAAGCAATATTTTCAGGGGCAATCTTCATTTCTTTTGATTTGACAAGACTGGCTACGATAAACATTTCAAGAGTTATTAGGAAAGTAGCAATAACTTCCTAGAGATAACAATCTATTTACATAAACCTCATTGTGAGAATAAATTAATGAAATGCACTTTATCACCTCACTCTAGCACTATAATATGTGCTTTACTTATCCTAATTTTATATTAATTCTTTCTTTCAAGGGCAGAAAATAAGTTTGTGAAGGCTTTTATAAGCATAGAGTTTTTTAATTTTTAAAATATGTTTTTGTTGATATCAGAGTGAGGAAGGGAGGGGAAGAGATTAAAACATCAATGATGAGAACCATCAACTGGTTGCCTCCAGCACACCCCATACTGGGGATCAAGCCAGCAACCCAGGCATGTGCCCTGACTGGGGATCAAACTCTGACCTCTGGGTTCATAGCTCAATCATTGGCCACACCAAACAGGCATTTTTTCATAAATTTTGTGTTCAGTAAAATACAAAAACATATGTTCAAGTTTTTCCATTATGATACCTTATCCTTATTAATTATACAAATTAGTTCCAATAAATAAAATAATGAAACTATTTAAATATACACTCATACTTACAACTGATAAAGAATGGTAGTTTTCCCTGCATTGTCCAGTCCCACTATAATCACTTTGTGCTCTGCAGAGAGAAAGCAAACGAAAAACATTTAACACTGCTGCATACTACAATTACATGCTTTCAACAATGATTATTAGCTCTCGAATGAGAATCATGCACTGGATATTTTAAGACTGTTAAAAAACGGAAAAGAAAAGAGAACTTACTTATGATGCCAAGACTACTTGCCTTAAGTGATACAATCTATTATATTCTTTACCTAGCTCTCTTACAAAGAAATGTTGGAGATAGGAAAGCAGGGAGGACAGGAGAACCTGGTCACTTATATTGAGTTTGGGGTGATAAAACCCAGTACTAGTCTTGACAAAATATTATAACTTAAAATATAAAATATATTTAAAAAAAAAAAAAAAAAAGCCGAAACCGGTTTGGCTCAGTGGATAGAGCATCAGCCTGCGGACTGAAGGGTCCCAGGTTCGATTCCGGTCAAGGGCATGTACCAGGGTTGCGGGCACATCCCCAGTGGGAGATGTGCAGGAGGCAGCTGATCAATGTTTCTCTCTCATCGATGTTTCTAACTCTCTATCCCTCTACCTTCCTCTCTGTAAAAAATCAATAAAATATATTTAAAAAAATAAAATGTGTGTTTTGTTTTTTATTAAGTGTTTCATACACACCTGCCTGCCATCTCTACTAATCAAATTAACTTTTTCTCAAGTTGTTTTTACACCTGGAAGTTTTCCCACCTTCATGCACCAAGATTTTTTTTCCATTTACTTCAAAGCTCAATTTAAAATGTAAATTTGAAAAGTTTCCTATTGCTAATAAGACACACATACCCTTAACCAGTTTTCCATTCCCTCCATTAATCTACAGATAAATACACAATTACTTAATCTTTAACTTTTTTTTTCCAACTGGATTTTACAACTCTTTTGAGCAGATACTGTTTTGGTTCTGTGTACAACAAAAACCTCTTCATTCTCCTCCTTCTGCACTAAACAGTAACTTCATTCATAAGTAGTTTTTACGCCCAATTTAATTATTCTGTTAAGCGATATTTTAACCTATACAGAATACTTAAAGATTATTCTTCCCCAGGGGAGAATGTTTCAAAAGCTACTCCTCAACAGGGTATGTAAGGAAGCTGCCATAAGAACCACAATGATCTAAAGCCAATGATATGACACAGTTCATATCAGAACCCCGCTCCTCTTGTTAACCTTTCATGAATGTCAAAATTCTCATTTTATATCTAATCAAATAGCAGGTCATATTTCCACTCTAAAATGTTAATATTGCATCAAAGCGTGGGGCCATAATTTACAGACAAGTTCTTAGGTGATAAACCATCTTTGTATCTTCTAATGACTTGTCTGCTGTGACAACATAATATTGCAGGGCAAATGACATGATTCTCTGGAAGGGCTATTATCACTATGGTAGAAGATGCTTTGTAAAACAAAACAAAACTTGCTTGCATATTATAACTCCTAATTCTCCTTTTCTGACTTTCTCAGTTTGTAGTCTCTAATTTCTAGTGGAGCCAATCTTGGAGTGCTCCATCTTTCTCCTTTATAGTATAAGAACAAGGGCATTCTTATCAGTGGAGCAACAATCCCACCACCCAGCACCAAGCAGTCTAAATTTTGGTGACAGCTGGAAACCACCTGCCTAGCATCAGGGGACCATGGGGGTCCTGAAGGCATGAAAGGGAAGCCTAGTCTAGAGGTAAGCTAAACGTCAATCAGATAAACATTAGAAGTTTAACATCATTTTTACTTACAGAGCAGGTAGTAGAGATTTCCATTTCACTAGAATTTAAATATCTAAAGCTGTGAGAAAATTGTATACTTTTACAACTTCAACTGATCTTCAACATGTATTTATTTCTAAATCTTCAAACTACTCTCCAAAAAAACAAAATTATTTATTTGTTAGACTCAATCCCAATTAACCTTAAATAGGGCAAACTACGCATGGACGATACTAAATCCTTTATTTAGAATAAATCTTGCAAACAGAATTATAGAAAATTTACCTTCTTGCTCTAAGTCACTGTCACCCAACTTGGTGACTTAGCAAATTTGGTATATTGGATATAATGAAAATGAGTCTGAATTATTGCAAAATTTTAGAAAATTTTCAGAGAATGTGGTGTCACCATCTGAGACCTGAGGCCTGGATCTAAGGAAGTCTAGCTCTTCAGAGGAAAATTAGCCATTAAAAAAACAAAAACAAAAAAACTAACTGTTCAATATTATACTGATTATAAAATACTAGAGGCCCAGTGCACGAAATTCACGCACAGGTAGGGTCCCTAGCAGCTGCCGCCCAGGACCTCCCTTCCCCAGCTGCTGGCCGGGGCCTTCCTTCATTCTGCACCACCCTGATGGTCAGTGCATGTTATAGTGAGCAATCCAACTCCCAAAGGGACACTTTGCATATCAGGTATATGTGTGTGTGTGTGTATACATATATACATATACATATACACATATATATATATATATATATGTTTGTATGTATATAAAATAAAATAAAATATTTTAACTTGGAACAGACTACAGAACTTGAGGTCTATTCTTTCTCTCCCACCTCATCAGCACCCGTGAGAAGTACAATTCTCCAAAAACACACAAAACTGCTAACCCGGTGAAAGAAGTTAGCTTGAAAAGTAGGCAGATAGGGCAGTGGTCTGGCGGGAAACAAAGGCAGGTAGAACATAGACAGGGGCAGACATGGCAGTTTGAGCAAGACTAATCACAGAAACCAACCATGTTTTTGGACACAGACGAGGAAGTATGGGAAACCAAAGGAGGGCCTGCAGCAACAAGGTGTACATACACATAGAAACAGAGAAAGTTCAGGTCTGTGGCTGGGCAAGAACAATGACAGAATCAATCACGTGGTGACACAGGTATATATGGAGCAAGCCTGTAGAACATGTATACTCCTAGAATGACTTCCTTTGCTAGCAACCCATTATTTGGGGAGTCTGAATCCGCTTGTAATAAATTTTTCACACTTTTGATTAAATCTTCTGGTCCTCGGAGCTCATTCTTCGGCATCGAGGCACGACCCTGGGGGAGGGAAGGGGGATCTTCAGCTCACCTTTCTGGTTAACACTGGGTCACCTTGCTTATCCTATATAATAAAAGGCTAATATACAAATAGTCATCATGCCCTCACACGTAACGACTGATCATCAGGAGACTACGTGCGCAGCAGGCGCGCCTGGTGGGCAGAGCTGCGTGCACAGCGAGGCATGTGCAGGTGGGTGGGGCTGTGTGTGCGACCAGTCACCAGGAGATGCATGGAGTACCTTTCTATCCCCCCCTCCACCTCCCGGCTCCCATGGAAGCAGCAGGCGACCTACTGTGCACAATTTGTGTGCTGGAAATGTATAAAAAAGGAAATGGAGGTCTTATGAAATTAAGTAATTTGTTTTAGTAAACATAATTAAAAGCTAGCATTTGTTCCCCTGCTCGTTTTATTATAAAATACTAGTAGCTCAGTGCATGAAATTTGTGCACATTAAGAGGGAATTAATTGCCCTAACCAGTTTGGCTCAGTGGATAGAGCATCAAACTGGCCACCTGTTGATTCTGTGAAGAAAGGCACTCCCTCCTCACTCTTGTCAGGGCCCGGGGTTCAGGAGAATGGGGTTCCTGGCTGGCAGGCCACTGACAGCAAGCTATCCAACAGTGGATTCTGTGAGGAATGGGGCTCCCTCCTTTCTACTATCAGGGTCTGATTTGAAGGTTGGCCATGCCCCCTGTTGGGCCAGATCCAGAGTTCTACCACACTGTGGCCTCCACCTCAGCAACCCAGGACTGACTGCTGCTGGGTGCTCCGAGGGTGGGTTCTTCCCTCAGGCCACACAGGAAACAGCTGGGGAGGGCGCAGCCCTTGGCAAAGCGACCCAGGATTCAGTGGGTCCATGCTCCAAGGGTGGGTTCCTGCCTCAAACCCCGCCCTCACCAGTGCATGAATTTCATGCACTGAGCCTCCAGTAAGCATATAAAAGCTAAAGCTTCTAGATCAGCGGTTCTCAACCTGTGGGTCGCGACCTCTTTGGGGGTTAAACAACCCTTTCACAGGGGTCACCTAAGACCATCGGAAAACACATATATAATTACATATTGTTTTTGTGATTAAGCACTATGCTTTATGTCCAATTTGTAACAGTGAAAATACATCCTGCATATCAGATATTTACATTGCGATTCATAACAGTAGCAAAATTACAGTTATGAAGTAGCAACAAAATTTTATGGTTGGGGGTTACCACAACATGAGGAACTGTATTAAAGGGTCATGGCATTAGGAAGGTTGAGAACCACTGTTCTAGATGAAAGAAACAGGACACAGACAACAATATCCATTAGAAAAAAAAATGAGAAATTAAGACTATACCAAAATTAAAATTTTCCAGAGGAGAAATCCCCATTAAAGAAAATGAATAGGGAAGCCACAGACTGCATAAAATAGTCACAAAACATGTAATTGACAAAGGACTCAGTTCCAGAATATATATAAGTAATTATATATAATTTTTTAGACAAAAATTTTTTAAATGGGCAAAATATTTCAACATTCCACAAAGAAATATATACAAAACGGCAATAAGCACCTGAATAAGTGCTTAATTCCCAATCGTCAACAGAGAAATGCAGTTTAAAACCAAAATGAGATACAACTACACATCCAACAGAATAGCTAAAATTAAAAAGACTGGCGACACCAAATGTTGGTAAGGCTGTGGAACAAGTAGAAGTCTCAAACATTGCTGTTCTATATTATAAACGGCCTGTGGCCCTAACGCCATAATGACCAAAGACCAGCGCAGGTGGGTGGGGCTATGAGCACAGCGAGGTGCACGCGGGATGGCGGGGCTGCACGATTTCGCACACTGGACTTCTAGTAAGAATATAAAAATGGTTTAACCACTTTGGAAAACAATCTAATGGTTTCTCATAAAAATAATCATATATCTACCCAATGACTTAAAAATTCTTCTTCTAGATATTCACCCAAGAGAAATAAAAACATGTCTACAAAAAGTCTTAAGGGTGTTCATAATATTACAACCCATCATAATACAAATGAATAAACAAACTGCTATATTCATGCAATGGAATTACCAAAGATCTATGGGGAAAGCTTCCAATATAAAAGGGTAATATAAAATAAAAAAAGAAAATTAAAGAACAGAAGAAAAGTTCAAAGAAACAGTAGAACTCATACAAAAAGAGGTGCAGTAGGATTGAAAAGAATACTTGATAATCAATTTAGTTCCATAAGATAAATCCAAAGCAAATAAAAATTTCTAGAACCAAAAAAGGTAACTTTATATTGAAAAGGTCCAGAAGGCCCATCGCAATACACAAACAAAAATATCAAGGTACACTTCTTTTAAATTTAAAAATACCAGAGCCGGGCCAGCGTGGTTCAGTGGTTAAGCATCGACCTATGAACCAGGAGGTCATGGTTTGATTCCTGGTCAGGGCACATGCTGGGATTGTGGGTTCCACACCCAGTCAGGGTGTGTGTGAGGCAACCAGTCAGTGATTCTCTCTCATCACTGATGTTTCTATCTCGCTCTCTCTCTCCCTTCCCCTCTGGAAAAAAAATAAAATACCAGAGATAAGCAGAAAATTCTAAAATCTACTAGATAGAAAAAATCAGAGTAAGAATGATACTTGTAATGAGATACCATCTCACACCTGTCAAAAAGGCTACCATCAACAAATCAACAAATGACAAATGCTGGAGAGGATTCGGAGAAAAAGGAACCCTCGTGCACTGCTGGTGGCAATGTAGACTGGTGCAGCCACTGTGGAAAACAGTATGAAGTTTCCTCAAAAAACGAAAAATGGAACTGCCATTTGACCCAATGATCCCACTTCTAGGAATATATCCCAAGAAAATAGAAACACTAATCAGAAAGGATATATGCACCCTATGTTCATAGCAGCACAATTCACCATAGCTAAGATTTGGAAACAGCCTAAGTGCCCACCAGCAGATGAGTGGATTAAAAAACGGTGGTACATCTACACAATGATTCGAACACTACGCTTCTGTAAAAGGGAAAGAACTCCTACCATTTGCAACAACATGGATGGTCCTGGAGAGCATTATGCTAAGCAAAATCAGTCAGTCAGAGAAAGATAAATATCTCACGATCTCACTCATTTGTGGAATATAATGAACAACATAAACTGATGAACCAAAACAGATCCAGAGACAGAGAAGCATCGATCAGATGCTCAAACCTTAGGGAAGGTAGGGGAGGGTTAGGGTTAAGGGGGAGAGATCAACCAAAGGACTTGTATGCATGCATGTAAGCATAACCAATGGACACAGACACCAGGGGGGTGAGGGCATGAGCGAGGGAGGCTTGCGGGGGGGGGGGGGGGGGGAGCGAATGGGGGGATAAGGACACATGTAATACTTTAATCAATAAAGAAAGAAAGAAAATGATACTTGTCTTCTCAACAGCACTGAAAACTGGAGGACAATGACAAATCAATACCCTCAAGATTCTGAAAGAAATGTTTTACAATTCAGAATTATATATTCAGCCCAAGTATAAGTAAAAAGTGAGGACAGACCAATACATTTTCAGGCATTTGAAATTGCAAAAAAATTATCACTTTGGATAGCATTGCAGGAAATTTCTGAAGGATGTGCTTCATGAAAATAGGGGCAAAGCAAGAAGGACACAAGTTCCAAAAAAAGTGAATTCCTAGAATGATAGCAAAGACATGTCTAGAACAACTATGTACCAGGCCCAGAGGGAAAGAAGTGCAGTTTGGAGCAGAAAGGAATACTGTGGGTGTGGGGAAGGATAAATCATCTGATAGGTGCAATGTGGGAAAACTTCTATGGAGAGTTTTTGAATAACATGAAACGACTTATTCAAATGTACAAATAAACTAAAGCAATGAGATGTAATTATTTATTCTAGGGGGGAAAAGTTGTAGAAAAAATGAAAACGATATGGCATATAGTGGCTCAGCAGTAACAAAACTTCAGTTCCAACATTGAAAAGACAGTGTGGATTAAACAAAAAACTACACTGGAATGAAGGAAAAGGTCATAAAGGTACTAATTTCTCTTCTACCATAATAAGACAAATGATTTGTTCAATTTCATATCTCAAAGTTCATTCCTTTAGCAGTTATGTCTATTGAGAGAAACAGATAAACAAGTAAACAAACATGATTACAGGTAGAACAAAACATTAGTCCAAAAAATAGAGAATGAGTGTTGGGATGGGAAGAGTGGTTAGGGATGGCCTCTCTCAGGAGTGACATTTGGTCAGAAATCTGAACCATTTGAAGTAAGGGAAAAGAGTGTTCCAGTAAACAAGGAGCAAATAGATGGTACGGTTAAGTGTCATTTGTTTGAAACCAGCAAAAAATCCAGAATTAAGAGCACAATAAAGAGAGAAATGAAAGACACCAGATCTGAGCAGTCAGAAACAATAACAATGTCATAAAAAGCTGGCTATCAGTGCTCATTGATAAGTGTGTCTTGTACCTTAAATTGTGTACTTTGTAATAGCTTTACTTAAACAACACATGCTTTAGTATGCTTACTCCCAGAAAGGTATCAAATTTATGAAAAGATGCTGAGTGCTCTAAAATGTTACAAGGAAAAAAGATGGAAGTGAGGCAAATAATACAAGATACGGGAAAGGAGCGTTTAAGATAAGTAGTTCTCAACTCTGGCTGTACATCTGAATTATCTTGGCACTGATGCCCAGACCACCCCACCCCATTCTGATTGAATTGGTCTGAGGCATATTATTCTAATACACAACCAAGATTGAGTGATTTGAGTATCTCTGGATTAGATGTGTTATAGTGGTTAAAATGGAAAATGCTGAGGTTGCCATTAATTCTGTCAATATAGAAAGTAAAACCAGAGGCATGGAACAGGCTGGTGAATGTCAGAGGGAAGGGGGAGGGGGCAGGAAGGGACCCACCAACCAACTTGTACTGCATATACGCATTACGGACACAGACAATAGGGTGGTGAAGGACTGGGGCCAGGCAGGAATCAAGAGGAGAGGGGCAATGGGGGGACATCTGTAATACTCTCAACAATAAAGACTTAAGAAAAGAATGGTTGCATCTTTATAAAGTGAAAAAAGAAAGTAAAAATACAAGACTACTAAAGTAGCAAACCCTTGCTTCAAAATAACATACCATGACTAAACTCTTTAACTGACCCCATGGCTTGCTCTGTATAAAGTCTTAGTCAACATACAAGGCCCTCTGTGACCTGGTTCCCCTGGCTACCTTTCCAACCTCATCTCCTCTAACTCCCCCACAGGCACACTAAAATACAGCCAAACTAAACTATTTTCAGCTTCCTTCCATGTACCAAACTATTTAATTCCTCTCCCATTGCATATTATTAGTCCTTCTGCCTAAAATAACATGCCCCTTCTACTCAGTCTGCCTAACATGCCTTAGTTATAAACTTCTACTTATTATTAAAGTCCAACTATACCTTTTCCTGTAGTCTTCCAGGAACCACATTAGAAAAATTAATCATTTTCTTTTGGCACCATCACCACACTTTTATACATATCAGTTAATAATTTATCGCATTTTATTTTCCCCCCACTTCTTTCTGTTATGTACTGATGTTTGAGCACTATGAGAGCAAGGAACTGTGCCTTTCCTGTTTGTCTTTAAATCTTTGTATCTCCTAAGTTTAACTCAAAAGACTGATTTATGCCCTATGCCCATGAATGAATGAGAATAAAATGACAGAAAAACTACTAGTACTAAATATACAGCAGGAAAGTTAAAGTCTAAGTAGTAATGAGGATTTAGGAGACCTGAACAGTTATATGACTATAAAAGCAGCCTATGCATACTTTTCACCATCTCCCAAATTTTCCCTTTATCTTCTCCAGTCCCTTTTAATCTGATTAAGGAAGATTGAAACAAAACAACAACAAAAACCTGATAAAGAGCAGCAATAAAATAGAAGGGGAGAAAGAGGAATAGGACAGATTACCAAGGAGAAACGACGACTTAGGTAACGTTTTATTTCTTAAACTACAGGAAAAATAAGCAAGTGATTATTATATGGATCTTTATACTTTTCAGCATGTCTTAAAATACTGCTTTATAGAGTAGCGAATTTATGTAACAAGGATTAGAAAATATAAACTGCTGAAAAAATAATACATTAAATTTATGTATGGATAATATTCGTAAGGTGTTAAACTCTGGCCACTTTAAAATCACTTGAAAAGTGTGGTAATTGGCCTTAGCTGGTTTGGCTCAGTGGATAGAGCCTCCGCCTTCAGACCAAAGGGTCCTGGATTCGATTCCAGATCAAGGGCATGTACCTGGCTTGCAGGCACCTTCCCGGCCTGGGCCTTGGAGGCAACCAATCCATGTAACACATCGATGTTTCTCTCTGTCTTTCCCTCTCTCTTCTATTCTCTCTAAAAATCAATGGAAAAATATCCTTGGGTGAAGATGAACAACAACAACAAAAGGTGTGGTAGTTGAATATGCCTACATATGTATATGCATATATAGTTATAACCTTGAAAAGGATTATTTTAGTGTTCTTATCAATCTGCGGAACAAGTGAACTAAAACCACTTCACTGTCTTCGCTTCTTAAATCCAGATAAAAGATACCACATTAACAGTAACATATTGGTATCATCCTAAAACAGTTTTTTTTTTTTTATTATGTCCAGGTATTAAATTCGAAGTGAAACTAGTTGTATTGAAAAACCAGTTTCAACTACTAAGAAACATATTTAAAAGAATACCTAAAACTTTACCGATTGTCGCCTCTCTCTTTTGTTGTTGTTTGGGTATTTTCCCTTTTCAGAAGACATCCCATTTCTTTCTCTGACTCAGAACAGGTTTTACAACTTGTTGGCCCTTTGGACTTGCAACGTCAGGGCGTCTCATAACCAGGGCTAGAGTAATACAGACACGCAAAACCCTACCTAGCGCCACAGCCTTTGCTTTCCTAACGTCTGGGAGAGGAAGAAAGGGTTTGGGCGGAAGTTTTCCAGAAAGCCGCGGATCTGAAAAGGACGACTCGTGCCCGAGTCCGGGAGGGTAGGCGGCATTAGAGAGAGCGGGAGGCGCACTGGCTTAACGAGCAGGTCGAAAACAAAGCAGCACTAGTTTAAAAAAAAAAGTCCATCAGTTTCAGGGCAGACACTTATCCTGGGGCAAGACTTGGGATGTCTAATGAGAAACATAAAAGGCACCCACCCTACATGCCTCCAGGCGCCAGTAGGTGTTTCCCGCTGAGCTTCACTAATACCCCAAAATCCCTAGTTTGGATTCCGGGGCACAGAACGCCTCCCTTTCGGACTCCCCAGGTCCCCCCCACACCAGGTCTCCCCCGCCCCTTCTCCCAGCCTGAAGACCGAGTGTCTACCCGCTCCCGAAGTCACTTCTCCGCGTCCCAGAACGTCTGTCCGCCGACAGCCCGGCCTGCGGTCCCTCCGGCGGCACCCCTCCGCCGCGGGCCCGGGCCGTGGCGCAGCTGCATCCTCTCACCTTGGTTAGAGAAGAGGCTCCACAGTTTGGCGAAGAGCAGCCCCATCATGGGCACCTGGGCCGGCCGCGGGGTCCCTCAGCAGCAGGTGCCGCTGCGCGGGGCCCCTCCGCGGCGCGGGCGGGGAGTGCTCGGGGGAAGCGGCCGGGACGGCGCCGACACGGCACGGGGTGGCCCGGGAGCGTCGATCGGACGCTCGGCTGCCGGTCCGAAGGCGCCGCGCCGAGCCCCGTCCGCAGAGTCCTTTGTTTCGAGCCCAGTGAGCCCAACGCCGACCCGTAGCTCCCTCGGTCTGAACCCACCTACCCACCAAATCCTCCACCAGACCCAGGCCCCGCCTCCGCGCCGCCTCCGCGCCCGGCCCCGGGACCGCCCATCGCCGGAAGGACGGCACCTGACGTAGCGCGCTGACGTCACCCACGCCTTCGACGTGGCGCTGCCTCTGGTTTCATTTCCGGTGTGCGGCTCCGGCGGCCGGTGGTGGAGGGAGAGGTGGGGACGAGTGGGAGTTGGGAGTTTCCCTCGCGTCACTGCTGAGAGCCCGCCGGGTTGCCTTTCTGGGTGATCCGCTGTCGGCAGGTGCGTCCCGGCCTCCACGCCCCGGGCCGCCCGCAGTGTCTGGCGCTGCCTCCTTTGGCGGCACAGAAGCGGCAAGTGCCCACTGACCGCTGCCTGTCCCCTATGCTGGCCGGCAGGTGGGGTTCCGCCTGGATTCCTCACTGAACGGACTTGATTGGGAGAGAATCCACGAAATAAGAAAATAACTTATTTGTTGAAGTGTTGATTGGAAATAACTTCTTTTAGTTAAAAAGGAATCCCAGGAGTCTCTCCAGTTCAACAAAATAGAAGCAAAAACCACAAGTGCTGTACTTGAAGTAAAGCAAGAAAAAAAATTCATGGCCCTAACCGGGTGTGGCTCAGTGGATAGAGCAGGGGTGGGCAAACTTTTTGACTCGAGGGCCACAATGGGTTCTTAAACTGGACCGGAGGGCCGGAACAAAAGCATGGATGGAGTGTTTGTGTGAACTAATATAAATTCAAAGTAAACATCATTACATAAAAGGGTACGGTCTTTTTTTTCAATAGTTTTATTCATTTCAAACGGGCTGGATCCGGCCCGCGGGCCGTAGTTTGCCCACGGCTGGGATAGAGTGTCGGCCTGTGGACTGAAGGGTACCAGGTTTGATTCCAGTCAAGGGCATGTACCTTGATTGTGGGCACATACCCAGTAGGGGGGTGTGCAGGAGGCAGCTGATCGATTTTTCTAACTCTCTTCCTCTCTGTAATAAATCAATAAAAATATATATTAAAAAAAATTTCACGGGAGGAATAAGTCAAGCTAGGGAATTGGGATGTATATACTGAATATAAGAAGAAACTATGACAAGCTGAGTTCAGTAAATACTTACAAGAACTGGCTGCAGCTGGAATTGAACTCAATTTATTACTCAGTTAACTCAGGAATCTGTGTGTATAATTTATAAACCAATTTGCTACATAATCGGTTCACTTCCATTTTCTTTTTCATGGTTAGATTCTAACAAATTTAGACGCTTCACAGCCTCAGATAAAATGTAACTTAATTACCCTGAAACTAGTTGAAGGAGCGAACTTAATTGAAAAAACTCTGGATTTTATTCAGGTGGTAGATTTTACCACCGTAGCAAGTCCTTTTAACGCACCAAATTCGATTTATTGTGCTTTGCTTTATTGTTCATTGCAGTTACATTGCAATGTTTTTACTAGACCCTCCACCAGCAAAAATATGTCAACTTGATAAAGACTCAGATAATGGTCAGCATTTTTTAGCAATAAAGTATTTTTTAGTTAAGGTAGGTACATTGTTTTTTTTTTTAAGATATGATACTATTGCACACTTAATATAGTGTAATCATAACTTTTATGTGCACTGGGAAACCAAAAATCTCATGACTTGCTTTATTGCAATATTTGCGTTATTGTGGTGGGCTGGAAACAAACCCATGATACCTCAGAGGTATGCCTCTATTTCATTACCTGTACAGAGAGACATATATGATTGATGTCCTCCCAGTGTTATGATTCAAAGACCCTTTCAGCTTTATATATGGGGTAATGTGCTCCAACTCTCTGATACTAAAGGCAAGTTTTAACCTCGTATATAGAGGAAACTGTACTTATGCAAATGAGTTTAACTTTAATGACCATGCACTGGCCTGAAAATGAAAATGATTTTGTGTTTGTGTTAATAGAGACTTAAAGGAACGTTTTCTAGTCCTAATTTAATTAAACAATTAAGTTTAGATTTTGTAACTTAGCTTAAATTATTACACACTGATATAAACTGCATTATTTTTTTATCACAAGTTCTTTTTATTTATTTATTTATTTATTTATTTATTTATTTATTTATTATTGCTTAAAGTATTACAAAGGGTATTACATATGTATCCTTTTTTCCCCCCCGCCCTTGACAGTCCCCTAGCCTCCCCTATCCCCTAGTGTCTTATGTCCATTGGTTATGCTTATATGCATGCATACAAGAAACTGCATTATTTTTTTTCTGGCTTTCAGATTTCTAAGGAACATTATCTGAAAAAAGCATTTTTTGCAGAGCCTTGAAACAAACAAACACCCCAATTAGATATTCCTTACATATTTTTATGGTTGGCCTAAAATGATACTTTAGAGACACTAAATCGGAGTTATTCTTTCACTTTTAATTAGGTGGAAAGAATATTTTTGAGCAACACTGCTGATTTTTTTATTGGTTCTACTCTTTTGAAATGTATGAAATATTTGTTGATCAACTGTTCTAATTTATTCTTATGTTTTCTACAATTTACCTGAAAATTCTGCTGTGAAATTTTACATATAATTTTTTCACATTAAAAATTTTATTGGTAGATTTATAAGTTTTTACTAAAGGAAAAGAAAACTAGTCACAACTGAAAAACAACTATGATTGATTGATTAACAAACTATAGCTGTGGTTTACCTAAACAGAAATGATGTGCCAAAAATATCTAAGTGTCCTTCTGACCAGTAGCTGTGACGCACACAGACTACCAGGAGGCAGATGCTCAACGCAGGAGCTGCCATGACGCCCACTAGCCATTTAAAAATAAAAGGCACCAGGGATCTGGCGCCAACAAACCTACACTGGGCTTCCCCCAAGTGGGACACAGGCCCCGACACCACCCTGGAGCGACACCCCACCAAATCACAGCCAACGCTGCCAAGTCCCCCTGGTGCAAAATGCAGCCCACAGCCCAGCCTGGATATGGTGCCACCAGGTAATGACGTCACATAGCAACCCTAGCTTCTTCTCCCTAGCAACTAGCCTCCTTGCAGTTTCTTCAGCCCAGGAACACCACATGCTTTATAGCCAGGTGCAAACATTTTACACTTTAACCACATGTTTGTGAAACGTTTTCATGTGCCTCATCTCATTTGATCCTCACAGAAGTGCTGGAGTAGGTAGATAGGAGACTTGGTGAAATCCTATTTTCTTTTCATTAGCCAGAAAATGGAGATTTAGAAAGTTTAGAAACTTGACCCGACTGAAAAGAAGTAAGAAATGGTGGAACTTGAAAATGACTTCAGGTTTTCTCATTGCACACAATATAGTCAAACACTGCTACAGCTAAATACCCTTTTTTCTCCCTGCATGATCTACAATAATAATAATCTGCTTCATGCCAGAACCAGTTTGGCTCAGTGGATAGAGCGTTGGCCTGCGGACTCAAGGGTCCTGGGTTTGATTCCAGTCAAGGGCATGTACCTTGGTTGCGGGCACATCCCCAGTGGGGGGCGTGCAGGAGGCAGCTGATCGATGTTTCTCTCTCATCGATGTTTCTGGCTCTCTATCCCTCTCCCTTCCTCTCTAAAAAAATCAATAAAATATATTTTAAAAAAATAATCTGCTTCATGTTGATATTTACTGCTCTGTTGCTGACAATAACCTGAAAGAGAAGTTGCAGTGCTTCACTGGGCTGGAAAAAGTTTAGCTAAATGAGAAAGCAGGTCTAATTAACCCTTTGAGTGCCAACCAATATCCTAGGAACTATGCTAAAATTGCCAAGGCATTTTTGCTGATTTTACAGCACTTTAGGAAAAAAATTAAGAATCACAAGTAAATGAAGTTACATATTGAAAAACTTAAGGAAACCTTTACTGCATTGACATACTTAGCAATATCATCATCACTAATAAAAGCAGACTTAGAACTGGACGCCATTTCAAAGCTTTGATAGCGCTCCCGGCACTTTTGGCGAAAGGAGGAGTGCGATCGCGCTCCCCGGCACTCTAGGGGTTAAGCAAGTTTATATCTATAAAAGGCTAAGTTGACACATGCATGCACGATACATATAAAGCTCTCACTGGTGCCAATCCCATGGATGTGTTTCGATTTGTCATTGTCAATTGTGAATTTGGTTGACACTTCTATTATAGAGAAAGGACAAATAGCGATATTAAAATATTTCTTCTAATTAATTTCCTTTCAATGTGCACGAATCCATGCACCAGACCACTACCTGATGTTAGAAAAAAATACAGGTTCATTGTACATTTTCTATCAGTATATAAATTATAGTAGGGGAGGAATCAAGATGGCAGCATAGGTAAACACCGGAGTTTGCTGCCTCAAACAACCACTTCAAAAATACAACTAACAGACGGAACGGACATCATCCAGAACCACAGGAAGGTTGGCTGAGTGGAAGTTCTACAACTAGGAGGAAAGAGAAAAGCATACCGTGACTCAGAGGAGGCGCAGTGCTGAAGTAAAATACTAAGGTGCGGAGTGCATGAGGAGCAGGCTAGCAGCTGAGGGCGTGGTTGTCGTTTTCAATGGGGAGGGAGTCTCAGGCTGTGAGCTCCAGTTCCAGGCCAGTCTCTAGGGACCCAGACTCATTCGGGAGAAGCGGGACTGTCTGGAATCACTCAGAACCCTAGGGCAGTGGGGCTTGAAGCGATTACTGGGACACGGAGAAGCAGAGCCTCTGAGGGCAAGATGGAGAGCAGCCATAATTGCTAACCCCGCCCTGTTGATCCCCTGGGACCTGCCCCGCCCAAGCCCTGCAGGGAGACTTTTGCTGGATAGCCTCAGGCAAAGGCTAGATTAGCACCTCCCTTGAGATCCAGCAGCCAGGAAGCCCAGAGGTCAGAGTGGGATCATCCAGTTTGCAGCTCCATGGAACCATAAATGAACACTAAGGGGGCAGACTCAGTGAGCACCAAAGCCCCATCGAAGGAAGTCTACCCCCAGAGGGGTGTCTCCAGCACAGAAGTTCTCCCACTGCAGACACAGCTGATTCTCACAGCCAATTGGCCTGGAGGTCAATTCCTCACAGTGATAACTACAACAATCAAGGCTTAATTACAACAAGACTGTGCACAAAGCCCACAAGGGGGTGCACCAAGAGTGTCTACCTCGGGTAATTGGGACACTAGCACAGAAAGGCACTCTATCGACACAGCAAAGCACAAAAAATGCTGAGACAAAGAAACAGGACACAAACGACAGAATTGGAGGAAAGCAAACTGTTGGATATAGAGTTCAAAACCACACTTTTAAGGTCTTTAGAGAACTGTCTAGAAGCCGCCGATAAATTTAATAAGGCCCTTGAAAAGACTGGTGAGACCGCTGATAAATGTAGGGAGATACTCAAGAAGACTGGTGAAACCCTTGATGTTGTGATAAAGAACCAACTAGAAATTAAGCATACACTGACGGAAACAAAGAATATTATACAGACTCCCAACAGCAGTCCAGAGGGTCGCAAGAATCAAGTCAAAGATTTGAAATACGAAGAAGCAAAAACACCCAACCGGAAAAGCAAAATGAAAAAAGAATCCGAAAATACGAAGATAGTGTAAGGAGCCTCTGGGACAGCTTCAAGCGTACCAACATCTGAATTATGGGGTGCCAGAAGAAGAGAGAGAGCAAGATATTGAAAACCTATTTGAAGAAATAATGACAGAAAACTTCCCCTACCTGGTGAAAGAAATAGACTTACAAGTCCAGGAAGCCAGAGAACCCCAAACAAAAGGAATCCAAAGAGAACCACACCAAGACACATCATAATTAAAATGCCAAGAGCAAAAGACAAAGAGAGAATCCTAAAAGCAGCAAGAGAAAGAAAATCAGTTACCTAGAAGGGAATACCCATACGACTGTCAGCTGATTTCTCAACAGAAACTTTGCAGGCCAGACGGGAGTGGCAAGAAATATTCAAAGTGATGAATACCAAGAACCTACAACCAAGATTACTTTATCCAGCAAAACTATCATTCAGAATTGAAGGCCAGATAAAGAGCTTCACAGATAAGAAAAAGCTAAAGGAGTTCATCACACCAAACCAGTATTATATGAAATGCTGAAAGGTATCCTTTAAGAAGAAGAAGAAGAAAAAGGTAAAGATAGAAATTATGAACAACAAATACACATCTATCAACTAGTGAATCTAAAAATCAAGTGAATAAATAATCTGATGAACAGTATGAACTGGTGATTGTAATAGAATCAGGGACATAGAAAGGGAATGGACTGACTATTCTTGGAGGGGGGAAAGGGGTGTGGGGGTAAGGGAAGAGATTGGACAATAATCGTGCACCTATGGATGAGGACAGTGGGTGGGGAGTGAGGGCGGAGGGTGGGGTGGGAACTGGGTGGAGGGGAGTTATGGTGGGAAAAAAGAGTAACTAATGTAATAATCTGAACAATAAAGATTTAATTAAAAAAATTATAGTAGGAATACTTGTCAATAATTCAATCAAACTAGAGAATTCTGAGTAATATGCTTTTGAAATGTAGCACTTTTAACACCTTTGTGATTTTTTTCTTAAAAAAATCATTTTAAGAACTTTTAAAAACTAACTTTGGTGTAGCTCTTGATCTCAAGGTGGGAACACTGTTCTATGGAATGTTACAAATTAAATATAAATATATCTTAAATTCATGAAATAAGAAAAATGTAAGAAAGGAGAATGATAATGCAACCATTAGGATTATAACATATTTTCTGAAGTGTTCATTGAAATAACTTTCTTTAATTGCAATGAATGCCAGTAATATTTCTCTCCAGTTCAACACATTTTAAGAAAAAGATACAAATGGTGTAATTAGAGCAAAACAAAGAAGTTGAAATTTCAAGGAAAAAAATTTCAAACAACTAGGGAATTAAAAAAACATCTGGTATCCTATCTAATATTCCGTAGAAGGAATTATTCTAAATTAACTTCAGATAGTACTTGGGAGAACTGGTTATAGCTGGAATTAAATTGAATTTATTACTCAGTTAACTAAGATAAATTACATGGCTTGAACCAAAAGCCTAGGGACAGCATGTTCTGCCAATAAGGAATGAAACACTTTTTTGTTGTTAATCCTCTCCAGAGGATTTTTTTTTCCATTGAGTTCTAGAGAGAGAGAAACATCCATGTAAAAGAGACACATCGATTGGTTGCCTCCAGCACCCACCCTGAGGCAGGATTGAATCAGGTATGTTTCCTTGACTAGGAATCAAACCCAATACCCTTTGGTGCACGGGCTAATTCTCTACCCACTCACCTACATTGGCCAGGGCAAAACTTAGACTCTTAAAAGAAATCAGAACAAAACTCTCCTAGCCCTGGCCAGTGTGGCTCAGTGGATAGAGAGTTGGCCTGTGGACTGAAGGATCCCTGGTTCGATTCTGGTGAAGGGTACATGCCTGGGTTGTGGGCTTGATCCCCAGTGGAGGGTGTACAGGAGGCAGCCAATTGGTGATTCTCATCATTGATGTTTCTAAGTCTCCTTCTCTCTTCCTCTCTGAAATCAATAAAATATATTTTTAGAAAAAGACCAACTCTCCTAAACCTTTAAGATAATGTTCACTGTGACTTTAGCCTAGTCGGTCAGTTTCCAGATGAATTGAGATTGAGAGATTTCCAGCCTTTCTAGACATATTTTTTCCTAATCCCCTCATGCCTTCTCATGAAATTAAATACTGAGGAATAGTTGAGTTTGTGTGTGTGTGTGTGTGTAAAGTTAAGATTTGGAGCATTGAAAACAGATTTAACACTATAAGCTTAGATCTAAGATTTTTTTTTTGGTCCCTCTCCCATATTGGGGGCCGTATTATCCCATTGAGAACAACAGCCTAAATTATAGGGATCTTCCTTCGCTTAGACAATATGTATTCACTATGCCAATTTCAGGTTTGTAATATGCTCTTCTTGGACCCAACCTTAGAACATCAACGGCCTCTTCCTCAGCATAATGGTTAACACAATACTGTCTAGCCAAGGCGAGTTTAAGTGTCGTCAGCACTGTTCACAGGTGCTGAACTAGTGAACTAATTTCCAGCAAATACGTACTTTATCAGTATTTTCTTTCTCTACTAGTTCACACGCATGTCCATCCACTATTCATCTAGTCATTCACTACTTGAGTGTCTATTATGTGTTTAGGCATGAGTATCAAGGGGTATGGTAAAAGCTGTACACTCTCTGAGTTTACAATCTAGTTCCATTCGTTCATCCCTCCCTAACTCCTAAATACTGATTCCAACCATTATTGGTGCTATGGTCACCACAATGTCTAGGCTGCAGGTTCCTTTGGAAATGCCTGGTCTAGGCATGTTCCTCCTCACTTCCAGATGATTGAAGCACGGAAGAATCCCATGAACTTATTGAAGACGTGTGCGATGGTGGAAAGAGTAGGTAGACGCTTTGGAAACCAGGTGGCTATGATGATCTGCATCCTGACATTCTAATTGTGAGGCTGTGGGGAGTTATTTCAGCTCCTTTAGTTAGTCTCGTGTAGTCTTGTTTTACTCGTGTGTAAAAGAGATCATGATAACCCCCTTGCAAGGTTGTGTAGCATAGTGGCTAGAAGTTTATATATATATATTACAGAATCTGGTTGATGTATCATAGAAAATAGCTGTTATACTTTAAAAAATATGTTCATGTGAGAATTAAAGAGAAAAGGACCCCAGCAAAAACTGTTTCCTGTGGTTATGTGTTAATGATTACAGTAACTGCAAAAAACACTTAGGTCAAGGAGTTAGAATTATTTTTAGTTTCCCAATCAATCATAAAATGGCGCAGTGACTCTCATTAGATACCTTCTCCCTTGGAATCTTTTTCTTCATCTGTAGAATAAAAAGAGTATGCCAAAGGTCTCCCGAGCTTTAAAGTATAAAGCCACTAATTATAAACACTACCTGTGGGCTTTTAAGTTTTGCCTGAGCATCCAGTAGGCCAGCTTTTGAAAACGTGAATAATGTTGACTCACAACTGAAGTCAGGTCTGTATGCCTGAAAAAGGTAATTTCCTGAAATCAAAGGGTGGCTGATAGGTCCGAATAAACTTTAATTTCCTCCTTTCTTGGGAGGTCATCTAGCACGTAACTATGGACCCCTCACCTGTTCGGGCCAGTCAGGTCTCCAACTCATTCCGCACCCTTTTCCCCATCTCCCTGGACACCTAGCCCTCTTCCCACTCAAGTGCTAGATCTGCTCACCTGGGAAGCCTCGGTCCTTAACTCCGCCCCCCACCTCCTGTCTCACGGCACGTGACGCACCGCCCACGCGCTCGGGGACCCGCCCCACGTGACGTAGCTGCAATCTGCGGCCGCGGATTGGTAGGCCGGGGAGGGCGGGGCGGGCCGCTTCGCCGGAAGGGACGCCATCCGGAAGCGCTTTCAGCCGAGAAACAGTGGGCGCGGGTTTGGAAATGAGGCCTCGCGGTTGGGTGTTCTGAGCCGGCGCGAGCGTGGCTTCCCGTTCTCGGGGTTCACCACGGATTCGCGCGTCATGCCGTTCTGTTCCCTGCCATGTGCGTGGCGGCGCCTCACAGAGACTTCGTGAGCGGCCCTGAAGGAGGCCCGGGGACGGGCGCGGTGGAGGCGCGGCAGCCGAGGAAACGTGCGCTCGGCGGACCGGGAGGCCCCTCCGCGCTCGGCGTGCGCGGCGCGCGTTGCCAGGGCACGTGTGGGTGGTCCTGGCCCTGCGGCTGCTCCCTGTCACTCGGGAAGAGGAAAGCCGTCGAGCTCAGCATTCCTCCTAGCAATAGCGAAAATGTCTATTTTCCCGAAAGTAGCCTTGAGACTTGAGGTTGAAAACTACCTAAAAGAGGGCTTTACGAATAAGGAGGTAGGTCAGAAAAACATGCTTAAATGGTATTTGCAACCATTCAGGTATTTACACACTTAGAGAAAAATAAGTGTAAAAGGAAACCATGTGTGTACAGCTTTTGTTTCTTATTACTTGTCCTAACGAGTGTGAGAATGCTAGTATCTTCCCGCAGGGATTTAATTCATACTTTCCGAGGGGAGAGGTGAGTGAGCTATGTTTTAACGGGTAGAAATGGGGAAGGAAGAAGGGAGTGAGGGACCCCGAAGATGAGCAAGACAAGGCCACCGGAGCGTTTGTCCTGTTCGAAAATGCGCGCTTGGTTCTAGCGCAGTGGTTCTCAACCTTGGCTGCACATTAGAATCACCTGGGAATCTTTTTAAAATCCTGATATCTGGGCCTCATCCTCCGGAAATTCTGTTTCTTTGTTACTAATGTTGTGGCCCCACCCCATCACAAAGAAACAGAATTTCCCGAGGATGAGGCCCAGAAATCAGGATTTTAAAAAGATTCCCAGGTGATTCTAATGTGCAGCCAAGGTTGAGAACCACTGCTCTAGCAGGGGTCCTCAAACTTTTTAAACAGGGGGCCAGTTCACTGTCCCTCAGACCGTTGGAGGGCCGGACTATAGTTTAAAAAAAAAATTAGGAACAAATTACTATGCATACTGCACATATCTTATTTTGAAGTAAAAAAACAAAATGGGAACAAATACAATATTTGTATTTGCATGTGGCCCGCAGGCTGTAGTTTGAGGAGCCCTGCTAGAGGCTTGCTCTGGCCCTCAGGTGGAGGAGACGCTGTAATTCTCGAGTACCTCTCACATGTCACTGGCTGTGTTAGGTGGTTTGCAGACCTTGACCCCTTTCTCCTCAAAATCTTTTTTTTTTTTTTTGTAGCGATTTCCTCCTCTCTGATGGTTCTCAGGTCAGAGAACTGAGGGTTCAAAGAATCGTGTAACTGATCCACACTGACAGCTTTCAAATTACAGTCCTGAAATCCAAAGCTAAAGTTACAAATCCAAAGTACAGATTTGTGATCCCTCTAGGCAATTTCGTATTTTCCAAATCTTCGGTTTTCCATTCCAAATAAAGCCACTTCAGTGTTACTTGTTTTTGAAAATGTTACTGAAGCTATGACCTTTAGATTTGATTTCTACACTTCATTTTAAAATTAAATCTTTATTGTTCAGATTATTACAGTTGTTCCTCTTTTGTCCCCCCTTAGCTCCCCTCCAACTGTTTCCCACCCCACCCTCTGCCCTTACCCCCCCCCATCCATAGGTGTACGATTTTTGTTGTCTCTTTTCCCCCCACACCCTCCCCCCACCAGAGTAGTCAGTCCATTCCCTTTCTATGCCCCTGATTCTATTACAATCACCAGTTCATTCTGTTCATCAGATTATTTATCCACTTGATTTTTTGATTCACTTGTTGATAGATGTGTATTTGCTGTTCATAATTTGTATCTTTACCTTTTTCTTCTTCTTCCTCTTCTTAAAGGATACCTTTCAGCATTTCATATAATACTGGTTTGGTGGTGATGAACTCCTTTAGCTTTTCCTTATCTGTGAAGCTCTTTATCTGACCTTCAATTCTGAATGATAGCTTTGCTGGATAAAGTAATCTTGGTTGTAGGTTCTTGGCATTCATCACTTTGAATATTTCTTGCCACTCCCTTCTGGCCCACATAGTTTCTGTTGAGAAATCAGCTAACAATCCTATGGGTACTCCCTTGTAGGTAACTGACTGTTTTTCTCTTGCTGCTTTTAAGATTCTCTCTTTGTCTTTTGCTCTTGGCATTTTAATTATGATGTGTCCTGGTGTGGTCCTCTTTGGATTCCTTTTGTTTGGGGTTCTCTGCGCTTCCTGGACTTGGAAGTCTATTTCTTTCACCAGGGAGGGGAAGTTTTCTGTCATGATTTCTTCAAATAGGTTTTCAATATCTTGGTCTCTCTCTCTTCTTCTGGCACCCCTATAATTCGGATGTTGGTAGGCTTGAAGCTGTCCCAGAGGCTCCTTACACTATCTTCATATTTTTGGAATCTTTTTTCTTTTTGTTTTTCCGGTTGGGTGTTTTTTGTTTCTTCGTATTTCAAATCTTTGACTTGATTCTTGCGATCCTCTAGTCTGCTGTTGGAACTCTGTATAATATTCTTTATTTCAGTCAGTGTATGCTTAATTTCTAGTTGGTCCTTTTTCATAACCTCGAGGGTTTCACTAGATTTCTTGAGGGTCTCACTAAATTTATTGGCAGTTTCTAGAAAATTCTTGAAAAACCTTATAAGTGTGGTTTTGAACTCTATATCCAGTAGCTTGCTTTCCTCCATTTCTGTCATTTGTGACCTGTTTCTTTGTCTCCACATTTTTTATACTTCCCTGTGTTGATAGAGTGGCTTTCTGTGCTAGGTGTCCTATGGGGCCCAGTGGCTCAGCCTCCCCAATTACCTGAGGTGGACACTCTTGGTGCACCCCCTTGTGGTTTTTGTGCACAGTCTTGTTGTAGTTAAGCCTTGATTGTTGTAGGTATCACTGGGAGGAATTGACCTCCAGGCCAATTGGCTGTGAGAATCAGCTGTGTCTACAGTGGGAGAACTTCTGTGCTGGAGACACCCTTCTGGGGCAAGACTTGCTTCAGTGGGGCTTTGGTGCTCACTAAGTCTGCCCCCCTGAGTGTGTCCCTTATGGGTCTGAGGACTTGTAATGTGGATGGTCCCACTCTGACCACTGGGTACACTAGCTCTTGGCTCTAAGGAGGTGCTAATTTAGCCTCTTCCTGAGGTTACCCAGCAGGAGCTACGAAGAGATCTGCAGATTTCCCTTCCTTTTTTGGGGTTTGGAGGTGCCCAGATGAGGCCCAACTGTGAAGCAGTGCAAGCTGCTGTGGGTCCTTGGGCCTTCTCTTGGAAGTTCTGGGTCTTTCTGGCCCAGCTGCAGTTTGTTAGGTAATTTTCAGATTGCAAAGGGCCAGGCCTTTCATATGTAAAAGACTGGGGAGGAGGTGTGTCTCGGGCATCAACAGGGCGGAGCAAGCAGCTATGGCTGCTCCTCAGTCCTACCCTAAGAGGCCCCTCGTCTCAGTGTCCCGCGGTAATCGCTGCAAGCACCTCTGAGAGAAAGCTGTCCTCGAGTTCCGACCGATGCCAGACAGTCCAGTTTCTCCCCGTATGAGTCTGGGTCCCCAGAGACTTGCCCAGAACTGGAGTTCAGAGCAGTCGGGAGCTTGAGACTCCCTCCAGATTGAAAAAGACAACCGTGTCCTCAGTTGCCAGCCCTTTCTGCGTGCGCCTCTGTACCTCTGCACTTTACTTCCGCACCTCCTCTGAGTCTCAGTGTGCTTTTCTCTTCCCTTCTAGTTGTAGAATTTCCATTCAGCCAGCCTTCCTGTGGTTCTGGATGATGTCCGTTTTGTCTTTTAGTTGTATTTTTGAAGTGGTTTTGCGAGGCTGCAATTTCCAGTGTTTTCCTATGCCACCATCTTGGTTTTTCCTGATTTCTACACTTTATTTCCAAAGATTATGTTGAGGGGCTGGACAGTATGAAAAGAGAAAATATCTTCTCTTGATTTTAAAGAACTTAAATTATAAGAAACATAGTAAGAGAAATGGAGACATTCAGCATTTTTTTCCTCAGGAATTTTTAAAATGGTCAACATTGTTTTATAAAAGGAGATTCAAATACTTTTTTTTTTTTTTTTGACACCACCTCTGCCTCAAACCCACTATGATTTTACAAGAAAAACAAAATGTTTCTTTGTAAAAAAATAATCAAATGTAAAGGAATATTTCATTTAAAAATACAAAAAACTAACCCTTGAGAAAGTACTAAAACTTTTAGGCTGGCAAATTTGTAGGCTGGCAAGTGGTTTGTAAAGAATCCATGAGGCAGGGTATAGTCAAAGATGACAAAAATGGGGAAATATGAGTCTTAAAAAGCTTCAGTTAGTTACGAGGGAACTTGGTTGCTTGAATCTATAGCTTCAGTTATTGACTTGTATTTTGCTACCCAACTTTTTAATTTTTTTTTACGATATCTGTTTTTTACATTTACTAATACCATTTTAAAAGCTGATGTCATGTGGGATCTTTGGATGACAGTATCAGTGTTACTCAAATTCTGGTGTTTTAAAAGACTAATAGCCAGTGTGCTCTAGTGCAGTGAAGGCGAACCTTTTGAGCTCGGCATGTCAGCATTTTGAAAAACCCTAACTTAATTCTGGTGCCATGTCACATATAGAATTTTTTTTGATATTTGCAACTATAGTATTAAAAAGATACATATTTTTGATACTTACTTTATATATTTAAATGCCATTTAGCAAAGAAAAATCAACCAAAAAAAATGAGTTCGCGTGTCACCTCTGACACGCATGTCATAGGTTCGCCATCACTGTTCTAGGATATGAGGTTAACAAGTGAATAACTTTACAGAAGTGATCTAACAGTTAATGCATTATAAGTAAGTTGTTAAAAGATGTTTATAAGTTGGAACAAATGTATATGCATATTTTGCTTAATATTTTTAATTTGTATAATGAAACGGAAACAATAACTTGTTCTTTTCAGGTTGTATTGGCTTTCGGTAAACAAGAAGCAGAAAGGAAGTTTGAAACTCTGTTAAATCACCTGTCACACCCTCCATCATTCACAACTGTCAGAGTAAATACACATCTAGCCTCAGTGCAACATGTGAAAAATCTGTTATTTGATGAACTTCACAAGGTTTGTGCAAAATTTTATGTCATGTGCATGATTACATTTCTATAATCTATGTCATGTTGCTCCCCACTAAAATGCTGTGAATGATACAGTACTGTTTTACAAAGAAGGAAATTGAGGATCATGAATGTTAAATTCGCCAATGCTACAAAGTGAGTGGTAATACTAGAACCTCTGAGCCACACTGGCCAGGTCCAGTTCTATAGATGTCAAGTTTTGAGTAGATGACTATGTTATAAGAAGAACCAGCTGTGATATCTGAGTGTAAGACTTGGAGAAAAATTAATATGAGTTTTAATTGTTAACAGTGATAATTTCATTGAGAGTAATAACATTAGACATAATGTAAGCAGTTCCTCTAAGCAACTAAATTATTACTTTTATGTAAGCATGCATGTATGCTTTCAGCCACTAGAAAGGAAACTATCCTGAGACCCCTCAGAGGTTTCCATAACTGAGGCAGATCCACATTCTTTTCTTTTCTAGCAAATTATTCCTGGAGCTTAGATATTCTAGTCTCCCAGTCCGATGGCGTATACAAGATATCCTGGGCTAGTATCGAGGACAAGGCAGACAGAATCACTCTGGGTGGGCTTTGAGTTCTTTCCTTAAAGGTTACGACAGAGAAGGTTGGTTCCTAAGCATTAGGTAGGAAACTGGGGGTGGAGCAGTACCAATTGCTAGCAGGAAAGGGGACTTGGAGGAGGTTTTAGACTATAAATTTTCTTTCTCCTTTCATGTTCCAAAGCTCCCATGTGACCTAAAGAGAAGTCTCGAATGGGATAAGAATAGGTGCTTTTTTGTCCCTACGTTTCTCTGGGCCACATACTGAAATTTAATGATTTATGATTTTATTTAGCTGGTAAGGATGTGGAGAAACTGGAACCTTCATACTTTGCAAGGGGGGATGTCAAATGGCTTGGCCTCTTTGGAAAACAATTTGGTGGTCTCCTAAAAAGTTACGCATAAACTTACTGTACAACCCAAGAATGGAATGAAAATATGTGTTCATACAAATGCTTAAACATGAATATAGCAGCATTATTCATAAGATCTAAAAGATAAAAACTGTCCAAATGCCTATTAACTGATAAATAGAGAAACAAAATGTGGTATATTCATACAGTGGAGTACTATTCAGCAATGAAGGTAATGAACTGATACATGCTTCAACATTAGTGAACCTCATAAGCACCACAATAAGTAAAAGAAGCCAACACAAATATTATATATATTGTTGGATTTCATTTATGTGAAATGTCTAGAAAAGACAAATTTATAGAGAAAGAAAGTAGGGTAAGTGTTTGCCTGGGATTGGAGCTAGGAACATGGATTGACTACAGATGGGCATAAGGAATCTTTGTGTGGTGAGGAAATTATCTAAAACTGAATTGTGATGGTTGCACAATTCTTTAAGTCTACTAAAAATCATTGAATTGTACATTAAAATGGGTGCATTTTATGGTATATAAATTAAACCTCAATAACGATGTTTTTAAAAGGGCCTGGGGCCTGGCCAGTGTGGCTCAGTGGTTGAGCACCGACCCATGAACCAAGAGGTCACCAGTTCGATTCCCAGTCAGGGCACATGTCCAGGTTGCAGGCTTAATCCCCAGTGAGGGTGTGCAGGAGGCAGCTGATATATTTCTCTCTCATCATTGTTTCTATCTATCCCTCTTTTTCCCTCTCTCTCTCAAATCAATAAAAAACACATTTTAAAAAAAGAGCATAGTGAAGAAACAAACAGAAAAAGAAGCAGGTGACATGATTGGTTTAAAAATAAGTTTATTTGTGTTGTTTCATGAAAGTTAGGCATAAGTGTGTGGTTTTATGAAAGTTTTATTTTTGTATAATTTTAAAATCTGACAGAAAAGAGAAGAATAATCTCAGCTTGAAAAGGATTGATCTTTGTGTAAAATATTTCTGTAGTGTAAAGCGGATAGTACTTTTAAAACAAAACAAAAACAAATGACAAAGTTCAGTATCTTTCTTCTTGGAAATACCAGCTTACCATCATCTGGATATTGTAAGACCATCAAACAATGAGAAAGAGAAGGAAAGGGAGAGGCAACTGATAGAATGAGAAGAAGGTTACCCATCAAATTTCTTAGTACCTATATGTTAGATATGGTTAGTCTGAAATATCCTTTGCCTGGAAGAAGCAGAAGTCAGGAGAGCTGTTGACTTGGTAGAAAAATGTAGTTAGATTTCTAATATATGAACAATTTATTTCTCTTATCAACTTACTAATAAGTTGATTTTAGAAGTTCTTTCCTAGATAGTGTATGGTTACTATGGTGCAATGCAAATACATGTTGTTACTGTTCTTTCACGTAGTGTGTGAAAATTAATGAGTTGATAATTTCTAGTCTACATGGCAGAGACTTGTTCTCAAATATTTGCATGTTGCCCTTTGATGGAGTATGTAGTCCTTGCTATTCAATCCACTATTCTGCTCTTTTTTTTCTGCTCTATGGAGTGCCCAGTCATCTTCTGACTGCAATAGTGATGTGTTGGTACATATTTAACAGCCCATTTCTAGAAAAAATAACCCTTTGTGGTGTTTTGCTGAATTAAGTTGTATAAATATTCCCACCGTGGTCAGTTTCTTTTCTTTTTTTAAAAAATATTTTTATTGATTTCAGAGAGGAAAGAAGAGGGAGAGATAGAAACATCTATGATGAGAGAGAATCATTGATTGGCTACCTCCTGCACGCCCCCTACTGGGAATGGAGGCCACAACCTGGGCATGTACCCCTGACCAGAATTGAACCCGGGACCCTTCAGTCTGCAGACCGATGCTCTATCCACTGAGCAAAACTGGCTAGGGGTATGGTCAGTTTCAAGCTACGAGCATGACCATGGAGTTGGTAAAAGATGCACACAATTGACTATGATGAGACTGTTTGAATTGGCGTCAGCACCTGTACCACTGGCCCTGAACCTATTTCCAGTCTGACGGCCAAGTATGATAGAGGATACTGAAAGTCCTGAACTTTGCCAAAAAACATTCATTTCCCTCATCAAATTTGACATGGTATAGTGATAGTGCCTTCTTTTTAAAAGTGCATCACTTAAGGTAAACATATTTTGTATTTTTGAAGCCAAACAGTAAGCAAAATTGAGTGTTATAAGGAAGTCAGGACAGCATAGGGAATATAGTCAGTAATATTATACTAACTAGTTATGGTGCCAGGTGGGTACTATACTTATGGGGGGGGGGTCACTTTGTAAAGTATAAAATTATCTAACATAATGGCATACACATGAAACAAATATAATACTGAATATCAACTGTAATTGGAAAAAAAGAAGTCAGGATATTTCAAAGTCAAATTACAGAGAACACATAGTTGTTTTGAAGTCTAATTTTTATTGTATCCTATGGAATAACATGGAAGTATCCCTAACCACGCTTCATCCTCTGTTAGGTAATGATACTGAAAAGCTCCATAAATTGAAATTTTCCAAATATGTTGATTGCTTCATAATTTCTGTGTGTTTACTTTTAACAGCAGTTTAATGGATTAACTGTTCCTATTCTTCAACATCCAGACCTTCAGGATGTCTTACTTATTCCTGTTATTGGACCTAGGTTTGTAATTATTTCATTTTCAAAGTCTGTTATTCTAAGTAAAAGTTATCACAGGTTTTTTATTTACTGTTTGGTGACAATACTGAGTTTCTCCATTAATAGTAACTTTCTATAGGTAGGAATTCACAAATTTGTAAATGCTGACTTCCATACTCTATTTTGGAAAACATTACATACCAAAGGTTTGTAATATTTTAATGTGAAAAATTATAAGGAGATTTTCATCTAAAAAGTGAAAATCTTGGGGATTGAGCCCGCAAGCCAGGCATGTGCCCTGACAGGAATCGAACCATGACCTTCTGGTTTATATGTCGACGCTAAACCACTGAGTCATACTGGCTGGGCTCTAGTCTCTATACTGGCACTCTGTACGTTGAATTTCCCGTGCAGACACTCTTTGTGTTGGGGCACACCAAGTCAACCTTCAGGTTTGGTGATTGGTCAGAAGTCACAGAACTCAGCATGTAGTTATGCTCATGGGGAAGATTTATTGCACAAAAGGATCCAAAAGCAAAACCAGCAAAAGGAAAAAGGGGCATGTGCGAAGTCTTAGAGGAAGCCAGCCACAAGCTTCTGAGTCCTTTCCCCGTGGAGTTATCAGGATGTGCTTAATTTCTCCAGCACCCTGTGACATGTGTAACATGGTTGTCTAGTAGGGAAGCGCATTAGAGATTCAGTGCCCAAAGTTCTTATTGGTTGTTCGTCATGTAGGCACCCTCTGCCTATGTACCAAAATTCCAGGCTCCCAAAAAGAAAGCAGGTTGTTCACAATAAACTTCCTTGCTTGTATGAACAGGTTGGGAACAATATACCACTCTCACTATTAGGGAAAGTTTTGTATCAGTGTCAGGAACTTTATCCCAATTAAGTTTCCAGGTGCCAACCAAGGGCCAACCTTGTAAGGAGGCCTTTCTAAGAATAGTCTTAAGCCTGTTGTGTTAACTCGTATTTAGAGGATGTAGTATCGTTTATTTCCTGAGCTTTGCAAGTTTACTTTTCTTTCTTTATTTTTATAATATAACTTTTTATTTCAGAGGGAGAGAGAGGTAGAAACATCAGTGATGAGAGAGAATCATCAGTTGGCTGCCTCCTGCATGCCCCACGCTGAGGATCAAGCCCGCAACCTGGGTAGGTGCCCTGACCTGGAATTGAACCGTGGCCTCTTGGTTCATGGGTGGATGCTCAGCCACTGAGCCACTTCAGCCGGGCTCTTTTTCTTTTCTTTTTTTTTTTTTTTATCTTGTTCTTATGTCCCTTTTTTGAGGTTTTTATTCTTTCAGCATCTTGGAAAATATAGAGAAGTATCTGAAAATTTTCCCTTTTTTTTGTTGTACTTTAAAAAAATCTGCCTTTTACTTTTTTATTGTGGCTTTGTTTTTCTTGTACTAGCTGTGCATGGGCCCCATGTTGAATGAATACTTTTTGCTTCTCTAATTGAATGGAACAGTTACATTCACATAGACACACCTAGTTTGCAATTTGCCAGAAGATGATACAGAATGGGATGAAATTTGTGCCTAGACAACTAATCAGATGTGTTTTTTTAGAAATACTTTCACAAAGTCCTCACTAGTGACACATCTCTAACCCTGGTAAGCAGAGCTGATAAAGTCTGAGGCTCTCTGGGAAGGCTTTCTGCTTATAGTTTTTTTGTTTTGGGTTTAAATTTTGTTTGTGCTTATTAGTTAACTTGGGTGAGGAGCAAGAAAGTTGATTGCTATTTTCCTTCTAATCCTTCACCTACTTCTAGGCAGTTTATCCACGTTTGTTAGAGAAAACATTGTCTGCTTGTGCCCATTCTGACAGTCCAGTTCCTCTCAGCTCTATCTGCTGTGAACAATGCCTGAAAAGGCATTCTCAGTCTCATTTTTTCTATGTGAACCACTAGTCCTGGTTCTAAGTAATAAATATGTGATGAAGCCCCAGGAGCCTTTTCTTGTCAGAAACATTCATACCCTGCTGAGGAACTAGATTTGATTCAGATTTCACTGTGTCAGGAAATTATTCTTCATCATTGAAATTTCTTAATTTTATTGCAAATGGAATTTTGTTCTCAGATTTTTGTGTTTCTCCTCCCCCTCCATTTCTATGCGCGTCAATAAAAAATACATTCTTAACTCTTCCTAGAAGTTCAATATCACACAATTGTTTAAAATACCAAAATATAGGTTAAACTTTATTTATAGGTAGTAAATAATTTTAAAAGTAATTTTGCATCATAAATTTAGGTTCCCTCAGTTTATTAATATGATACTAAATATACTGATCAAGTGTATTTAAGAGTGGGAAAGGTTTTATCATTAGTAATTTAATGAGATTGAACATATGGTTGTAAGGCTAAATGTCATGTTATCAATATTAACTTTATTGAAAATCTTAGAAAAAATTGAATACTAGGCTTCTCTTGTTACAAAAATGTTTTTAACATTATATCCCCACCAGCATTTTCTAAAGAATGCATTTAGATCAGTACAGTTTTTTTTAGTCCAATATTCAATTTGTAATTGTTAAGGATTTCTACATTTTCTCTGTTAGTACCCTTCCCTTTTTGATAAAAAATGCAACAAAATATAGGGTGTCCCAAATTGTATACACATACTTTGAATAATTATAAAGGTAGTCTGTATTACAATACATTTTATTTTCAAAATTGAGCTATCAGCCTTTAAACTATATATATGTTTTTTGGGACACCCTGTATTTGCAGCAGGTCAGGAAATTTACTTTCTTCACATTTGAATACACATTTCAATTGAATAAACCCCTTGAGATCCAAATAAGGCTGGATTTGCCCTTCTTGTTCAGCCTTCTTTTTATTTTAATTAATTAATTAATTAATTTTAATAAATCTTTATTGTTCAGATTTTTACAGTTGTTCCTCTTTTTCCCCCCATAGCTCCCCTCCACCCAGTTCTCACCCCACCCCCTACACTTACCCCCCACTGTCCTCATCCATAGGTGCACGATTTTTGTCCAGTCTCTTCCCGCATCTCCCACACCCCTTTCCCCCCCAAGGATAGTCAGTCCATTCCCTTTCTATGTCCCTGATTCTATTATAATCACCAGTTCATTCTGTTCATCAGATTATTTATTCACTTGATTCTTAGATTCACTTGTTGATAGATGCATATTTGTTGTTCATAATTTGTAACTTTACCTTTTTCTTCCTCTTCCTCTTCTTAAAGGATACCTTTCAGCATTTCATATAATCCTGGTTTGGTGGTGATGAACTCCTTTAGCTTTTCCTTATCTGTGAAGCTGTTTATCTGACCTTCAATTCTGAATGATAGCTTTGCTGGATAAAGTAATCTTGGTTGTAGGTTCTTGGTATTCATCACTTTGAATATTTCTTGCCACTCCCTTCTGGCCTGCAAAGTTTCTGTTGAGAAATCAGCTGACAGTCGTATGGGTATTCCCTTGTAGGTAACTGAGTTTCTTTCTCTTGCTGTTTTTAAGATTCTCTCTTTATCTTTTGCTCTTGGCATTTTAATTATGATGTGTCTTGATGTGGTCCTCTTTGGATTCCTCTTGTTTGGGGTTCTCTTTGCTTCCTAGACTTGTAAGTCTATTTCTTTCACCAGGTGGGGGAAGTTTTCTGTCATTATTTCTTCAAATAGGTTTTCAATATCTTGCCTTCTCTCTTCTTCTGGCACCCCTATAATTTGGATGTTGGTACGCTTGAAGTTGTCCCAGAGCCTCCTTACACTATCTTTGTATTTTTGGATTCTTTTTTCTTTTCCGATTGGGTGTTTTTTGCTTCTTCGTATTTCAAATCTTTCACTTGATTCTTGGGATCCTCTAGTCTGCTGTTGGATCTCTGTATATTATTCTTTATTTCATTCAGTGTATGCTTAATTTCTAATTGGCCCTTTTTCATATTCTGGAGAGTCTCACTATATTTCTCGGAGGTTTCTAGAAGATTCTTGAGTAACCTTATAACTGGTTTTGAATTCTATATCTAGTAGTTTGCTTTTCTCCATTTCTGTCATTTGTGACCTGTTTCTTTATCTCCGAATTTTGTCTGCTTCCCTGTCCTCCTCTTTGTTTGGGGTTTGGAGGTTCCCAGATGAGGTGCAGCTGTGAAGCAATGCAGGCTGTGATGAGCCTTAGGCCTTCTTTTGGAAGCTCTGGGGTTCTCTGACCCAGCTGCAGTTTGACAGGTTTTAAGGTGGAGAAAGGCCAGGCCATTCGTATGCAAAAGCCTCTGCGCAGAGCTTGGGTGGGGCTGTAAATTGGGTGGGGCGGGTTCTCAGGGAATCACCAGGGTGGAGCAAACCTCAATGGCTGCCAGTTTGCTCTGCCTCAGAGAGGTCCTAGGTCTCTGTGTCCAGCGGCCCCATGCAGGAACAATAACTGCTGCAAGCACCTCTGCGAGAAAGCTGCCCTCACTTTTTGGCCTGATACCAGACAGTCCAGTTTCTCTCCATATGAGTATGGGTCCCCAAATTATCGCCCGGAACTGGAGTTCAAAGCAGTCGGGAGCTTGTATCTCCCTCCTCATTGAAGAAGACACCAGTGTACCCAGCTGCCAGCCCCTTTTGCATGCCTCCGTACCTCCACACCTCTGCACCTCTTACTGGTCTCAATGCACTTTTCTCTTTTGTTCTAGTTGTAGAATTTCCACTCAGCCAGCCTTCCCGTGGTTCTGGATGATATTCGTTTTGTCTTTTATAGTTTTAATGTGGTTGTGCGCGGCAACAAGTTCAGGTGTTTACCTATGCTGCCATCTTTCTAGTTACTCCTTGTTCAGCCTTCTTGATTTCTGTCTTTCATATTGTCTTGCTAATAGTATCGACACTTTAAGCTTTCATTTGCTGTTTGTATATATGAAGTAATAGAATAAATGCAATAGAATATTCAAGTAATTGCACAATATTAAATTACTGATTAAATACAGGTGACAATGCTGGTGAAAAGAAATATTTTCTCAATATCATCATATCTCAAAATTAGGTTATCTCCCATTTGGTGTAGGGTTGGTAACATGTACAGTTTAAAAAGTACCAAATATTTAACAGCCCCTACTTTTTTTAAAAAAATATTTTTATTGATTTCAGAGAGGAAGAGAGAGAGAGAGAGAAACATCAGTGATGAGAGAGAACCATTGATTAGCTGCCTCCTGCACGCCCCACATCGGGGATTGAGCCCAAAACCCAGGCTTGTGCCCTGACCGGGAATCGAGCTGTGACCTCTCCTGGTTCATAGGTCGATGCTCAACCACCGAGTTATGCCGGCCGGGCAACAGTCCCTACTTTTTATATCTCGTTAGTGGAATATTCCCATAATCTAGTCACCTCACTTTTAGTTGTTTTAATAGTTTTCTGTCTCTTTTTTTAATTCTCACTCGAAGTGGGGTGGGGAGAGAGAGAGAAAGAAACAAACATCGATGTGAGAGGGAAACATGGATCAGTTGCTCTGTATGTGCTCCAACCCAGGATCGAACCCACAACCCAGTTATATGCCCTCACCTGGAATCAAACCTGCAACCTGTCCTACCCGGTGTGGCTCAGTGTTTGAGCGTCCCAAGAGATTACAGATTTGATTCCCGATCAGGTCACAAGCTCAGGTTGCTGGCTCAATCCCCAGTAAGGGGTGAGTGCAGAAGGCAGCCAATCCATGATGTTTCTCATTGATGTTTCTTTTTTTTTTTTTTCTTTAAATATATATTATTGTTATTTTTTAAAATATATTTTATTGATTTTTTACAGAGAGGAAGGGAGAGAGATAGAGAGTTAGAAACATCGATGAGAGAGAAACATCGATCAGCTGCCTCCTGCACATCTCCTACTGGGGATATGCCCGCAACCCAGGTACATGCCCTTGACCGGAATCAAACCTGGGACCTTTCAGTCCGCAGGCCGACGCTCTGTCCACTGAGCCAAACCGGTTTCAGCTCATTGATGTTTCTTTTTTTTTTTTTTTGGCACTACAAGCAGAATTTATTACCCAAAGCAGTTTGAGGAATTCCAGGTCACAGTTTTACCCGGTCATGAGAAAATCAGAACCTCTTCGAAGCCACCCTCCACCTCCAGCTGGAGTGAGGGATTAATGGCTGCAGCCCAAGTTAAGTCACAGCTACTATATCCTCATTCCTGAATAATAATCTTAAAGTCACATATGGGCATAATGTGATTGACTCTTACACAGTAAACTTAAAATAAGGTCACAATTTTAGAGAGACTATTCAGATAGAAAGACATCAAGAGTCTTAACTGGCTGACAAGGGGATGGTTTTCTGTTTATGGTTACCAGAATTACATGGAATTGTATAATAATCCTGTGGGAGTTTGAGCCTAGAAGGGGATGCTATTCCTGTGGTGCTTCAACTAAACCCTCCTGGCTAATCAAAGGCATGTGCCCCCGTGACTCTCCTTGGGCAGGCATCTCCTGGTTGCCTGTGACAAAGAAGCCTGCAGTGGCTGGGAGTGTGGGTGGGGTTAGGAAGGTGGCTATTCACCTTGCAAGCACAATCCTCAGGTGTTGAAAATGAGGCAGACTTCAGTGTTGAGATGTTCCCTGACTATTTCTACATTTGAGGAATACAAAAGTTGGTTTGACCTCATGTGGAATTTTGGTTTTATAATTACCCTAGACCCAGAAGGTCAGTTCCTTATTCTCCTTTTGTCAGCAAACCAAATAGCACCTATGTCTAAAAACACTGTGCTCTCAACTAAAACTGCTGACAGCCCCTCATCCCAGGTCCTGAGGTGCAGATTTTCCTGAAAATCAGCTTCTGGACCAGTTACGTCTCGATAAAGTTGTCTTTTCATAACTCAGCCCCCCTAGCCCCCACCTGACCAGTCACAATGGAAGCAGGAATTCAAAGGACAGATTTCTTCCCTCACTTGACTCAGCAGAAACAGGTCATTCTGACTATAAGTTTCTCCAAACTATCCCTGTTTGTGTGTTTAAGGCATACCAGTTGCTCTGTGTAAGGCTCTCTGTTTATAATGAATTATTTTAATCACCCTTACTACTTAAAAGAAACTTCTGCCTTAAAGCCCACCCTTGCCTAGCCATTTAGCCCTGAGATGCTGAGAGGGTGGGAATGAGGGCAGAGACCAATTAACATCAGGGATTCTGGTCATTGAGGTCGCACTTGATCATGACTTTCAACCCCAGACCCTTTTTGGATATTTCAAAGGCCTCCAGCGCTTTCTCCAGAGGAAACCTATGGGTCACTAAAGACTTCACATTCATAGACTTGGATGCAAGCATTGAAATCGCCATCGGCTATGTGTTGCAGTATCGAAACATGCCCTTGATATCCACTTCTTGGATGGCTGCATGCACTAGGGGCACATTGACCATCTCGGAACCCAGTCCCACAAGCATCACGGTCCCACCAGGACAAGTGGCATAGATGCCCGCCTGGATGGCGGCCTCTGCCCCAGTGCACTCGATGGTGACTTCTGGCTTGCACTCCAGGAGACCTTCCACTTTACTGGCGATTTCTTGGGGGCTCTCCTTGGTGATCTGGAGGACAAAGTCAGCCCCAACTTCCTTGGCTTTAGACAACCGAGAGGCAGACAGATCAGTCACCACCACTTGAGCTGCACCCATTGCCTTGGCCACCAGCAAATTGACCAATCCAATTGGCCCAGCTCCACACACAAAGACCTTGTTCCCCAGGGTGATTCCAGCTCGTCGGCAGGTATGGATCCCCACAGACAGTGGCTCAATCAGGGCCCCTTCCTCAAAGGTGACATTGTCAGGAAGCTTGTAGCAGAAGTTGGCATTGTGCTTATAGAACCGGCAGAGGTTCCCATCATCGGGGGGCATGGCACAGAAGAAGATGGTTGGTGACCATCGGCCAATCTTGCAGAATTCATCGGTTTCTCGGGGAGCGCCAGGCTCGATGGCAACACGATCGCCTTGTTGTAGGTGCTTTATCAATGACCCCACTTTTACGACTCTTCCTGAAGCTTCATGACCCAGAACCATTGGCTTTTTCACAATAAAATCCCCAATTCGACCATGCTGCCAATAGTGGACATCTGAGCCGCAGATTCCAAAGGAATGCATCTTCAGCAGCACCTTATTTGGACCTGGTTCAGGAATAGGGTAGTTCTCCAGGCGCAGGTCTCCGCGTCCATGAACCACCAGAGACAGGTTCTTGGGCTTGGCTGCTGCCATGTTGCTCTCCCCTCCAGGGTGGAAGCTGCAGTCGGCAGGACGCTTGGAGGTTCTCTCTCATTGATGTTTCTATTTCCCTAACCCTCTTCTCCCTTCCTCTCTATCAGTAAGAATACATTTTTTAAAAAACCTTTAACCTTTTTGGTGTATAGGATATGGCTCCAACCAACTGAGCCGTCCAGCTGGGCTTCATAGTTTTCTCTTAATCAAAGTACCCTCATATTAATTTTCTCCCAATATGTATTACTGTAAAGAAAGATTCAAATCGTCTTTCATGTAGTTGTTATACTCCTCTGTTAACAAACTTTTCATTAAACATTAAGCTTTTTTGGCCTTACATCAGCTTTTATGTTTCCTGGCTAAAATCATCCCCTTCAGCAGAACTGATTTTCACCTTGATACTTACACATAACATTTTATGTTTTTAGACTATTAGTTCTTATGTTGAGAGATCCTCAAGACCACACCCTGGTTCTGTGATTCTCTAGGAGGACTCAGAGGATTCAGCATATAGTGGTACTGAGGACTATGATTTATTACAGTGAAGGAATCTGAAGCAAAATCAGCAAAGGGAAAAGGTGCATGCTGCGAGTCTAGGAAAAACCATTTTCAAACTTCCAGAGTCCTTTTCCAGTAGAGTCCCTCAGGACGCGCTTAATTTCCCCAGCATGGGTGTGACAGCATATGAGATGTTCCCAACCAGCGAAGGTCATTAGAGTCTCACCATGCAGATTTTTTTCTTTTTTTTTTTTTGGCTGGTCAAGTAGGCAATCTCTGCCTGGCTAAAGTTTAGCCTCCCAGAAGGAAAGTCACTGTGCCATAAACATGTTGTTTGTACAAACAATTTAGGCGCAGTGAGCTATACTTGTCAGTTAATAGCGGGAACCCTCATGAAATCTAAGTTCACAGATGCCAGTCAGGGGCCCAGCTTTATAACCTGGACTTCCAAACAGGGCTAGTAGTTCAAACCTGTTATGTAAACTCTTCTCCATAGACTTTCATTCTCATCTCTCCATGAAATGGTTATTCTTATAAAAACACTCTGATTAACTTACAGGGTTCCATTTCACAAAACATTTTTTTGTGTTGATGCTATGTGTAAGACCCAAAGGTGTTATAAAGATGAATGAAATATAGTTGTTTAGTCTAAAAGCAGGGAACTTTGGTACAAGTCAGATTGTGCAGAATGTCACAGTAGAGGTATGAATTAAGGACGACCAGAACATAGTCTGGGAATGGCTGAGTACAAGGACATGGGTACAGATTTTTCTCCAAGTAGATATTATTTCAGTTGGGCCTTGAAGGTGAGTAGGAATTAGGCTGATGAGGAGGTAAGGTGGACAAGGGCAAGGTAAAGAGAAAGCATATTCAAAAATACAGAGTCATGAAAATGTATGGTGGTTCATCACAAAAGTGATCAGGTTTGGCTATTCAACTGATTTTAGAGAGATTGGAGAAAGATGAGGTTGAAGAAGTTGGGAAAGGCAAGCTGTGATGTGTAAACGAGTTTTTAACTAAGCAATGTTTTCTTTTTTGCATAGATCATAGCAGCTATTATGATTAAGTCTGTATTTTAGGAACATAATATTGGTAGTAGCATAAAGCTCTGTTTTCCAAAGTGTGTGCAGATTGTGGTAGTAGGTTGTGAAATTAATTTCATGGGTTTTTTAATGAGCATTTTAAAAAAGGAAATGGGATATTTTATAATATATCATATTGCATTGCCTTTAGTAAAGATATTTCATGAAATGTTTGTTGTGTGTGTGTGTGTGTGTGTGTGTGTGTGTGTGTGTGTGTGTGTGTGTGTATAAGATGAATTGCAGGACTGGAGAAGAAGTCGTTTCCAACAATATGGTGAACTAGATAACCTGGAAATGTTTCTGTTACATACTTAGAGGAATACTAAATAAGAAATAGGCCACAAAGTGCACAGCTGAGTGATTAAGAATTTAAGTGAAATACTCAGGAATTAGAATGAAGAGTAATTGAAAACAGAGCAGTAAGATTGTGAACTAATACTTGGAGATTGTAGGGTATGGGAGAGGAGGTAGTTGGTCTCATATTTAGGGGCTTTGGTTTTAACAACGGGGTGTTAACACTAGTTGGTGAGAAATATCCTGAGTCAGTAATTTAGGAATTGAATCTCTTGTCTTCGGGTCTGGGTTGAAGAAAAATCTTTGAGGATGCAGAACTGTGATTCCATCCCTCGTGAAGTCTTGGAATTCAAAATCAAACCTCCAAGGTGGTCTTGAGACCTGCAATCTGGAAAAGTAACATAAAAATTTGATCTCAATTTGAGATCAAACACTCTAGAGTGACACACATTCAGTCCAGGCCACACACATTTCTCATGATTTAAAGCTACACTTTAAATCACCATGAGTGAGAAGCAGCATATAGAGAAACTGATGGGATGGGTTTCCCCCAAAACTTTAGCAGATGGAACTATCTGGAGACTATAAAATCAGTATTCTTAACATGAGTGAAAATAAAAGTAGGAACCTAAAACATAGAAGAGCCCCAAAAGGGAGAAAAGGTAGACTAGAAAAGTAATTTTTAGAAATAAAAATATCACTAACATTAAAAACTCATTCCGTGAGTTAAATTGTATGTTAGACTCAACTGATGGGGAATTATTGAAGTAGATAACTCAAAGGAAATTATGTAGAATGCAGCAGAGATAGATAAAGAAATTGAAAATGTGAAGTTGAGTCATGGAAAGTAGAATGAAAGGTTCTTCATATTTCTAATGAGTCCTAGTGCCGGGAGCCGGTCCATCCTTACTGTTTCAAGGGACCTGGCATATATGGCATACAGTTCTTAATATGTTTGCTCACCTTCTTGGCACTATGTGTTTTAACCAAGGTCACCTCTCCGAGAAAGGTTGAATCCCCAGGTAGGGATTTTCCCCTGAAGTTAGGGAGGGAATAAAACCCCTCAACTAAGTGCCAGGCGGGTAATTAATCACTTTAACTATGAATAATCATGCTTAAGCTACATAATCTTTACTCCCTGGAATGGAGATAAGAAACGCCCTAACCTTTGTAATAGAGATTGATAGGATTGAATCAACTGGTATAAATACAGATGTAACAAGACAGAGAAGACTGAACTTAGACAGAATTCAGAAGACAGAACTCAGAACACAGAACTTAGAACACAGGGCTTGGAAGACAGGACCAAGAGAGGCAGAGCCTAGGCACAGAACCTACACAGAACGTTCTCTAGAGACAGAAGAACTTCACTGGCGAGAGCATGCCGAAGGATCCTGGACAGGGACTGGCCTCGGAGCCTGGAGGCAGAGCCTGGCGAGAGAGCATGGCAGGGGATCCTGGACTGAACCTGACTGCGGAGATTGACAGGAGAGCCTGACTAGAGCCTGGACAGAACCTGGCTGGAGAACCTAGCCAGGGAACATGGCTACAGAACCTTGCTGGAGATCCGAAGCAGAACCTCTCTGGAGATCCAAACCAGAACTTCGCTGGAGATCCTAGCTGGAGATCCTGGCTAGGCTGCTGATCAACTGAACACTGTCTCCGTGTCCTTCCTTCTTCGCCGACTCCGTCCACACCTTTGGGGACCCCTGGACCCGCTGGGGCTGGACCCCGGCATCCTAGATGTGGAGAGTAGAAAAAATAGGATTAAGACAATATTCAAAAATCTCCACCTCGAACCAGCTCACAGCCCCATTCACAACTATCACACGAGGGGCAAGAGCAGCTGTAGTGTTGCTTTCTCCTCACTTTTGGTAGCGAAATCCTCATTTTAAACATAAGAGGATATATTATTTTAAAAAGCCGTTACGTGGCCCCGTACCCTTTCTGAGTAGAGCGTGAACAAGTCGTGAGAGACCTTTCCAAGCACAGGGACACGTAGCAGATGGAAATAGCTACATTTTCCATGTGTATGACCTTTGACCCAGCGACAAAAAGTGTACACCTATGGATGAGGACAGTGGTGGTGGTGGGGGGGGTGGGTAAGGGCAGAGGGTGGAGTGGGAACTGGGTGGAGGGGAGCTATGGGGGGAAAAAAGGGGAACAACTGTAATAATCTGAACAATAAAGATTTATTTAAAAAAATATTCAAAAATCTCATGACTAAGAATTTTCCAGACTGTATGAAAGTCAAATTTAAGAAGTACAATTTGTCTGAAGCCCAAAGTAAAATAAATCCATGTCTAGATACCCCACAGTGAAACTGCAGAACAATAAAGACATAAAGAAGATCTGAAAGCAAAGGTAAAAGGCAGGAAGCTATTCAGTAATCAGATTAAGAGATGTATGCTCCATGTCACGAGATGGGCCCAGAAGACCTATCAGAATTACAAGTGGCATGATTTGGTGACTCAGTGAATGTTAAGGTAAAAGGTTTAGGAAGGAGGGATTTAAGTTGATGCTGAGGTTTCTAGTTTATTTTCAAGGCAGATAATGACACTTTGTTCAAGATTGGAAACATAGAAGGATGAAAAGATTTGGAGTGTTGCCAAGGATTTGAAGAGTGAATCAGGAAAAATAACAGTGTTTAGGACTTAATGGGTTTAAGTAACTGAAATACCTAGATGTAGCTACTTGCAGGTAATTAGAATTATCAATTCAGGGTCTAGAAAGGTTAAGCATTAGAATACATGGATTATTTTTATAAGTGATTATTAAAATCACGGGATAGCCAAGGGATAGAATGCAAAGTGAGAAGAGATGGCAGCATGTTTTGGCGCTTGGGGCATGAACCTCATTAAGATGCAGAGACCTACCAATGAGACTGTGTTGCACCAGGAAGGGGTAGTATAGAGCTGAGAAGTTTAGTGAGACTTGATCATCTAGAGATGATGGAAAGAAAATGGGACACACTTAATTTCCCCAGCAAGGAGTCCTGACAACACATCTGAAATGTTGCCAACCAGGGACACTCATTAGAGACTCAGTGCTTGATTGATTATCTTGATACCTGTTGAACTTTGAAAAAAAATCTGAGTTTTAGAAGTGATACCTAGATTTTAGTGATCTAAAGAATAATTAGAGGTGAGAAATTAGAAAACATTTAAAAAAAATAGTTGGGCACTAAAGAAATTAGCTTTGTCTAGTTTAAAATACTAATAATTTACCTTGCAACAATCTATCACTTTAAGAAATGTTTTTGAATCCCTTGTATATTGTTTGTTTTAGTCTTTGAGGATGGACTTTATTTCTCTTCTAATCTTGTTATGAAAACAGCAATGCTTGTTAAATGATTAAGCAATTTTTGGTGCCACTTTATTGCCTTCTATCAGATGGACCTCTTTCTATTTTTCCTTTTCTCAAATGCCTATCTTCTTTTTTTAAAAAAACTCTTTTCTCAATATTCTATTTTCAGATTTCTTTTTCTCATTTATTCATTAATGGCATTATCTTGGGGCAATCAATACTAAAGAGGTCCCTTAGGATTTAGGTTGAAACATTGAAAAGGTTGGTACTAGTTGGAGGTATATTACTGTGTTAAATTTCTCTTGTTTTATGACCCTAGGAAGAACATAGCAAAACAACAATGTGAAGCCATTGTTGGAGCCCAGTGTGGTAATGCCGTGTTAAGAGGAGCCCATGTTTATGTTCCAGGAATTGTGTCAGCTTCAAAATGTATGTATGAAGGGTTGTAAAAAAATAATACAAAGGAGCATATGTCAAGAGACTTTATGTGACTCGCAGAGTCTGAAATATTTACTTGTCCTTTGCACAGAAAGTTCATTGACCCCTGACCTATTTGAACAGTCCTAGCTATAGCTGATGGGCTCCTCTCTACTATTGTCAGGCTAATGGACTAGACAAATTTATAATAGGTTAGGTCTTAAAACATTTTTTTGGAAGTAGAATACAATTGTTAATGTTACTGTTTTTTTTTTTTTTATTGAAAATAATTTAATGAAATGACTACAAAGCTAGATTTAATCAGCCATATAAATCAGCTCGGGACTCTAGAGTTTCAAAGAGTACATACACACATATAAATGAATATATGTGCTTATTATTAAAATCTGCTTTAATTGCTATAATAGGAAAACTGTGAAGAAATACCAACAGGGTTATGGGATTTAGAAAGACTCCTTTGAGGAATTTGAGTGTATGCTTTTAAGAATACTTTTGAAGGAAACTGAGAAATTTGAGGGTGGAGTCAAAATATCAAAATTAATATGAAGTCTTATAGGGAATATTAGCTTTGGAGAAAATAATTTAGATTAGAAGATTGCTTTCCACCCGCCTGGCCTGTGTGGCTAAATGGTTGAGCATCGACCCGTGAACCAGGAGGTCGTGGTTCCATTCTTGGTCAGGGCACATGCCCAGGTTGTGGGCTTGATCCCCGGGAGCAGGCATGCAGGAGGCAGCCAATTGATGATTTTCTCTCATCATTGATGTTTGTATCTCTCTACCTCTCCCTTCCTCTCTTAAATAAATAAAAACATATTAAAAGAATAAGATAACTTTCTTTTTTTTTAATTTATTGATTTTTTAAAGAGAGGAAGGGAGAGGGATAGAGAGCTAGATACAGTGATGGGAGAGAAACATCGATCGGCTGCCTCCTGCACACCTTCTACTGGGGTTGTGCCCGCAATCAAGGTACATGCCCTTGACCGGAATCGAACCTGAGACCCTTCAGTCTGCAGGCCGACGCTCTATCCACTGAGCCAAACCGGTTAGGGCAAGAAGATAACTTTCCTTTTCTGCTTAGCTAAAGACTTCCAGTTGAGTTAGGATATTTTGAAGACTATTTCATTTCTTTGTTTTCCTAGAAAAAAAAATCTTCAATTTAGAATGATTGTTAGAGATATTTAAAAACAAAATGTCATTATTTTCTGTTAGCGATTATATTGAGTTGATGAGCCATTTTAGGCTGCTACTTGCCACTGTTGTTGTCCTTAGAGTTTTCGAGTCTAGCTTAAAAAATTTTAACTGTTTTTCTGTTCAAATATATATCATTATAATATGATTTTCTTCTTTCTTTAGTTATGAAAGCTGGAGATGTTGTTTCTGTATACTCTGATATTAAAGGCAAATGTAAGAAAGGAGCCAAAGAATTTGATGGAACAAAAGTATTTCTTGGAAATGGGATTTCTGAATTAAGCCGCAGAGGAATCTTCAATGGGCTACCTGAACAGAAGTATGTTATTAAGTGTTGTTTGGGGTAAATAAGCATTTTTTGTGGTTCAAGGGAAATTAAAAACTCTATAAAAATAGTAGCATTATATGAAAAATTTGGGGGGGTATAAATTTAACTGGAAATTACTTGATCCATATTTCCATGTTTTTTAGAAAAAAATGATGTAACAGTAAATGCTCAGATTAAAGAGTTTTAAGTAAGCAACTAGTCATGATGTACACAAATAATTTTACTTTTCCTTTTGAATTTTATTGATTTGAAATTTTTTCATCTTTGGAGAACAATACTTTTCTTGAAAAAGGATGAATTATATTAACTTCCCTAGATCTTTTTAAACATTCTGGTTTTGTGAAAGGAAAAACCCTATCAGTTTAATATAACTTAAAAAGAAAAAAAAAATTTTTTAAATCCTTAACCTAGATAGGACGTGCTGAGAGAGAGAAGGAAAGAGAGAGAGAAACATTGATGTGAAAGAGAAACATCAAACTAAGAAACTAGATTTTCCACAAATTTAATATATTTAGAGCCAGTAACAACCAGAGATGATTTAAAAACTAATTATATTTTAATTTGGTTTGAGTAAATCCAAACATTAATTTTTGACCACAGGTATTGATGTGAGTGCTGACTTTCGGGTAAAATTTATTTTTGATTAAATTTTTTTTTCTTTTTGCCCATCTGGAGTGGCTCAGTTCTTGAGCATTGTCCTGTGCACCAAAAGGTTGCCAGTTGTTTCCCAGTCAGGGCACATATGGGAGGCAATGTAACTTATACAGACTAATATTAGATTTCCTACTTTTCAGAGGTATAGGCATAAGAATGACAGAACCAGTATATCTCAGCCCTTCATTTGATAATGTACTATCCAGCTACTTATTTCTACAGGTAAGTAATTGTGAAAGTGTAATATTTAGTGACATTGAAACATACTACAGTGAATTATTAGAAATCTAAGGTTTTTTTTTTACTCTTATTAATACATTTTTGTGGTACATTTACATATTTTCTGATTTACCTTTGGTTAAGCAGTTAGAAAAAACTTTGTAAGCATTATTTTTTCTCTCAACTGATTAACTACCTTTTTACCCAAAAGTGCTTTAATATAAAGCTTATCATAAGTGTTGCTTTCCATTTCAACATATTAATCTGAAAATAATATATGCATTTACTATATATAAATGTTCATTTGTAACTTTGAGTAAGACTCAAATGGTTTCCTGCTAACAGATTTTTGTCACGTGGTTATTAATTATGGTGCTGTAACAAGTACAGTCAAATCTCAGTTCTCAAACGTCTCCCATCTCGAACAATTCAGTTCTCAGCCAAGTTGTTCATGGAAAATATGCCTCAGTTGTTGAACAACCCTTCCTGCTGATACATCAGCATGACAAGAAGTGTCTCTCAGGCCACAAATGAGGAGAATGCCAGTCAGTTTACCACTAAACCTCACATGTTGTTAACATCTCAGGAAATTGTGCTATGAAATTTTTGTTGTTATTGTTGCCTGTGAAATGGATGATTAGCACAATTTTAAATATAAAGAGGCCATGAAGACTGCTAATGTTGCTAAGGGTGTGAAAGAAACAATGATCACAGGCAATTGAAGAGGTGGAAAAATGGTTGTTGATTTGGATAAATGAAAAGCAATCAGCCAGTGACAGTATTTTGGAGGCAGTGTGAGGAAAAACTGACCTTCTGAAAGACACCCCTGGAACATGTGCTGAAAGTGATTCCTTTAAGGTAGTAGGGGGTGGTTCCATAGATTTAAGAAAAGAAGTGTTTGCTTATAGATTAAACAGTACGTTAGACATTTACTGTATATAAGAAAGGTTAAAACAGGAAATCATTTGGGGGTCTGGAATGAATGAATTCAGTTTACATTATTTCTAATGAAAAAAGTGATTCGGTTTTTAAACAAATAGCTTCTTGAGCAGCCTTCTGGAACCAATTAAGTTTGAGAACCAGGGTTCCACTGTAATTTATTTTGCCTTGTTCAGTTTATTAAGTACTTGTGTTTACATGAACTGATTTGTTGCAATCTGGTTAGGCGATATTATTATTACTGTTGTTATTATTCCCAATATAAGAGGATATCAAAGATCAGATCTGTTAGGGTTCTTGAACAGTGTTACCCAGGTTAATGGAGCCTGCAGGTTTGATGCCTGCTTTGCCTGTCAGCTGGTGGGAGAGGGCTCAACAGCGGAACCATGGCACCTGCCAGCACTTCATCCTGCCAGCTATGTCAGACAGGGCTCAAAAAAGGAACAGTGGTGCCTGTCCTCCAGCCCTCCCCATGAAGCCAGGCAGTTCCGTTTCTCCCCATATGTCCCTGGCGCTTTTCCAGCTGCTGGCCCTGCACTGGAACTCAGAGCAAGTGAGTTTGAGAGTTAGTTAAGTCTGTCTCCTGGCCTTGTAAGCTCTTCAGTGACTGGGTCTCCAGCAGCCCTCATCTCACTCAGCTCCAGTCCTCACTGCTTTTCACATCTAGAAGTTAGAAGGGACTTTGCTTCCTGGCACAGGAGCCCTGGTCTGGGGAGGCCGGGTGTGGGGCTGGGACCCCTCACTCCTCAGGCAGGACCTCCGCAGCCGACATATCCCTCCTGGTTTTTATCTGCTACATGTGGGTGTGGGATCAGCCCATTTTTGTCCCCACCCCTCCTTCCAGCTTCCTCTTTATATCCTTAGTTATGGGGATTCTCTTGAACTGGTCTTCGGGCAGTTTTTATTTTCCCCAGGCAATTTTCAGTGATGATTGTTTTGTAATTTAGTTGTAATTTTGATATTATTGCGTGAAGAGGTGAACACAGTGTTTATCTACGCTATCTTGACCCTGAATCTCCAGAAGTTTTTTAATTTGTTGTAGTCTCACTTATTTTTTGTTTCATTGCTTTTATTTGGGTATCAGTTAAAAAAAATCATTGCCAAAGCCTATGTCAGGGGGCTTACTGCCCTTGTTTTCTTCTAGCAGTTTTATGGTTTAAGTTCTTGCATCAAGTCTTTAATCCATTTTGAGTTGCTTTTTGTTTTTAGTGTAAGATAGTGGTCTAGTTTCATTCTTCTGTATGTGGCTGTTCAGTGTTCTCAAAACCATTTATTGAAGACTGTCCTTTCACTATTGTGTTTGTGTATTCTTATCTCCTTAGTAATAAATTAATTGAACAGATATATGTGAAAGTATTTCTGGGCTCTCTCCTGTTTCATTGATCTCTGTTTTTATGCCAGTAACATTGTTTTAACCACTGAAACTTTATAGTAGAGTTTGAAATCTGAGAGGATGATGCTTCCAACTTTGTTCTTCTTTCTAAAGATTGCTCTGGCTATTCGGGATCTCTTGTTATCTCATATGAATTTTATGGTCTGTTTCTGAATATTTAAAAACAATCACTAAGTGATACTCTTGTGTAGCCAGGATTGAGAAATACTATAGAGAAAGGTAGTAGACTAAGTTGTTTTAAGAAACTGCCATCATTTAAATACATAGTGAAGAGTCTTTACTTGGATTATTTCATAATGTTTACTTATTGCTTGACCAGAAGTTTTTAATGTGTTACTTAACTGACAGTGAAAGTTTCTGTCATCTTTGATCCATATATTAATCTTACCTTTAATAGGAGTTAAGCATAATCATTTGTCTCTAGCTAAAGAATCTCCATTAGCCACTTAGGTGTCTTTTCATATTAGAGTTCAACTTTTAAGTCTTTTTGGAATAGACCTGGCTGTTAAGAAAAACTATCTGTAACAGGTGAAGCTGTTTATTGGTGTTTAGTGTGGAGTGACTGCTTTTCAGGTACCTCAGTTGTTTATATTGATTTTAATGTTTCCTGTATCCACGTGGAGGGGTTGTGTGTGGAAACTTGCTTCTTATGTCTCCTTTCTCACCATTGATTTTCTGTTTTGAACTGGTGATCTTGGATTCACTGAGAATCTTGTAACCTTCTCACAGTTCTTGAGGACATACTAATGGATTTAATGTTTTGGTGTGAGAATGAATTAAAAACTTTAAACAGCCCTATGCTTGTTAGTCTCTACTTTTTTTTTGCCAAATATTTTTAAAAATGTAATTATTTTGTGATATTATTCTATCTTATTTAAAGCTGTCATCCTTTAGTAACAGTTCATATATAACTAATACTAATAATGATTTGATATAACTTATTACTATAGGTAGAGGTATACTTGGATTGTATTATCTCAGAATATATTTTTGTGTGTTTTATCAGACATAGCTAAAATTTTTCTTATATTTTACTTTTTTCCTACTGAAAGGTAGTAGTGGTGAGAAGATATGAACTCTAACATGCCTTTCAGTGGTATTAGCTGTATAAAACTGGGATTTCAAAATGGGAGTTAGATGATGAAGCACCTGAAGTTGCAAATTCTTATAAATTTTCTGGGGAAAAGATCCAGAGCTTTCTCATATTTCTAAGGGATCTCTCTGTCTCTGGCCTCCAAAATATTGAGAACGACTGAATTGAGAAAGGACAATATGCTTATTTTGCTGAATTGATTAGAGAAATGCATTTTGTGTGTGTGCATGTGTGTGAATGTTCTATGAAATCATAGGATACTCGAGGAAATGGAGAATTTCCTGACACCATTATCTATATACTAGAGGCCTGGTGCATGAAAGTTCATGCACTGGAGGGGGTATCCCTTAGCCCGGCCTGCCCCCTCTCACAGTCCTGGAGCCCTCAGGTGGGAGGCGACTCCATGATCAGGGGAAGGCAATGCCCCCATCACACCTCTGCTGCTGCCACTGCTGGCAGCGCAAGCCTCAGCCGGCCCTGGTTACCTGAGCCTCAGGCAGCCCTGGGCGGCTGGGCAGCTGGGCAGCTGAAATCCAAGATTTGTCTGTGCCTTGGGCATCAGCTGGGCAAGCTGACATCCGAGGCTTGCCTGTGCCTTGGGCCAGCCCTAGGCAGCTGGGGGGCTGAGGGCGGGTCCGGCCGCACTGTGCGCCTGCTGCGCCTCCCCCCCCCCCTTCCCCCTCCCCCCTCTCCCCCACGGCTGGGCTGAAAGGACTGTGGGACTCCAGCCAGGCTGAGGGGACTGGGAGCTGCCATCTTTGTGATGGTCAATTTGCATATTCCCTCTTTATTAGATAGGATATAAAAGGCTAAGTGTCCGTCTATCCGACTGATAGCTATGATGTGCACTGACCACCAGGGGCAGATGCTTAACGCAGAAGCTGCCATGACATGCACTGGCCATTTAAATATAAATGGCACCACGGACCTGGCACTGACAAACCAACACTCGGCTTCCCCCAAGTGGGACACAGGCCCCGCTGCCACCCCGGAGCGACAGCCCACCAAATCGTAAACAACGCTGCCAAGGCCCCATGGTTCAAAATGCAGCCCAAAGCCCAGCCCAGCCCAGAAATGGTGGCTGTGGGCGCCAGGTAATGACATCACGTAGCAATGCCTGGCTTCCTTTCTAGCAACTAGCTTCCTTGGAGTTTCTTCAGCCTAGGAACCCAACTTGCTTTATAGCCAGGTGCAAACATTTTACAGTTTAACCAAATGTTTGTGAAGCGTTTTCCCACCCCTCATCTCATTTGATTCTCACAGAAGTCCTGGAGTAGGTAGATAGGAGACTCAGTAGAGTCCTATTTTCTTTTCATTAGCAAGATGCGAATAGCGATATTAAAATATTTCTTCTAATATAATTTCCTTTCAGTGTATACGATTCTGTCCATCAGGACACTGGAAGTTACAAAAAATGTACTCTTGATAAAGGATGTTGTATTATATTACTTCCAAAGATTTCTTTACATTCTCTGATTCTGATATTTAAATTGATTTAGTATAATGATAATTGATCTTTTTTTGTTCTTATAGAATTTGCCATCTGCTGTTGTAACTCATGTTCTGGATCCTCAACCTGGAGAGAAGATTCTAGATTTGTGTGCAGCACCTGGAGGCAAAACAACACACATTGCAACACTAATGCATGATCAGGTAAGATTGTCTTCACAGCAAAACTACTGTCAGCGTATTACATTTCAATGATGAAAGTGGAACTGCATGTAACTTTTGAAACATTTTGAAGACAGTCGCAGTCTGACTTATTTCAAATTCCAAAGGGAAGACTGTTCAGTGCACCTGATCCAGAACTGGCTAACTAGGGGATCTGATGATCTTGCGTAGGCTCATTCACTTTTTGATTGGTGTTGGCTTATGTAAAGTGACCCCAGCTGAGACCATTAGGGTGCCCTGCCTCTGGTCCATGTGTTTCTTATCCTCCTGCTAGGAACAGATGGCTAGCCTAGCTGAGGGCAATCATTAAGGTTTGGCTGTGGCTGAGGGCAAAGTAGAGCAAGGCCAACTGTTCAAGTGCTATTCATTTATCTGTTTGCATTACATTTACTCTCATCCTATTGGCCAACACATATCACATTGCTGAGCCCAAGTCAGAATGGCAGGTTATTGCAAGGTAAATGGCAAAGATGAGGATATGTGGGAAATTAAACTGAAGTTAGGCAATCTCTCAGAGTGGGACAGCAATGGAGAAATGAACAACCTGAATAGAGATACTTGAGCCAGAATGAATCTTAGATTTTGTTGCTGCTTTCGATTTATTTTGTGTAAGTTTACCCTCTTCTCTGTGCTTTTGTAAAAGTAGCCTTTAGCCAGTGGAGTTACTTCTTCACTGCAGTATATTTGAACCTTATTTTGTGTTGTTTTTGCCTACTTTTTCAGTTAGCTCACTTGAAATGGTTTTGTTTGTCAAAATACTAATTGGAACTATATATATCATTAAACCTGGTGTCACATTTAGGAATATTAGCAAATTCCTGGTATTGTAGTCTATGCAAATGATGCATATGTCATGCAAGGACAGTGTGTATAAAGGGAACAAAAGCAAGAAAATATTTTGAAAGGTTAATTTCACCATATCTGCAATATCATTTCATAGTATCAAATGTTTTAAAGTATCATATGAATATCATAATACATTCATAAAAATGACCCTCTTGTCTTTATCAACTTTGACTTAACTGAAATATTATGATAAAAAATTTTTTTTTTAAATTTTTTATGTTTTTACTGATTTCAGAGAGGAAGGGAGAGTATGTGCGCACGTGCGAGAGAGAGAGAGAGAGAGAGAGAGAGAGAGAGAGAGAAACATCAATGATGAGAGAGAATCATTGATTAGCTGCCTCCTGCACACCCTCTTCTGGGGATCGAGCCCGCAACCCGAGCATGTGCCCTTGATGGGAATCGAACCCAGGACCCTTCAGTCTACAGGCCGGCACTCTATCCACTGAGCTATAACAGCTAGAGCTAAAATTATTTTTGAACTATGTTTTATACCAGTCTAGAACATTTGCGGTGATACACAGGCATATTTCTCTGTCTTTAGTTGTCAGAATTTACATGATTTTTATGTGTATAGCATAGAAAATATTGAGATGAGGATTCATTTTGTAAAAGGAAAGACTTAATAAGTATTTGATATAAATTCGATATATGTTTGGTTATTGAATTCAACTTTAAAAGTAGAGGTAGGAGGAAATTGTGGAAGATCATAGTTTTTCATGGCTTTCTCATTTTTTTTATTATTTGATTATTTTAATTTTATAACTTGCTTTTCAAAATTCCTTTCCCCTAGGCACATTTTCTTTTTACCTTACATACATATATTTTATATTATTTATATTATTTTGTATTCTTCTTGTCTGATCGCTGTGGCTAGTACTTCTAGTACTATGTCGAACAGGAGTGGTGAAGGTGGGCATCATTGTCTTGTTCCTGTTCTCAGGGGAAATGGATTTAGTTTTTGCCCATTGAGTATGATTTTAGCTGTAGGTTTGTCATGTAGGGTTTTATTATGTTGAGGTATGATCCCTCTATTCCCACTTTGCTGAGAGTTTTTATCAAGAAAGAGTGTTGGATTTTGTCAAATGCTTTTTCTGCATTAATTGATATGATTATGTGATTTTTGTCTCTCAGTTTGTTTATGTGATGTATCACATTTATTGATTTGCGAATATTGAACCATCCTTGCATCCCTGGAATAAATCCCACTTGGTCATTGTGTATGATCTTTCTAATGTATTGCTGAATCTGATTTGCTAGGATTTTGTTGAGGATTTTAGCATCTATGTTCATCAAGGATATTGGCCTGTAGTTCTCTTTTTTTGTGGTGTCTTTATCTGGTTTGGGGATTAGGGTAATGCTGGCTTCATAGAAAGAGCTTGGAAGTGTGCCTTTTGAATTTTTTGGAATAGGCTGAGGAGGATAGGTTTTAGTTTTCTTCTTTGAATGCTTGGTAGAATACCCTTGTAAAGCCATCCGGACCAGGGCTTTTGTTTGCTGGAAGATTTTTTTTTTTAAATATATATTTTATTGATTTTTTACAGAGAGGAAGGGAGAGAGAGAGAGAGTTAGAAAGATCGATGATGAGAGAAACATCGATCAGCTGCCTCCTGCACATCTCCTACTGGGGATGTGCCCGCAACCCAAGTACATGCCCTTGACCGGAATCGAACCTGGGACCTTTCAGTCCGCAAGCCGACGCTCTACCCACTGAGCCAAACCGGTTTCGGCTGCTGGAAGATTCTTGATCGCTGTTTCAATTTCTTTGGTAGTTATCGATCTAGTCAGGTTTTTTGACTCTTCTTGGTCGAGTTTTGGGAACTTGTATTTTTCTAAGAATATGTCCATTTCATCTAGGTTGTCCATTTTGTTGGAATAGAGTTGTTCATAGTATTTTTTCCTAATCGTTTGTATTTCTGTGGAATCGGTTATTATTTCACCTCTTTCATTTCTGATTTTGTTTATTTGGGTCCTCGCTCTTTGCTTCTTGGTGAGCCTGGCTAGAGGTTCTTCAATCTTGTTTATCCTTTCAAAGAACCAGCTCTTAGTTTTTGTTGATCTGTAATGGGGTGACCTGCGGAGACGACCACCAGGGACTCAGATCAAAATTTAGGAGCCTTTATTAAGCTGGCCAGCGACTACAGTTACAGCACCCTGCCGAAGCGGAGGCTGAACTTCAGTGCCGATACAGGAGTTACAGTGTTTTTATTTGCAAAAACCACAAAGTTAGTTATAAAGCCTTGTTTACACAATTTGTTCCCGACACAGTACAGTATCAGTACAGTGACTACCTTCCTACCTATGTGTTCTAGGAACAGAGAGCACAGCGTGCCCCATCTGGCCGAAGCACCAGATATGCAGCCCAGCACAGATCTTTTGTATTGTTTTTTTGCTCTCTATGTCATTTATCTCCGCTCTGATCTTTATTATTTCCTTCCTTCTGCTTATGCTGGGCTTTTTTGTTGCTGTCTTTCTAACTCTTTGAGTTGTAGGGTTAGTGGCTGTCTCATTTTTAATAATTTTTATGATTGCTTTGGGTTTACACTTTATGTTTGTTTGTTTTTTTAGGGAGAAGTAATAGCCCTGGATAAACTACCCAACAAAGTTAAAAAAATAAAGCAGAATGCTTTATTACTAGGGCTGCATTCCATTAGGGCTTTTTGCTTTGATGGAACAAAGGCACTTAAACTTGATATGGTTAAGGACACAGAAGGTGAGTGAAATTTTCTCTTTTAAAGACTTTTATAGACAAGCAGATTTTGCTGTCATTGTTCTAGCCTCAAAATATCCACAGGCCTTGAAACTTTGGCATGGATCTCAGATTTTTTGCTTTAATAGATATCTCCTTTTCTTTTCATCTCATTCCTGAATATCAAGTTTTTTATTTTTTTATTTTTATTTTATTTAATTAATTTATTTATTTTTAATTAAATCTTTATTGTTCAGATTATTACATTTGTTCCTCTTTTTTCTCCCCCCCATAACTCCCCTCCTCCCAGTTCCCGCCCCACCCTCCGCCCTCACTCCCCACCCACTGTCCTCATCCATAGGTGCACGATTTTTGTCCAGTCTCTTCCCGCATCTCCCACACCCCTTTCCCCCCCAAGGATAGTCAGTCCATTCCCTTTCTATGTCCCTGATTCTATTATAATCACCAGTTCATTCTGTTCATCAGATTATTTATTCACTTGATTCTTAGATTCACTTGTTGATAGATGCATATTTGTTGTTCATAATTTGTATCTTTACCTTTTTCTTCCTCTTCCTCTTCTTAAAGGATACCTTTCAGCATTTCATATAATCCTGGTTTGGTGGTGATGAACTCCTTTAGCTTTTCCTTATCTGTGAAGCTGTTTATCTGACCTTCAATTCTGAATGATAGCTTTGCTGGATAAAGTAATCTTGGTTGTAGGTTCTTGGTATTCATCACTTTGAATATTTCTTGCCACTCCCTTCTGGCCTGCAAAGTTTCTGTTGAGAAATCAGCTGACAGTCGTATGGGTATTCCCTTGTAGGTAACTGAGTTTCTTTCTCTTGCTGTTTTTAAGATTCTCTCTTTATCTTTTGCTCTTGGCATTTTAATTATGATGTGTCTTGGTGTGGTCCTCTTTGGATTCCTTTTGTTTGGGGTTCTCCGCGCTTCTTGGACCCCTAAGTCCATTTCTTTCACCAGGTGGGGGAAGTTTTCTGTCATTATTTCTTCAAATAGGTTTTCAATATCTTGCTCTCTCTCATCTTCTGGCACCCCTATAATTCTGATGTTAGTACGCTTGAAGCTGTCCCAGAGGCTCCTTACACTATCCTCGCATTTTTGGATTCTTTTTTCATTTTGCTTTTCCGGTTGGGTGTTTTTTGCTTCCTCGCATTTCAAATCATTGACTTGATTCTTGCGCTCCTCTGGTCTGCTGTCGGGAGTCTGTATAATATTCGTTATTTCAGTCCGTGTATGCTTAATTTCTAGTTGGTTCCCCAACATAACATCGAGGGTCTCATTAGTTTTCTTGTAGATCTCATTAAGTTTATCGGCGGCTTCTAAACAGTTCTTGAGAGACCTTAAAAGTGTGGTTCTGAACTCTATATCTTCCATTGACAATTTTGTCCTGCTTCTTTGTCTCCGCATTTTGTTATGCTTCCTTGGTGCACTCCCTAGTGGTCTTTGTTCGCAGTCTTATAGTTAAACCTTGATTGTTGTAGCTAATACCAGGGAGGGTTTGACCTCCAGGCCAAGTGGCTATGAGAATCAGCTGTGTCAGCAGTGAGAGAACTTCTGTCCTCTAGGGAGGTGCTAATCTAGCCTTTGCCTGAGGCTATCCAGCAAATGCCTCTGTGCAGGGCTTGGGCAGGGCGGGTCACACAGGATCAACAGGGTGGGCCGGAGAGCGCAGTTATGGCGGCTCTCAGTCCTGTCCCCAGGGGCTCTGCCTCTCTGAGACCCATCACCCGCTGCAAAGCTCGGAGAGAAAGCTGCACTCGCTCTGACCGAAGCCAGTCAGTCCCGCTTCTCCCGTTTGAGTCTGGGTCCCTAAAGACTCGCCTGTATCTGGAGCTCAGAGTCTGCGACTCCCTCCTGATTGAAAACAACAACCGCGCCCTCCGCCGCCTGCCCGCTCCGCGCACTCCGCACCTCAGAATTTGACTTCAGCACTGCGCCTCCTCTGAGTGTCCGTATGCGTTTCTCTTTCCTCCTAGTTGTAGGACTTCCACTCAGCCAGCGTTCCTGTGGTTCTGGGTGATGTCCCTTCCGTCTTTTAGTTTCACTTTTGAAGTAGTTGTTCAAAGCAGCAAACTCCGGCGTTAACCTATGCCGCCATCTTGGTTCTCCTGAATATCAAGTTTTTAATAATTCCAACCCCCAAGACTTGGTCAAAGTCTTTTTTCTTCTTTTTTTTCATCACCATCTATTCCCTCTATACACTCTTCCACCTTCACCCACACCCCTACCCTCTTGGTCAAGCTTTTTATACTTGACATATTTGTCTTAATTTCATAATGCATCTCAGAAAGCTCCTGAGCCTTTCAAGTTTATGATTCTTAAGCTATTTTGTATTACTTCTTCATTTTTCTTGAGGAATGGGCCTATGGAGCTGGGAAGGGAGGGAAAACTGTTACATTTATTAAATCACCTTGTCTCTGTATATCTCTATCTCTTATTTAGATTTGATTTCATGAAATACTCGAGAAAACTGCATACTTTAACGATCTCACTGGCATTAGTTTTTTCCCCGAGTGTTTATTGATTAAAGATGAGTTTTAAAAAGCTGAGGATGTGGTCTCTGATTTGCCATCCCCCTTACAGATCATCTAGATCAGTGGTCGCGGACCATTGGTGGTCCGTGAGGTCCGAAAGATTGGCGACCGCTGATCTAAATTGCCTTTGTTAGCAAACAAAACTCAAGTAAATTTAAAGATCTAATTGGCTTTATTAAGCTGATTATTGGGCAACATACCATCTAGCAACTGAAAGCTTGCTCCCAGGGTTGTACCAAGGGGAATTCTTTTAGAAGAAGAAGAGTGGGGCCAGTACACCATTTCTTTCTCTTTCTGGGAACCTAAGGGGAAGGTTTTTATCCTGGAGATTGCCTCCTCTTTCTATAGGGAACATCGAGGGTTCACAGTGACAGTTACCTTATTGGTGCTTGACCAGAAAATTCCAGACTGGTTGATTAAAGATGTTTCTGGGAGAAGTTGAACCTGCAGTTAAATCAGGCATTAAATCTAGGTTTAGTATAAAGGGCTTTTAGCATTAGGCAATGCCATTTTGATACTGTGGTTTTCTCTTTAATACCATAAGGAAACATACTCTTTCTAACCCTGTAGTTTTGTTGTAGGCTGCAGAATGGCAACAGGTGTCTGACCAGTGGGGTTAGATCAGACCTGGTTCAGCAATCTCAGTACTTGGATTCTGACTAGGAAAAATTCAGAGCCAAGATTCCATCCATAAGAACATTTACTTGGTAAATCACAGAGGTAAAAGAAGTAATTCCTTGAAGAAATTGGCTTAGGAAACAAGTTTATAGAAGTCAAGGAAGGGCTCTTGGAGCTTGGGAGTGGGGAAGCTAATGGTAATGCTCCTGGAGCGATGGAAAGGGGGAAGGAAAAGAGAAAAGGAAAAGGAAAGGTGTGGGAGTGGGCGTGTTCCTTAGGTCCTCTGTCCTAAGGGTTTGAGGGGTGGGGATTTTAGGCAGGTCCCCAGGGAAGATCTCCATGGAATATTCAGTAGCTTTCCAGGTGTGTCCTTTCAAGGTTGTGGTCTCCACTGATTAATTGGCCTGCATCAGGGCAGGGGTCATTATTCAGTGTAGCTGGTCCTGAGGTGGCTTGTCTGGTTTTGTTGCTTTTCTGGGCCTGGAGCTGAAATACAATTGAGGCCTAGATGTTATCTCTAGGGAGGAAAGGTCTGGTGGTCCAAACCTTATGAACAGATATGTTAGGAGAGGAAGGTCACCCTGGAGGGAGGTCCCACCCTATAATTGTCCTTTGCTAGGCACCCAGGACTTTCTGCCCTGGTGACTTCCAGCCCATAGTTCTGGCCCATAGTTCTTGCTCTGCTCATGTCTAACTGCCTATAACAATTTACCTGTATATAAGCTGTCGTTCATAAAAATGACCATTGGGAGAGAGTTCAAAGTAATCCATTACTATAACTTCACTAAAATTGTTAGGTCACCAATTTAAACATGTCCCGGTAACATTTCTTATAATACTGGTTTAGTAGTGATGAACTACTTTAACTTTTTCTTGTTTGGGAAACGCCTTCAATTCTAAAATGATAGCCTTGCTGGATAGAGCAGTCTTGGTTGTAGGTCTTTGCATTTCATTATTTTGAATATTGAATATTTAATGCCAACCCCTTCTGACCTGCAGTGTTTCTGCTGAGAAGTCACTTGATCTTTTTATTGGACTTCTCTTGTAGGTAACTGACTGCTTATCTTTTGCTACTTTTAAGATTTTTTCTCTGTCTTTACCTTTGGAATTTTAATTATGATGTGTCTTGGTATGGACCTCTTTGGTTCATCTTTTTGGGATTCTGCATTTTCTGGACTTGTATATTTATTTCCTTCAACAGGTTAGGGAAGTTTTCGGTCATTATTTCTTCAAAAATATTCCCAATCTCTTGCATTCTTTCTTCTTATATTGGTACCCCTATTTTGTGAGTATTGTTACACTTGATTTTATCCCAGAAGTTAAACTGTCCTCATTTTATTAACTTCTTTTTTCTTTTCTGATTGGCTGTGTTCTGCTATCTTGTCTTCCAGTTCACTGTTTAGATCCTCTGTTTTATCTAATCTGATGTTGCATCTTTCTAATGAGCGATTCTCAACCTGTGGGTCGCGACCCCTTTGGCGGTCTAACAACCCTTTCACAGGGGTCGCCTAAGACCAACCTGCATATCAGATGTTTACATTATGATTCATAACAGTAGCAACATTACAGTTATGAAGTAGCAACGAAAATAATTTTATGGTTGGGTCACAACATGAGGAACTGTATTTAAAGGGCTAGAAGTTTGAGAACCACTGCTAATGTATTCTTCATTTCTGTTATTATAGTTTTCATTTCTGACTGCTTGTTTTCTATGGTTTCTATCTTTTTGTTGACATTCTTACTGAGTTCATTTATTTCCTCCCTAAGTTCATTGAGCATTCTTATGACCAGTGTTTTAAACTCTGCTTGTGTCCTTTTAGTTTAGTTGTGTGTTTTTTGTTGTTGTTTTTTTTCCTGGAGCTTTGTCTTTTTCTTTTACTTGAGACGTGTTTCCTTGTCTCATCATCCTGGCCGACTTCCTGTGTTTGTTTTTATGTATTAAGTAGATCTGGTACATCTTGCATTCCTGGCAGAGTGGCCTGTGTTGTAGGTGTCCACTGAGGCCCAGTGGTGCAGTCTTTCTGGTCATCTTAGCCGGATTTCCAGGTTTATCCCTTGTGTCTGTTTTATGTGCCCTCTTATTGTGGTTGAGACTTGATTACTGTTGGTATGTCAGTGGTTGGGATTGACCTTCTGGCTGACTGCCTATGGATTTGGCCATGGCTACATGGGATGAGCTCTAGGGCAGGGCAATCCCACTGAACAGGAGTCACTTTAGTGGGGGCTCTGGTGTCAGCTGACTCCTCCCTTGCAGTGTGTCTGTCATTTGTGGAGCTGGTTGGGTGGAGGTCTTGTATAGTCTGTAGCCAGCCACTGCCTCTGTTGGTTTTGGAGCCTCTTGGGAGGGGATCTAGTGAATGTCAAGGACAGCTGCCATTTTTGCTCAGTTGGGGTATCTTGTGGGAGCTTCAAAGTGATCTGTGGTTTGTTGCCACTTGTACTGGTTTCGGCATGTATTGGAGAGGATATGCTGTGAACCAAGTTCCGCTGCCACTAGTGCTGGGCTTTGCGACCCTATAGTGGGCACCATGATATGAGCTGAAGGCCAGCTTTCACTTGTGCAGGGCTTGTGGATGCTTAGTTGAAGCTATGTTTTAAGCCAAGCATGGCCACAGATTTTGCCAGGCTTGGGGCCACTAGTTAGGAGTTACAATGCAAGTTGAGATCGCTTGCCACTTGTGTCAGGCTTGGCACTTAGCAAGAGGTATACAGGGCATGCCAGTTCCAGCTAGTGCTTGCTTGGAATTTGTAGACCTTTGAGAGATTTTAAGAAAGTGCTCAACATGAACCTAAGTAGGCCACTCATGTGGAAAAGCTGCTGAAAGATATTCAGACTGGACACACTGGTTGGGTGGGAAGGGGTGTCAGGGAATCACCAGGGTGGCACAAATGTGCTAGCCAGGTAATGAAGAGCTCTGACTTGGCACCTGCCTGCACCTGGCCCTCTGGATGGGAGTTGTGCTCAACAAAGGAGCAATGTGCCTACCAACACTTTCATCCCCAGAGGGAGCTTTCTTAACCCCGGCCTCTCTAGCCCTTGTCCTGAAGCTAGTCAATTTCATTTTTCTCCATGTGTCCCTTCTAGTTTCGGGACAACCGTCCATAAGCCTGGGAGTGAGTGAGTTGGCAGACAAGTGTGTGTTTGGGCCCTTTAAGAGGATGCCTATGTGAACAGCAGCCTTCCATTTCACTTGGGTATCATCCCCACTGATTTACAGCCAGGTGTTATGGGGACTACTTTTTCTGGAACTGGTGCACAGGGCGTGGGAGCTTGGTGTGGGTTTTGGACTCCTTGCTCCTCAGAAGGGACTGCTTCCACTGAGATATCCCTCCCAATTTTTAGTCACACAGCTTTGTTTCCACTCACCATTTTTGCTGTTATTGGCAAATATATTACATTTGCCAATATATAACACTATATGTATAGATATGGATATGTGATACATGTGTATATATGTATATACATATATAGCCTTTATTACATATAGGGCCATCAATGGAATTATATACATATTTATTCAGTTGATTTTTAAATCAATTAAGAGAATATGCATTCATACTGTTTTTTATAATTACATAATTACCTTTATGTGTGTTCTTTGTATTATCATATGGACTCAAAGTACACTGTAGTTCAGTTCCTTTCAGTTTGAAGAACTTTTAAAAGTATTTCTTATAATGCAGGTTTCTAGCAACAATTCTCTAGGTTTTTGTTTATCTGGGAGTATCTATTTCACCTTTATTTTAAAAAGATAACCTCTTTGTACTTTGAATACATCATCCCACTGCCTTTTGGTTTTCATTCTTCTGATGAGAAAACATCTTTTAATCTTATTGTGGTTCCTTAGTATATGAGAGTCATTTTTCTCTTGCACCTTTATATTTTTTAATTTTAATAGTATGTTATATTTACTTCCCTATGTCCAAAATATTATCATTTCAACATATATCTCTTGTAGCTTTAAAGATATTTTTTCTTTGCTTTTAACTTTCAAAATTTTTAGTATGATGTGCCTGATAGCTGATCTTTCTTCATTTGTCCTACTTAATGTTATGCCCAGATTTCAAGATCCCCAAGAAAACCACACCAGGGAGCCAGTCCAATGCAAAAGCAGAGGGTCCTGTATTGAGCTAGCTAACTCGACCCTGCCTTCCGGCCGACTCAGCGACCGGAAGCAGAGTGCCCCCACCGTGGGAAAAACAGGGTTTTAATAGGGTGTGGAGTGAGGGGAGGGGAGCTGACTGTGGGCCCTGCCGAATGGCCAGGCGCCAGTCGGGTCTTCTTACACAGGATGTGGTCATCTCTATGGCGCCCACTTCCCTTGATTGTCATTGGTTAGTTTAAAGAAATCCTGGGCGTGGCCAGCAGGGGCCTGGGCTTCCGGGAAGAAGATACTCTCCTGAGCACATGGCGGCTGCCCCAACATGGAGGGTACGGGGCAAGATGGAGGGCATAGCCCTCGCCCTTTCACTTAAAATTTGTGGAGCATCATGATTATTTTTTTAAAATATTTTTCTAGTTTTTGTCTCTCCTTTTCTGGTGCTCTTATTGTATTTATATTGGTGCACTTAATGGTGTCACACATATCTCTGATGCTATGTTCATTTTTCTTCTATGATCTTCAGATTGCATAATTTCTACTCTTCTATCTTCAAATACATTGATTTTTTTTTCTGTCAGCTGAAGTCTATAATTGAGCCCCTCTATTGAATTTGTCATTTGTAATTATACATTCAATTCCAGAACTTCCATTTGTTTTGTTTTTTTTGTAATTTGTATTTATTGATGTATTTTATTTGGTGAGACATCGTTGCTATGTGTTCCTTTGCCTCCTGAAGCATAGTTTCTTTTTATTTAATTCTTTGGACATATTTTTTATTGGCTGTTTTAAAGTCTTTGCTAAGTCTGCTATCTATACCCTCTCAAAGATTTTTTCTGTTGTGTTGGGTCACACTTTCATGTTTCTTTGCATAGCTCATAACTTGCTGTTGTTGAAAACTGGGTAATAAGTTGCACCAACTCTAGATACAAATCACTCCACTCCTCCCTAGGCTTGTGGTTATTGTTTACTGTGATGGCTGGTTGTTTTAGTAAATTGTATATTGCATGTACACAGTAATCCTGGGATGATAATAGTTTTATGAGGGTTCTTTTTTCCCCCTAAAAACAGTAATTATCACTGTGGTGGTGGTATAATGATAGTTGATTTTTAAAAAACATATTTTCATTAATTTCAGAGAGGAAGGGAGAGGGAAAGAGAGATAGAAACATCGATGATGAGAGAGAATCATTGATCGGCTGCCTCCTACATGCCCCCTACTAGGGATCTAGCCTGCAACCCAGGTATATGCCCTTGATGGAATCAAACCCGGAACCTTTCACTCCACAGGCGGAAGCTCTATCCACTGAGCAAACCGGTGAGGGGGTATGAGGGCTCTCTTTACTATCTCTTTCCCTGGTCTTTGTGTTAAACTGTCTGCTTCAGTTATTATTCAGATGCTATTTGCCTTCACTAATTTCAGGTTGATTATGCTGTTCTTTTCAGTAGTGCTCTGGGGCATAAATTGTTTCACCATCTTGATCCAACAAATTTGGTGCCCTTTGCATACGTAATCTTTGAAGCCAGTTTTTGAGATTTGTTCTCTCCCCAGGAGAGCTCTTCTTAGCTGTCTCATTTCTTAGTTCTCAGGTAAACTTCTGGCAGGTCTGTGGTTTAGCTTACTGCTCTCGTGGAGCTGCCAGCCTCCTCTTAATTGCTTACCACCACAATCTCCATGATTTTCCAGAGTAATCAACCCTCAGGCTTAAACTTCCTACCATTGTGGTTAAAATAAAGTCAGTTCACTTGGGGAAATACCTGAACTCTGTTTTTACTTGCTATCTCTCCCCTTTGGCAAAACCTCTGCCCACTGTTCCAGTGATGAGGGCAAGATAGCTAGTGACCTATTTTTCTTGGAGTGACACCTGAATGAGCAGCACAGTACTGGGTTGGGTCATCATCCCCTGATTTTTCTATCTTGCCTTTCCTAATGTGGAACTTCTTCACCAGCAATGAATTGGGGTGAGGGCAGTTGGGGCTTTACAGTTCTCAGCTTCTGTGCCTATGTATTGGGGCTGGGTGGAGGAAGGCAGCCTCAGAATTTTCAGGTGCTCTTACCTAGAGTTGAGCCTCTGCAACATGGGACTTGAGAGGGAGGGAAGGTGAGAAATGCTGGTAGACCTGCCCTTCCAGGTGAGATACCACAATCCTTGACTGGGAGCTGAGGGAAAGAGGGTGCCATGTGTCCTTGGCTGCACCCAAGTGAAGTGGATCTTCTTTGATTCTGAGCTTCAGGATGAAGAGAGGCAGTTGGGACAAAGGAGTGAATGTGGGTTGTGGCTCAGCCATAGTTTCTCACTATTCTTGCTGAGATGTAGTATATTTTCTTGAATAAGTGTTTCTTCATTTGATATATGTCCTGGACATTTTCCAGAGACTTTAAATGGTGGTTTTTGTTTTTTATAATTTTTACCAGTTATGGTTATTTCATTGGAGAAAAGGTTGTGGAACTCCTCATGTCCTCATTCCAAAAGTTATCTCAATTTCATTTATTTTTAACAAAAATATTGCTCCTGAATTACGGTATATACCAGTGATGGCAAACCTATGACACATGTGTCAGAGGTGACACGCGAACTCATTTTTTTTTGGTTGATTTTTCTTTGTTAAATGGCATTTAAATATATAAAATAAATATCAAAAATATAAATCTTTGTTTTGCTATGGTTGCAAATATAAAAAAAATTTCTATATGTGTCACGGCACCAGAGTTAAGTTAGGGTTTTTCAAAATGCTGACACGCCGAGCTCAAAAGGTTAGCCATCACTGGTATATACCATCCCAAAACAGTGCAGCTTTACAAATCTCTAAAGGTAGTACCAATATATATTATGAGAAAAAGGTTTATGAAACAAAAATGCTGGGACTCTTGCAGTACATAAGCCTTACAAGTTTATCCCATGCCTTTCTAAGTTTGAGTAAGAGAAATTTCACTTGGGCCAGGTGCATTTGGAGAGTATTTTGGTGATTTTTTTGTCTGATCTAAGACAGGTTTCGAATATTTTTATGAATTTCTTAAATTAATATTTTATAGTTATCCAGTACCTTCTATTAAAATTGCACTTATTAGGAAGAGTGAGTTCAGTGACTAGGCATTGCTCCCACCCTGAGGGCCATAGTGTATAGTTGTGTCCTGTGCAAGTGCACCAGGCTGAGGGGTTAGTGGGGGCTGAAATCTGGCCTGTGCTCTGTCATTGTGTTCAGGACTGTGTTAATCCAGAGGAAGGGGTGCCTTAGTTCTAGTTCACACAAAAGTATTCTGTGGGCTTGCAGATGTTTAGTATCTGGGGTTGGGGGAATAAGTCCTGAACACGTGACTATAATTTAAGACTGTGCATCTGAAAGATACCAAATGAAGTCAGAATGTTTATTTCTCATAGGGACAATAGAAAAAGAGTTAGAGGAGGAGGTGGCATTTGACAGGCCTTAAAAGGGTATGTAGTATTTTGTCAAAAGAAATGAGTGCAGGGGACATCGCAGGTGAGAATTAGCAGAGGCATACGCATAGCAAAGTTCATGCATCTTGGTAACAAAGCACTGTTCTGTTTTGCTTTGTTTTTAACTTTGCTGAATGTGGGAGAATACAGAGAAATGTGGCTGGAGAAATAGATAAGGCCATATTATTAATAGTCTTTCTTTGTTAATCTCAGGAGTTTATTTCACAGTGTTAGGTAGCTATGAAACTAACAAATTTTTTTTTTATTAATGTCAGAGGAATAAATAACTTGTTGAGAGCTGTGTTTTAGGGGAATTCATCTGGCCACAGGATTCAAAATAAAACTATATAAGGTATTTTAATAAAAAGAATTTAGTATAAAGCCACACTAAAGAGAAATAGTTTGATATACACAGTATAAAGAGTCAGTTAAATCGATGTGGGAGAGCTGAAAAAGCAAAAGGAGATCACGTAGGCAAGCAGCGGTTCTCAACCTGTGGGTTGTGAACAATGAAAATACATCCTGCATATCAGATATTTACATTAAGATTCATAACAGTAACAAAACTACAGTTATGAAGTAGCAACGAAAATAATTTTATGGTTGGGGGTCACCACAACATGAGGAACTGTATTAAAGGGTCGCGGCATTAGGAAGGTTGAGAACCACTGATAGAGGCAGGAGAAACAAAGGGAGGAGGTTTGCTCATTAGAACCAAAAAGCTCAGAGAAGAGGCTCCACGGAGCTGGAATTAAAAACTCTAAGGAAGTGGATACTACCCAGCTGCTGCTCTTTCCTTAGGACTCAAAGCAGGCAGTGCCATGGAGCTGGACTAAGACCTCTGAGGGAGGTCTGATACTTAACACGTTAAGCGCCCAGCCTGTTTGTCTTCTGGACAGAAAGTATAGTGTCAGTCACCGGTGCCTGACAGGGCGCTTACTGTGTTACTGGAAGAAGCTAGGAACTGCTGCTGCCAAGGTAAAGGGCTGTGGTTGGGATGCTTTTGATAGGAGTAGTACGCAGACAGGAAGGAGAAAGTCCATTCTGTACTTCTTTTTTTTTTTTTTTTAATTAAATCTTTATTGTTCAGATGAATTACATTTGTTCCTCTTCCCCCCCCCCCATAACTCCCCTCCTCCCAGTTCCCGCCCCACCCTCCGCCCTCACTCCCCACCCACTGTCCTCATCCATAGGTGCACGATTTTTGTCCAGTCTCTTCCCACATCTCCCACACCCCTTTCCCCCCAAGAATAGTCAGTCCATTCCCTTTCTATGTCCCTGATTCTATTATAATCACCAGTTCATTCTGTTCATCAGATTCTTTATTCACTTGATTCTTAGATTCACTTGTTGATAGATGCATATTTGTTGTTCATAATTTGTATCTTTACCTTTTTCTTCCTCTTCCTCTTCTTAAAGGATACCTTTCAGCATTTCATATAATCCTGGTTTGTTGGTGATGAACTCCTTTAGCTTTTCCTTATCTGTGAAGCTCTTTATCTGACCTTCAATTCTGAATGATAGCTTTGCTGGATAAAGTAATCTTGGTTGTAGGTTCTTGGTATTCATCACTTTGAATATTTCTTGCCACTCCCTTCTGGCCTGCAAAGTTTCTGTTGAGAAATCAGCTGACAGTCGTATGGGTATTCCCTTGTAGGTAACTGAGTTTCTTTCTCTTGCTGTTTTTAAGATTCTCTCTTTATCTTTTGCTCTTGGCATTTTAATTATGATGTGTCTTGGTGTGGTCCTCTTTGGATTCCTTTTGTTTGGGGTTCTCCGCGCTTCTTGGACCTGTAAGTCCATTTCTTTCACCAGGTGGGGGAAGTTTTCTGTCATTATTTCTTCAAATAGGTTTTCACTATCTTGCTCTCTCTCATCTTCTGGCACCCCTATAATTCTGATGTTGGTACGCTTGAAGCTGTCCCAGAGGCTCCTTACACTATCCTCGCATTTTTGGATTCTTTTTTCATTTTGCTTTTCCGGTTGGATGTTTTTTGCTTCCTCGCATTTCAAATCATTGACTTGATTCTTGCGCTCCTCTGGTCTGCTGTCGGGAGTCTGTATAATATTCGTTATTTCAGTCCGTGTATGCTTAATTTCTAGTTGGGTCCCCAATATAAGATCGAGGGTCTCATTAGTTTTCTTGTAGATCTCATTAAGTTTATCGGCAGCTTCTAAACAGTTCTTGAGAGACCTTAAAAGTGTGGTTCTGAACTCTATATCTTCCATTGACAATTTTGTCCTGCTTCTTTGTCTCCGCATTTTGTTATGCTTCCTTGGTGCACCCCCTAGTGGTCTTTGTTCGCAGTCTTGTAGTTAAGCCTTGATTATTGTAGCTAATCCCAGGGAGGGTTTGACCTCCAGGCCAAGTGGCTATGAGAATCAGCTGTGTCAGCAGTGAGAGAACTTCTGTCCTCTAGGGAGGTGCTAATCTAGCCTTTGCCTGAGACTATCCCGCAAATGCCTCTGTGCAGGGCTTGGGCGGGGCGGGTCGCACAGGATCAACAGGGTGGGCCGGAGAGAGCAGTTATGGCGGCTCTCAGTCCTGTCCCCAGGGGCTCTGCCTCTCTGAGTCCCAGCAATGGCCGCAAACCTCGGAGAGAAAGCTGCACTCTCTCTGACCGAAGCCAGTCAGTCCCGCTTCTCCCGTTTGAGTCTGGGTCCCTAAAGACTCGCCTGTATCTGGAGCTCAGAGTCTGCGACTCCCTCCCGATTGAAAACAACAACCGCGCCCTCCGCCGCCAGCCCGCTCCGAGCACTCCGCACCTCAGAACTTGAACTCAGCACCGCGCCTCCTCTGAGTGTCCGTGTGCGTTTCTCTTTCCTCCTAGTTGTAGGACTTCCACTCAGCCAGCGTTCCTGTGGTTCTGGGTGATGTCCCTTCCGTTTTTTGGTTTCACTTTTGAAGTAGTTGTTCAAAGCAGCAAACTCCGGCGTTAACCTATGCCGCCATCTTGGTTCTCTCAAAAGATACATTTTCTGAGAGTAGGTAAGAAAGCAAGGATAGTTAGAGATGGAGATGAGTTAATAAGAGCTATCTGACAGTTTTGCAATCAAAGAAAAGCAGAACGATGCTGTGGGTACTGTAGGAAATCAGCTAGCTTTGTGTAAAAGCAGTCAGCAGCATTATCTTGCTTGCAGTTAGCTAGCATCTTCTATAATCTATAATAATAAAAGCATAATATGCAAATTAGACTGGACATCCTTCTGGAAGAAGCAAGGGCTGCAAGGGAAGCCCGGGTCCCACCCAGGTCCTGGGTGCCAGAGGGAAGCCTAGATCCTGGGTGCCAGAGGGAAGGAAGGCCTATCTTGCATGATTTTGTGCATTGGGTCTCTAGTAAATATATAAGCAGACTGTTTGGTTTTTATGACTTGCTCCAGTAACACTAAATAGATCAGAACTTAGAGTGGAGAAAATTACTTAAATGAATACAGAGGGAAACCTGTGAAAGATTGGGATGAGGGAGCTGATATCTCATTGTAGAGCATAGCCTTGCTGATGGCTGCAGAGCAAGGAGCTCGAGAAACCACACAATTAGTATGCTTGACTGGAACTGATAGGTGTGCTATTTTTCTGGTGCTGTCTGCAGTGGGGATTACCACGAGAAGTATCGGCTCTCAGAGTGACTTGAATTCATTCCAGGTCTTAGCTGTCATGAATTGTGGCTTCTGACATTGGGGATACACGTTTGCTCAGGTCTTGGTTTGCACTGTATCAACAGAAGAATCCTCAATTGTAATAATCCCATTTTTAACCTTTTTATAAAGTCAGATATATATTGAATATAAGTCAGAATTACTTTCATCTGGTACTTGATGGAGGGGAGTAATTGTTTTTTCTACTTTCTATTCCAGACTGATTTTAAATTCCTGATAATTGCTCTGTCTCAGGAATTTTTTTATTGTAGACCAATAAGGCAGATACAAATGTGTTTATAATTCTCTTTATAGGAGAGCCCCCATTCTTACCAGAATCCTTTGACCGAATTCTTCTCGATGCACCCTGCAGTGGCCTGGGGCAGAGACCAAACATGGCATGTTCTTGGACTTTGAAGGAAGTGACATCATATCAACCATTACAGCGAAAACTCTTTACTGTGGTATGTGATGATACTTTGCTGTGAAAGAAAGTTGGCCTTCACTGGTTTGATGTTTAAATGATTTTTTTTTTTCAAATTATAAGAGAAAGTTTATTTAGAAAGTTACAGAGGTAGTAAAAGTGAGCCGTAGAAGAACTGGGCTCAGGAAACAAATTACAAAGGCAAAAGAAAGGCTCTTGAAGCTTAGGAGAGGGAAAGGCAAAGATAATGCCTGGCAAGAAGGATAGGGGGTATGGGAACCCTGAGTAACCCTAAGACACTTGAGAAAGATCCTCCTATATAATAAAGAGGTGCCGGGGTCCAACCCCAGCAGGTCCAGGGGTCCCCAAAGGTGTGGACGGAGTCGGCGAAGAGGGAAAGACTCGGAGGCAGCGTTCAGTTGATCAGCAGCCTAGCCAGGATCTCTAGCCAGGATCTCCAGCCAAGTTCTGGTCTGGATCTCCAGCGAAGTTCTGGTTAGGATCTCCAGCCAGGTTCTGTCCAGGTTCTCCAGCCAGGTTCAGTCACCAGGTTCTAGTCAGGTTCTCTTGCCATGTTCTATCCAGGTTCTGTAGCCAGGTTCTCTCGCTAGATTCTGTCTCTAGGTTCTGTGGCCAGTTTCTGTCCAGGATCTTTTGCCATGTTCTCTCCAGCGAAGTTCTTCTGTATCTAGGTTCTGTGTAGGTTCTGTGTCTAGGTTCTGTGTGTAGGTTCTGTCTTCTAAGTTCTGTCTGATGTTTAAATGATTGAAAGTGGTGTTCATAGCAGCATTGTTCATAATAATCAAATTGGAAACCACTGAAGTGTCCATCAACAGGTAAATAAGCAAAATGTGGTGTACATACAGTGCAATATTATTCAGCCTTACAAAGGAATGAAGTCCTGATAGATGCTGCCACATGGATGGACTTTGAAAACGTTACGCCAGACATAAAAGACAAATATTATATGATTCCATTTATATAAGGTAACTTAGAATAGGCAGATTGGAGAGGGTGCAGGCTGGGCTGAGGGACACCCCTCCCCCAGTTCACAAATTTTGTACACCGGGTGTCTAGTCCTATCTAATAAAAGAGAAACATGGTAATTGGCGTATGACCACTACCCTTCCCATTGGCTAATCAGGGCAATATGCAAATTAACTGTCAGCCAAGATGGTGGCCGGCAGCCAGGCAGCTTGAAACTAACATGAGGCTTGCTTGCTTCAGTGAAGGAGGACTCCAACTTTCCCTGCCTGCAGCTGCAGGCCTCTGAGCTGCAAGCAACTATGTAACAAACATAGAAGCTAAACAAAACCCCAGAAACCTGCCGGGCTTCAGCCAGCAGAATCGCAACATTGTAAGCAAAGGCCAGAAACCTACTTTCAGCAGCGGAGGCCTAAGAGCTGGAGCCAAGCCTCAAAGCTAAAGCTGGCCCAGAATAAAAAAAGAAAAAAAGAAAAAAAAGGAGCGGTTGGGAGCTTCAGTTACCCCCAGCCTGAAAACAGCCCTCAGCTCCTCACCCAGACTGGCCAGGCACCCCAGTGGGGACCCCCACCCTGAAGGGTGTGTGACCAGCTGCAAACAGCCATCATCCCCTCACCCAAGCTGGCCAGGCACCCCATTGGGGACCCCCACCCTGAAGGATGTGTGACCAGCTGAAACAGCCATCATCCCCTCACCCAGGCTCGCCAGGTACCCCAGTGGGGACGCCCACCCTTATCCAGGACACCCTTCAGGGCAAACCAGCCGGCACCCACCCATGCACCAGGCCTCTACCCTATATAGTAAAAGGGTAATATGCCTCCCAGCACCGGGATCAGCGGAGCTGCGAGGCCTCCCGGCACCGGGATCAGCGTGGCAGGGGGCAGCGCCCAAACCCCCTGATCGCCCTGCGGCTCTGTGTGTGACAGGGTGCCGCGCCCCAACACTCTGATCAGCCCTGCTCTGTGTGTGACAGGGTGTGGCGCCCCAACCCGCCCCCCCCCCCCCCATGGGCCCTGCTCTGTGTGTGACGGGGTAGAGCCATAACCTCCCCATCGGCCCTGCCCTGAGTGTGAGAGTGGCAGCACCCCAACCCCCTGATCGGCCCTGCTCTGTGGGTGATAGAGGGTGGCGCCCCAACCCCCTGATGGGCCCTGCTCTGTGCGTGACAGGGGGCAATGCCCCAACCCCCTGATTGGCCCTGCTCTGTGCGTGACAGGGGGAAATGCCCCAACCCCCTGATTGGCCCTGCTCTGTGCATGACGGGGTGGTGCCGCAACCTCCCCATTGACCCTGCCTTTAGTGTGACAGGGGATGGTGCCCCAACCCCCCAATTGGCCCTACCCTGACTGTGACTGAGGGTGGAATCACAACCTCCCGATCGCCCTGCTCTGTGCATGACAGGGGGCGGCACCCCAACTCCCCAATTGGCCCTGCTCTGAGCCCGACCAGGGGCTGCACCAAGGGATTGGGCCTGCCCTCTGCCACCCGGGAGCAGGCCTAAGCCAGCAGGTCGTTATCTCCCAAGGGGTCCCAGACTGCGAGAGGGCACAGGCCGGGCTGAGGGCCCCCCCCCCCCCGAGTGCACAAATTTTTGTGCACCGGGCCTCTAGTTATATATAAAACCAGTTACTCTTTTTAATAGGTTTCTTGGATCATCTTAGATAGCAAATTTTTTTAGAAAGTGGGAAGTCCATTTATATAACTGTCTAATACAATATTGTTATGTCAACTGTAATTGAAAAATTAAAAAAAAATTGTAAAAGTGAGAAGTCCAAAAGAAATAAAAATGGGTAGTGACAGTGTCCAGTGTAGGAGATAGGAGAACCGTAAAAACTTTGCGAATTTAACTGGTCACCAGTACGTTTCAGAAGTCCAGATAGAATATTTGAGAATTTCTCTCAGTTTTGCAAAAATTATACAATAGATTTCACAAAATATAGATAGGATTTGATCAAGGATTACTTCATTATTTTTACTCTGGCCTTAATTATAAACACATAGGCTACAGCAACAGTGGTGCTGGGGTCCAGCCCCAGCAGGTCCAGTGGTTCCCAACGGTGTGGATGGAGTCGGCAAAGAAGGAATGACATGGAGGCAGCGTTCAGTTGATCAGCATGGTTGGGTTCTCTTGCCTGGTTCTAGCCAGGATCTCCAGCCAGGTTCTGTGTCTTACTGTCTTGTTACATCTGTATTTATACCAGTTGATTTTAATCCTATCAATTTCTATTCCAAAGGTTAGGGCATTTCTTATCTCCATTCCAGGGAGTAAAGATTATGTAGCTTAAGCGTGATAGTTCCTACCGCGTGGAACTTAGTTAAGGGGTTTTATTCCCTCTCTAACATCAGGGAAAAATGCCTACCTGGGGAAACAACCTTTCTCGGAGAGGTGACCTTGGTTAATACACATAGCGCCAAGAAGAGGAGCAAACATACTAAGAACAGTATGCCATATACGCTAGGTCCCTTGAAACATATGCTGTGCAGATGTTTCTTCCCTGCAGCAACTGTGTCAAGCAGCAAGGATGGACCGGCTTCTGGCAAATTCCCCCTTTTTTATTTTTTAAATGATAGCGCATGTAAATCAGCGGCCACATCTCGGATTGGGTTGTTTAAGACTCGGAAGAAGACTGACAAGCAATGATAGTGAGCCTAGCTATAAACATAGTGGATGGAGTGCACAAGGAGCCTTGTTCCTGTAGAAGGTTGCTGGCCTCTTCAGTCAAGGGATTTCAGCTGTCCTCAAGTCAGTGGTTTGGTTGTCCTTGTTGATCTGGCTAGCAGGTGGCGTCATTGGCAATGGGCTTCCCGAAGTGTCAGTGTGTTGAATGGCTAAATCATGGGCCACGCTTGATGGTGGTGTCGGTGTCCGGGGAGGAGTCAGCTGTGCCCTCTGAGTCGGCTGATATGGAAGATGGAGGGTAGTAGAGAGAAAAAGAATAAAGCAAAAGAACTACAAGGCATGGAAGTGTTTATAAAAAAGAGGGAGAATAAAGGGAAGATGGCAGCATCCTGACACAGCCCTTTCCTTCAGCTGCCCCTTTCCCTGTGGTCCAAGGTAGAAATGGGAAACAAATCCTGTTGCAATGAGAGGGCAGCTGCTGTCAGCGAGTCTCTGTCTTTACCTGGGTCCCGATCTGAGCTGGGCGTGGGAGGCAAAGCAGCCATGGGAGCAGGAGACCTCCCTCAGAAGGAGTGAGGGTTCAGGCCTCTGCAAAGTTGGGGGGGTGAGGGTCTGTGCCCCACCTCTGTTGACCCCCAAGTTGTCTCCTGATGGCCCCTCTGCGACTGTGCCTGTCTTAGGTTGTTCCTTCCCTGAGGAATCTTACCCGTCTCTGGCTAACCAGCCATCCTCCTGGGCCAAGCAGGGTGATGTGAGGTGTGCGAATGAGTGAGGGGCAGCGCCCCCCTGCAAAAGGTTCAGTTCTGTCTCCTTGGTAGCCTATGCCCCCATGGCCTCCACGCCCAGCACCTGCCTTGGGCTCCCCTCGCCTGTTGGCGGGGTCCGGGCTCTGGTCACATCTCTTGGGGAACCCAGGTTTCTTCTCCAGGGAGGGCCCAGCTCACACCATTGAGCAAGAGACAGATCCATGGCACCGGCCACCACAAGACCTCAACCTCAGCATGAACAGAAAGCCCAGGCAACAGCTGTGGGCAAATGGACTGTGAGAAGAGGGTCCCTCTTGACACAAGGTCAAGAGGGGCGACCAATACAGGACAAAGGAGAGCCCCGGCACAGGGCTTTCTCAGCCCAGGATGTCAGGCTCTTGGCACAGTGGGTGTAATATTATGTGGTCTCTGAAGCTGTCTTTGAGTACATTTTCAGTCATCTCTTCTATTGTCTCTTTTCATACACAAAGGTGGCACTGGTCATGGATTATTTAACTTGTTCTTCTTTTATACAATCTGGGAAGAGCACATCTTGAGAGTTAAAACAGCAAGCAGCATAAAGGAAGCTTTATTTATAGCTAAAATCCATTTTGATGGGGGGTTAAAATTAGGATACTGTTTTAAGACACTTGGCTTTTCTTTCTAGATCATAGCAAAAAGAAAATTCAAAAAGGTTCCTTAGGATGCATTATCTCAAAAAAGGAACAGCTGACAGTATGAGAGGCAGTTGAGAATATAGCAGGTATCCCATCTGGCGTGGATTGAAATTGATTGAGAAAGTGGACTTAGAATCAAACTTTTTTTATTAATTTAATTTTTCAGTTAGAGTTGATATACAATATTATATTACTTTCCAGTGTACAACATAGTGATAAGACACATATGAGTTGATCAGCCCCTTATGTCCAGTACCCACCTGCCACCAGATAGAATTCTTAATATTGACTGTATTCCCCATGCTGTGTTTTACATCCCCATGACTATTTTTATTACTGGAAATTTGTGCTTCTTAACTCCTTTCACCTTTTTCACCCATTCTGCCCAACTCCTCCTCTCATTCTAGCAACCATCAGTTTGTTCCTTGTATCTATAGGTTGGTTTTACTTTAGTTTGTTCATTTTATTTTTTAGATTTTACATATAAGTAAAATCCATGGTATTTTTCTCTGATTTATTTCACTTGGCATAATAGTAGTTAGACATTTATATAACTTATGAAGTGATCCCCCCAATAAATCTAGTACTTCCTTGACTCCATACATAGTTACTACAGTATTATTGACTATACCAGGTATTTCTTATGCTGCACTTTACATCTCCGTGGCAGTTTTATAACTGCCAATTTTTACTTTTTCATCCCTTCACTTTTTTCACCTAGCCCCATACTCCCCTCCCACCTGGCAACCATCAATTTGTTTTTTGTATATATGAGTTTGTTTCTGTTTTGTTTGTTCATTTGCTCTTTAGATTCCAGATGTAAGTAAAATCATATATTTGTCTTTATCTGACTTATTTCACTTAGCATAATATTCTCTAGGTTCATTTATGTTGTCCTTCATGGTAAGATTTCACTCTATTTTTATGTGTGAGTAATATTCCATTGTATATATATACCACATCTTCTTTATTCAGTTATCTATCGATGGACACTTATGTTGCTTTCATATCTGAGCTATGCTATATATTGAAGGCCTAATATGCTGTGTCCAGTTGTCCGGTCGTCCGTTCAACCAATCAAAGTGTAATATGCTAATGATACGCTAAGGCCGCTCAACTGCTCACTATGATGTGCACTGACCACCAGGGGGCAGACAGTTGACCATTTGACCGGTTGCTATGACGTTCACTGACCACCAGTGGCAGACGTTGTGACGGTATGTTAGCTTACTGCTGGGGTCTGGCCGATTGGGACTGAGCGAGATGGGCCGAACATGTCCTGGAGCCCTCCTGCGGTCCCTCCCCTGCTGGCCAACCTCCTGTGTCCCTCTCTAGCCCCGATTGTGCACCGGTGGGGTCCCTCAGCCTGGCCTGTGCCCTCTTGCAATCTGGGACCCTTCGCGGGATGTCAGAGAGCCAGTTTCAGCCTGATCCCAGGCCAGGCTGAGGGAACCCACTAGTGCACGAATTCGTGCACCAGGCCTCTAGTTGTAAATAATGCTGCAGTGAACATAGCGATGCATATATCTTTTCAAATTAATATTTTGGATTTCTTCAAATAAATACTCAAAGGTGAGAATGCCGAGTCATACTATAGTCCATTTCCTAAATTTTTGAGGAACTTCCATAGTGTTTTCCAGGTTTTCTTCCTTCCTTCCTTCCTTCCTTCCTTCCTTCCTTCCTTCCTTCCTTCCTTCCTTCCTTCCCTCCCTCCCTCCCTCCCTCCCTCCCTTCCCTCCCTTCCCTCCCTTCCCTCCCTTCCCTCCCTTCCCTCCCTCCCTCCCCTTCCTTCCCTTCCATCCCTTCCTTCCTTCTTTCCCTTTCTTCCTTCCTTCCTTCCTTCTCTTTCTTCTGATTTTACCTTATTTTTTATTTTTTTAATGTTATAAATTTTAAAAAATTAAAAAAATAATTTATTTTTTGTTAATCCTTACCGAGGATGTTTTTTCATTGATTTTTTAAAAAATAAATCTTTATTGTTCAGATTATTACATTTCTTCTTTTTCCCCCCATAGATCCTTTCCACCTGGTTCCCATCCCACCCCATGCCCTTACCCCCACCACTGTCCTCATCCATAGGTGTATGAGTTTTAGTCAGTCTCTTCCCTCAACCCCCATACCCTGTTTCCCTCGAGAATTGTCAGTCCACTCCCTTTCTATGCCCCTGATTCTATTATATTCACCAGTTTATTCTGTTCATCAGATTTTTTATTCACTTGAGTTTTAGATTCACTTGTTGATAAACCTGTATTTGTTGTCACTTTGTTGTTCATAATTTTTATCTTTACCTTTCTCTTCTTCCCCTTCTTAAAGAATACCCTTCAGCATTTCATATAATACTGGTTTGGTGGTGATGAACTCCTTTAGCTTTTCCTTATCTGTGAAGCTCTTTATCTGACCTTCAATTCTAAATAATAGCTTTGCTGGGTAGAGTAATGTTGGTTGTAGGTTCTTGCTGTTCATCACTTTGAATATTTCTTTCCACTCCCTTCTGGCCTGCATGGTTTCTGTTGAGAAATCAGCTGACAGTCGTATGGGTACTCCCTTGTAGGTAATTAACTGTTTTTCTCTTGCTGCTTTTAAGATTCTCTCTTTATCTTTTGCCCTTGGCATTTTAATTATGATGTGTCTTGATGTGGTCCTCTTTGGATTCCTTTTGTTTGGGGTTCTTTGCGCTTCCTGGATTTGTAAGTCTATTTCTTTCACCAGGTAGGGGAAGTTTTCTGTCATTATTTCTTCAAATAGGTTTTCCATTTCTTGCTCTCTTCTTCTGGCACCCCCATAATTCAGATGTTGGTGCGCTTGAAGTTGTCCCAGAGGCTCTTTACACTATCTTCATATTTTTGGATTCTTTTTTCTTTTTGCTTTTCCAGTTGGGTGTTTCGTATTTCAAATCTTTGATTCTTGGGGTCCTCTAGTCTGCTGTTGGATCTCTGTATATTATTCTTTGTTTCAGTCAGTGTATGCTTAATTTCTGCTTGGTCCTTTTTCATATCCTTGAGGGTCTCACTATATTTCTCAGAGGTTTCTAGAAGATTCTTGAGTAACTTTATAAGTGTGGTTTTGAACTCTATATCCAGTAGTTTGCTTTCCTCCATTTCTTTCATTTGTGACATGTTTCTTTGTCTCCGCATTTTGGCTGCTTCCCCGTGTTGATAGAGTGGCTTTCTGTGCTAGGTGTCCTATAGGGCCCAATGACTCAGCCTCCCTAATTACCTGAGGTGGATGCTTTTGGTGCACTCCTTTGTGGGCTGTGTGCACAGTCTTGTTGTAGTTAAGCCTTGATTGCTGTTGGTATCACTGGGAGGAATTGACCTCCAGGGCAATTGGCTGTGAGGACCAGTTGTGTCTACAGTGGGAGAACTACTGTGCTGGAGACACCCTTATGGAGCAGTACTTGCTTCAGTGGGGCTTTGGTGCTCACTGAGTCTGCTCCTTGAGTGTGTTGCTTATGGATGTGGAAGAGCTGTAATCTGGTATGGTCTCACACTGACCACTGGTACAGTGGCTCTTGGATCTCCAGGGAGGTGCAAAATCTGCCACTGCCCGAGGCCACCCAGCAGGAGCTACAGAGAGATCTGCAGATTCCTTTTCTTTGTTTGGGGTTTGGAAGTGCTCAGATGAGGCCCAGCTGTGAAGCATTGCAGGCTGCTTTCTAGGCTTCTTTTTGGAGACTTTGGTGCTCTTTGACCCAGCTGCAGTTGGTTAGGTTTTAGATTGCAAAAGAACAGGCCATTCGTATGCAAAAGCCAATGTGCACAGCTTGGGTATGGTTTTAAATTGGATGGGGTGGTGGTGGTGGGAGCCTCTCCTGCCTCCTCAGCAGCTCTAAGGATGTCCAACTGCAGCTTAGGCCTGCTCCCCGCTGACAAGTGGACATCCCCCGAGGGCTCCTAGGCTGCCAGAGGGATGTCTGACTGCCAGGTTAGGCCCAATCCCCCAGGGAGCGGGCCTAAGCTAGCAAGTGGTCATTCCCCAAGGGGTCCCGGACGGCGAGAGGGCACAGGCCAGGCTGAGGGATTCCCCCGAGTGCACAAATTTTGGTGCACCGGGCCTCCAGTAAATATATAATATATATTGAAATGTTTTCTTTTTTTTTTTTAATATATTTTATTGATTTTTTACAGAGAGGAAGGGAGAGAGATAGAGAGTTAGAAACATCGATGAGAGAGAAACATCGATCAGCTGCCTCCTGCACATCTCCTACTGGGGATATGCCTGCAACCCAGGTACATGCCCTTGACCGGAATCGAACCTGGGACCTTTCAGTCCGCAGGCTGACGCTCTATCCACTGAGCAAAACCGGTTTCGGCTGAAATATATTCATTAAAATTTTAAAAAGATAAACTTTAGTTATTTAGAACAAATTTATTTTTGTATAACACCTTATTTCCTGATTCATTTATTTATTGGAATTATTTATTGAACACCCATTTTATGTAATATATTATTCTAGATAACACAGTAATGAAAAAATTGTTCCTGCCCTTATTCATGAGGTTTCTATTCTGATTGGGTAGGAAAATGAACAAATAGATGTGTAAGTTATTAGAAAGGAAGGGAGAATAGGAGTGCTGGATTGAAATAATTGCAATTTTACATAGGGTGGTCAGGGTGGGCATTGCTAGAAAGGTTACATGTAAGCAGAGATAAAATTGTGAAGAGCAAGCAATGAGTAGAATTAGGAGAGGTTTCTAAGTTTGTACACAGGTCCTGTGGGGGAGGGGGAGTGTGCCATGTTTTTTCCAGAACAGCAGAGGCCAGTGTTGCTAAAGCAGAGTGAGGAGGTGTTCAAGGTGAGGTCAGAGAGGCAGCAAGCATCCTGCTTTGTGTAGGGGCTTTAACAGCCACTGTCAGGACTTGGGTTTTGTCTCCAGGTGATAATGGAGGGCATTTGAAGGGCTCTGAGCTGATAAGTGGTAAGTTGTGAAAATAGTGTTCTGGTTACCATACTGATAATAGATTGTAGAATGGCAAGGAGAAGATGTGGACTAAGTAGGAGACTTGCAGCGATCCAGGCAAAGACCATGAGACTTGGGTCAGAACGGTAGCCATGGAAGTGGTTAGAAGAAGCCAAATTCTGGGTATATTTTGAAAGTAGAGATAATAGGATTTGCTGATGTATTGGGAATGTGAGAAAGGAATGTGATAAAGGATAATCTAAGATTTGGGACCTGAACATTTGGAATGATAGGAATACATCTCCAGTAGGTTTCAGAGAGAAGATAGGGGTTCACTTTGGAACATATCAGATTCCATAGTAGAGATGCTGAGAAGGCAATCGAATATATTAGTATGGAATTTAGAAGGAAAACTCGCCTAAAAATATAAATTTGGTAACTAAAGTTATGAAACCAAATGATTCGATTTGGGAAATTCTTGGCCCAAATGGCTCTAGGATAATCAAATGTATCCAGTCTGGAATATCTAGTTAGGAAAGAATCCTGGTCATACAGAACATCATTTTATTTATCCGAAATATTTGAAAGATATAGACATAAAATCCCTTACTATGTTTATTTAGGCTGGTGGTACATGTAGTCTGACTCCGTTTTTCTGTAGGCAGTGAAACTACTGAGGCCAGGGGGAGTGCTTGTTTACAGCACCTGCACCATCACGCTGGCAGAGAATGAGAAACAAGTGGCCTGGGCCCTCACAGCATTTCCTTGCCTTCAGCTTCAGCCTCAGGTAAGAACAACAAATATGCATCTATCAACAAGTGAATCTAAGAATCAAGTGGATAAATATTCTGACGAACAGAATGAACTGGTGATTATAATAGAATCAGGGACATAGAAAGGGAATGGACTGACTATCCTTGGGGGGGAAAGGGGTGTGGGAGATGCGGGAAGAGACTGGACAAAAATCGTGCACCTATGGATGAGGACAGTGGGTGGGGAGTGAGGGCGGAGGGTGGGGCGGGAACTGGGAGGAGGGGAGTTATGGGGGGGAGAAAAAAGAGGAACAAATGTAATAATCTGAACAATAAAGATTTAATTAAAAAAAAAAGATCTTATTCTGGCATTCCTCAAGAGATAAGAAAATTCTCAAATAAGCAATCAAGCCTTACAACTAAAGAAACTAGAAAAAGAAGAACAAAAGAAGCCTAAGGTGAGTAAAAGGAAAATAAAAATACAGATCAGGGCAGAAATAAACAAAATAGAGTCTAAAAGAAAACAACAGAAAATATCAATGAAACCAAGAGCTGGTACTTTGAAAAGATAAACAATATATATATAGCTTTAGCCAGACTCATCAAGAAAAAAGAGAGAGGGCCCAAACAAATAGATTCACAAAAGAAAGAGAACTCACAACTAATATCACAGAAATAGAAATGCCAATAAACAGGAAAACCTGGGGAAAAAATGGATAAATTCCTAAAACAATACAATCTCCAGTGATTGAATAAAAAAAACAGAAAATCTGAACAAACCAATAAATAAAATAAATCAAATAATAAAAAAAACCCCAAAAAACCTCCCAGTGAACAAAATCCCCAGAGCATATGACTTCATAGGTGAATTTTACCAAATATTCCCATCACAGAAACTTAAGTGCAAGGATCAACACAGGCTATTTCATTTGTCAGGTAAACTTCTGAAACAAATACAGTAGGTCCTCTGGTTATGTCTTTCCTATAGTGCGATGTAATGCGATTTTAGCTGTATGTCTGAACCCACCTACCTACATAAGTACCTACATTACTCATGTGGAGCAAATACACAGCAGTAATGAAGTGAAACAGTAAAAAAAATTTAAAAGAAAGATAATTCCTGACCTATACTTGTGGTAAATAAATAATACAAAACAAAGCACATATGTATATACGTTGAAATGATGGAACTTTATTTTCATAAATAAACTAGAGGCCCAGTGCACAAAAATTTGTGCACTGGCGGGGGGTGGGGGGGATGTCCCTTAGCCCGACCTGTGCCTTCTCACAATCTGGGACCTCTCAGGAGATAACCACCTGCTGGCTTAGGCCTACTCCCTGGGTGGCAGATGACAGGTCCTATCCCACGGTGCCTGCTCTGTCTCCCCAGGTCGCCCACACATCCCTGGATAGGCCACGGCAGGCCCTATCCCGCGGTGGGGCGGGCGGCGGAGGTCGCTGCCCCGTGCCGGACGCAGTGGATCCCTCAGGGCCAGCCCGATCCTGCTCTTGCAGTGGGGCGAGCGGCCGATGGTGCCGCCCTGCCATGCCGTGCAGGGTGCCCCGCTGCTCCGGGTCGCCCATGGCAAGCTCGGATGGCGGCGGGGCGGGTGGTGGATGGCGCTGGCCCGCCCCACCTGCAGTATGCAAATTTAACGGCCATCTTTGTTGGTTTAATTTGCATACTCTTCTGATTGGCTGATAGGCATAGTGAAGGTACGGTCAGTTAGCATCTTTGTCTATTATTAGGTAAGATGGGAAATGGTGATGTAACCAAGAAATGACGTAGAGTCCGATGTAGCCTGAGGGCTGTCTGTACTATCATAAACAAAACCATTTCATTAAATCCATTTAGACTGCCTGTAGAGAATTTACATCCTGACAAAGTCTTTCCTTGTGTTCATCCCTTGCCTTTGTGTTAAAGTGCCACAGAGCCCAGGTGTATTCTTGTTAGATTTTTCTTTCACTTGTGGTTCTTGTTCATGTTGCTAAGAATTTTATTTCCAAGTTTTTCCCTCTTCCCAGTTCTAGATTTTTCAAATAAGGAAAATTTTGAGCAGTTTTTTCTCATGTCACATCAAAACCCAAACAGGCTTTAAAATAACTAGGATATCAAAAGACTAATCAAAGTGGGGTAATGGTTCAGGATTATTGCTTCTTTACAGTTTCTTATGTAAATTATGTAGCATTTAGAAAACTTTCTTGTACTTTATTTTATCTAGCACCGTGTTTCTGTTTTGATTTTTATTGAAAACATGTTTATAACTAGGTTTTTAGTCCATGATGTTTGAGATTAAGCTTAAATCTGTAATAATGCTCATATGTGTTCAGGTCATTGAACATGTAACTTTAATACCTTTCTGTATAGAATTCTGGTAGATAATTCGAATCCTATATAATAAAAGGCTAATATGCAAATCATCCAAACTGTGGAACGACTGGTCGCTATGTTGCGCACTGACCATCAGGGGGCAGATGCTCAATGTAGGAGCTGCCCCCTGGTGGTCATTGCGCTCCCATAGGGGGAGCGCTGCTCAGCCAGAAGCCGGGCTCACGGCTGGCGAGCGCAGCAGCGGTGGTAGGAGCCTCTCCTGCCTCCGCAGCAGTGGTAAGGATGTCCGACTGATGGCTTAGGCCCACTCCCTGGGCCTAAGCCGGCAGTCAGACATCCCCCGAGTGCTCCCAGACTGCAAGAGGGCACAGGCTGAGCTGAGGGAGCCCCCAAGAGTGCAAAAATTTCATGCACCGGGCCTTTAGTACATAAATAAAAAGCAATCCATAGGTGGTTTCTGGATGCAGAAATTAAGATAATTACATTGTAGATGAAAGGAGACTTCAGAATTCACATGAAATTTTGTGTGTATCACTTAATGTATAACTAAAGGAGAGATTCTCCTCCCCCCCATAGGTTAATAAATACAGGTTTAAAAGCATACAACTAAGAAAATATATCTTCAGTAACACAAACATTTGTTGTGAAATGGGGACTTAAATTATGATTATGGGTCTTTCACAGTAGTTGTTTGTAAGTATCACTCAATTCCTTATGATTCTTTATTCCTCTAAACTGATTGATGCTGCCTTAATTGATCTCTTTTTGATATTCTAGTGCATTTAAAAACAACAAAAACTTATAGTTGGAATGGGTCAGAAAGAGGCATCTTTAGTAACTCAGTTTGGGGAAGTCTCATACATAAAACTGAATTTTATTTATTGCTGTTATTGATAACTAGAGGCCTGGTGCATGAATTTGTGTACGGTTGGGGTCTGGCCTGCCTGCCCTGATGGGGACCAATCGCGGGAGGAGATGCAGGAGGTTGGCCAGCCAGCCCCACCCCCGATCAGGGTGAGGGGTGGGATCAGGGGTGGGGCCGGCCAGTGGGAGGGGCCATCCCACAACTGCGCTGCAGTACCCATCATAGCGATCGGTCTTTCTGGTTGTTCCAGTCATTCCAGTGTTCCGGTAGCTTGGCTTTTAAATATATATAGAGATAATGTTCTATTTATTGAGGACAATATACCTCTGTGTGACAGCCACTATATGCCACTACATACCAGGCATAATAGCACCTTCTTTATTTAAACCTCCCAGTATCTTGAGTATTTTATGTTTTATAAGATGAGGGAACGGTTAGGTAATGTTACTTGCTTAAGGTCACATAGCTAAAATGTGGCAGGGCTATAGTTTGTATTTTTAACTATGAAGCTCAGGTCCTTTGTGATGTCATGATGTTTGATAAGCAGGGTTTTAATATTTATTCTTCATGTGACCGTATGTTACTGCTTCCCCACTTCACTACCTGGAGAAACAGTATATTCTACAAAAATAAAAGGTGTTTACTTATTTTTCTGTTTTTGGAACTTGTGATAATACAACTGAATTTGTCTTTTAAATTGTGCACAGGCACATATACTTGCTAATTGTAGGATGTTCATGTATATTTTAATTTATTTCCTCCAAATAGGAACCACACATTGGAGGACAAGGAATGCTGGGAGCTGGCCTGTCATTTGAACAATTGAAACAGCTGCAGCGATTTGATCCATCTGTTGTGCCATTACAGGACATGGATATTGATTCTCTCAAAGAGGCCAGAGTAGAAGACATGATTTGGCTGGCAAATAAGGATTGTATAGGTTTTTTTATTGCAAAATTTGTAAAAGGCAAAAGTATACAGGAGAAGGATCCTTAGAAATGAAAATTACAAACATTTGCTCTGTTGTGTGTGTGTTTTAATTTAAAGATCAATCTGTTGTTCGGCCAAGTGATTGATGGCATGGTTGCTAAGGAATTAGAAAGGGCTGCCAGCTGTTTCACCAGTGATCAGGAGACATTGAGGAAGTAATGGATGGGGGAGGGGGAGGGATATGAGATTATATTTTGTAATTTTAGAATAATTTTCCCTTTTGGATTTAGCAGAGTACAAAGAAAAGGAGATGCCTATAGATGTCTGAAACATGTTTATTTGGAGTCATATGTTTTAATTTGTAAAGAATGCAAGTAATTTTTAATGGCAATCAATGAATCTAACAAGGAAAAGAATTAGTAATATTTAATTGGGTTATAAAGTATATTATTTTTCATTCCTGAGTTCCTAAGTAAGTAGTTTCTTAAGAATTCAGGGCATAGGAGGTATGACATTTACCATGTGCTGATTACTGAGCTGAATATTTTACTTCTTTCTCTACTTACTATCCTAATAAAAGAGTAATACGTAAATTAACTGTCACTCCAAAACAAAGATGGAGGCGCCCATAGTGGCCAGGGCAGGAGGCTGGTGGCGTCGCCCTGACAACGCAATCCCCGCATCTGTGCCCCGGCAGGAGAGGGGAGGGGCCTTGGGCTGGAGGCTGGGGCGAGGGATGTTGGCATCATTACAGGCCGGGCTGAGGGACCCACCCTTCACCCTGTGCATGAATTACGTGCACCAGGCCTCTAGTTTGATAAATAAACCCTCTTTCAAATGAAGTCTGGATGTCTTGTAATAAAGAGTCTGTCTTTACTGTTTACTTTTCCCCCTCCCCCATGATTTAAACTAAAAAGTAAAATGAATCTTTTCTTTACTTTGTAGATTAAAAAAATGAGAATATTCCACAATGTCAGTACCTTTTATCATTTGTTGGAACACATACTGTAATAATTAATGAAGATGTGATTGGTGAGGAAGAGAAAGCCAACTTCTGACAACCAGGAACTGGCCTGGCACTTACAGGCAGGCCTTGGTGTTCTCCTATTGGACATAATTTCACAGAACACCAACATCAGGCAAGACTATTTTGATTATGACACCTCAAGACACAAAAAGACCACGTCAGAATCAAATCTGAATTTAGGTAAAAGCAAGAACATCATCTAAACCAGCCCCACCGGCCAGCCCCAGTGGTCCGCGGAGCACTGGTGGTCTGTGAGGTCCAAAAGGTTGGTGACTGCTGATCTAAACCACAAAAGTGATCAGTCATCCCCTATAGTGGCCAATGTAAGTGACTGCTTTAAAAAAAAAATGATAAACTTATTCTTGCTTCATCCTACCTTTTTTTTAGATGAGATACATTTAAACAGTCAGCCTTAGTTTAAAGGCTGTCATATACAGTTATATATATGTTTTTGTTAACACTTATCAAATTATCCCCAAATTCCTGACCCTTGGGCATATAAGTGGACAGTTGGAAACAATTGCCTAATAGTTTCTTTCCCCCTGCCATAGGTTTGTTAGGAATGTCTCATAACTATTAACACCCATCAAGATTGCAAGGTCTCCTGGATCAGGTAAGACCTTTCATTGGCCTCATCTTTGAAAAAGCCTTTCTTGAATACACTTCCCTGAGTTTGAGATAGTCATTTGTCTTTCTGTACCCCTAGGGCCCGTATTTACTGCTGTTGTGGCACTTTGAGAATACTCTGGTTTTCTAGGCATGCTCCTAACTACCACCTTCAGACTTGGGAAGATCCTGGAGGCAGGGACCCTGTGTTTTCTGTCACTGCTTCTGAGCAGGTCGCCAACAGATGCTTGTTAAATGAGGGGAAAATATTTTAAGCTCCAAAGATTCAAATATCTGACTGACTTCTTTACATCCCTCATTCTGCCTTATATCCAAAAGATGTCATTTGACTAAAGAGAAATAGTGTTTACCTGTGGTCCTTCCATTTCTAGGACTCAGCACACCTCTAAATTTTAAATATATTTTGTTTTAATCCACAAAATCCATTTTCTCTCATGTTCTCTACAAAGCCTTATGTGTTAAGCTGGGATGAAAATGGTAGCAGCAAATGTGTAAATTTTGGTTAATATTGATAAATAGCAAAATATAAACAATGCGGGCAAAATAGACGATAAATATTTGCATATCGAAAACAGGACAAATAAATTGTTAAAAATATTTCCTTTAACATACACATTTTCAGTGGTTTCTTTCCTTCAAAAATAAAGCAAATTGAAAAACGGAACACATTCAATCTTAAAAGGACAAATAAACAAGAAAAAATACAATAAAAAGGAAAAAATCAGGAAAATGTGGAAGAAATTGGTATATTATCTTTTAACCTACTTAGTGTTGACATATCTGTGAAACAAAAAGCATTTTAATTCAACAGTGAGTACATTTTACTTCAAAACCCTGTATCACATTTTAGTTTAAATAGCAAAGAGAAGTACAAATAGTTAAAAATATAATTTAGCCGAAATGAAACAACTGATCCAAAACCATGTAGTTATCTTTTTCCCCTAACAGTATGACTTAAAGTTTCAATAAGATCAGAATATCTGAGACTAGCAGCATTACCTCATTGAGCAAACCGACAAGAATGAGGAATTAAATTTGTCATCAAAATAGATCTTCATTTAAAAATGAAGGAATAATAAAATTCAAAGTCTGAATTGCTGCACATGTAGAATTAAGGTGGAGGAGAATTATTAATTATTAAGGAGAATTATTTTGCTGTGCTCATATCTTCAAAGGTCCTTTACCTACATTATGCTATTATTTTATCAGACATTATGGGAAGGTCACTAAAGTAACATCAGTGATTGGCATTGTCCCAAGGAAAATGCTCCACAAGTGGGAAGTGTTGAATATTTAACATATTCTCAACTGTAAGAATCATTCCTCAAATCACAATTGATGCTACTAATAATAAACAGTGCAGAAGCCAGCTCTTTATTTGCTTTAGATGAATTTCTTTAAGTCAGGTTTGTTGAACAGTTCAGTGTAGCTGACAGCAAATGTTTAACAGGAATGCAGAGCAGACCATGTTAAAAATGTGGCATTGTCCCACAGTACAATATGACTAAGACACCCTACATTTAGCAGCACCTTTTTGTAACAGTAACTTAAACGAGCAGTAGAGAAAGAGCATAGTAAAAACTGAAATGGGTTTGACAAAAAACAGAGTAGAACTATTAAGAACATTTCCAGCATTTTCTAGGTAGACTACAAAAATCATGATTCAACAACTAAGTTGAGGTTAAGCTTTTGCTCTGTGAAAAGACTATAATTTTATATTCCACAAGTCAGTGAATATCCCATTGTTTGGGATTATTTCTCCATTTACAAATTTAGTACATACTGTTTACAGATATGTTCACTATACAGTTTTCATGGATAGATGCTCTTATGTCAAATCCTGCAATATAGTTTTTGAGAAATACTCTGATTTGGACTAACATATTTCACAATAAAGTTAAAAAAAAACCCAAAACCTAAGAACCAGGTATAGAATTTTAAAAATGGAATCCATTAGCACGACTTTTTGAAAGGGATTAATGGTAGCAGCAGGTTAGATACATACCAGTTATACTTCAAGAATTTAAATATTCTAAAGTTATTATTGGGATGAAATTATGTGTAGCAAAGAATGAGGGTGGTGATCAGCAGCATCTTACCATGATGGAAAGTTTACCAGAAATATTTTATAAAAGTAATCTTAATTGGGATATGGTTTCCAATGATGTGACTACTTTGCATCAGTTTATATATTATCACTACAGTTTTTGTAGTCAATAAATAAATTCATTTCAACAGTACAGAGCTAATTAACAAATACACTGATTCTGAGGGAAATGTTTCATATTAGCTGATAGAACACTATATATGTAGCTCATTTTAAAAACTGAGTTTCCTTGGGTGTAGGGAAAGTAAGGAGCTCAATGCAAAACATTTTACTTATAAAGGTCCGATATTTGGCAAGAACCTGGAATAATAAAAGAAGCAAAATAAAAATAGATTAACTTACTTAACAAAATCATAATTATATAACGTACAAATCTGAAGTCAGGCAATTAAAGAGAGGCACTCTCCAGGGACAAATTTCAGGTACTAGCACACCGAATACTGTCTTATGGTCCAGTCATAACTGGAAAAAATGTACACTTAGGAGACGTGGAGGTTTTAGCCTTAACATGACAACCACATTGTGGGCTGCTCACAGCAGCATTATTGAGATAGTATCTTCTAGTTTCCCCTTCATAGATGTCTGATGTAGGAAAGTGCTCGGACCATTTGTCCACTTCATGTCACCCCGTTTGCCCTGATTACTTCTGAAGAGCAGAAACTTTGGTTATAAGAAGCACTTCTAGGTTTTGACAGACAATGAAACTCTGAGTTTGTGGTGGGGACGGAATGATAGGTATACTGGGAGATAACAGAACAATAAGCAGGGTTAGAAAAGGAAGTGGGAGAAGTTAGAAAAATTTATTTTCCCACGAAATAATTCTACAAGCTGTGTAAACATTTCTTACTATAACAAATACTCAAGCACACACAGATTGTACATTTCCAGTGGGACACTCACAGTTAAAAGTTGCCTGTATTTTTTGCTCTGTAGGAGCAAACACAAGGAGCCAACAGAATGCTTTCCCAGTCACCTTTGGCAGCATGCTCCCTCCTGCTCAACGGATCATTACAGCGTCATGCAGCACAATTCAGCTCAAAGCCAGGTGGGTAGGATTCTAGATACCAGTCTCTAGTTTCCTTATTAGTCTTTTGCATTCAGATTCATCTCAACCAACCACACGCACATACTCTTACAGACGCACACACGCGTGCATACAGAGTTCCGGCTTGTAGACTTCAGTGCAGTGACATGAGACACGAGCTACTAAGAATGTGTGTCACAATCAGTGTGAGCTGCATGGATTAGAACAACCTTTGGAGTTTGGTTATATTTATCATAATTTATGGTCAAAATTATAAACTTACAGGGATGGTAAAACATTCAGAAATTAAACCTTTTCAAGTCAAGCAATCACACATATTTACAGTATGTACAGACTTTCTTCTAGAATGGAGATAGGTGCCTACACAATGTTATTACAAATTTCCTGAATGTGGGCAATTCTAGTCCCTGTACTTCATAAAGCAAATCTGCTGACTTGGCATTAAGACTAAAATAGTGTCATCAAACTGATATATATATATTATATATAATTATCATAAGAAGGTGTTTGCAGAAATAACATTTACAAACTGTCTATACAGTACACAGTACTAGTACATAGAAAATATATTCTAACTTTATGATCCCCTTTGTATAAGGCAAGACTGAATCTGTCCCCAAATTTAGTCAGCCAGAGGTACAAGCAAGAAACCGTGGTCCATGGATGAATGAATATGCACATCAGGTGCCTACATTTTAAAAATCTGGAGACTCAAGAAATTCCACTTTTTATCTGAGCCTATTCTGGCTTGCTGGAGATGTCAACTACATTTTTTAAAACATCCACCACATTTCTTAAAATACTAATGCCCCCTGGATGGCAACAATTTGTTCAAGTGGCAGCTACCCAAAACAGTTTTTGAAAAGTCCAGTACACAACCAGAGGACTGCAGCCGTACCAGGCAAATTTATATAGCACTTAAAAAAGAAAAAAGTATAATACTCTGTCATACTATTGCTATTTAAGCAACAGCAATACAAAATATACAAGACAGATCACATATGATTGCAATGTCGACCCCAAAGATTTAGATTGAGGTTGCTGTTAGACTTAAAAAAATCCAAAAACACAAACGGACCAAAGTTATTGGCGGATGTAAACATCCCTGTTCCACTCCCCAGCCTCATTCCTTTTTTTGGATATTCCCTCTCCATCCTTGTCACAGTAGCGATCCTTGGATTTATGACGACTTCGTTGTTTGTTGCATTCGTTGTGGTCCTGCTCTCGATCCAGGTCCCTGGGCCGGTGCCGAGACTCCCTGTGCCTGTGCTCACCACTCCCATGGGGCTCCTCTCTGTGGTTGTGGTCACGGTGTGGGGCATAGTGGTCCACATGCTCATGGGAGTAATCTTCCTTCGGCTCCACGTAGGCAGAGTCTCGGCTGTCCTGGGTTTCTGAGTCAAATGTCTCCTGCCTGGAGAGGCCTCGGTGTGTCCCACTGCGATGGTTGTGGTGCGGGGCTGAGGAGGAAGGCCGGTGCTGGGATTTCCTGGCTGGTTCCAGGCAGGGTTCTTCTTCAGCTTGGGGGGCAGAGCGGGCGAGAGCAGAGCGGTCAGTCCTCTGATCGCCTTGAGAACCCTGGTGTCGAAGGGAGAAAACACAGGCATCAACCTTGGTCAAGAGTGTAGGGAACTAAGGCATCACAAAGCAAGTCTATTCAAGTTTACTTCCTTTTAAGGATCTAAAATGCTGAAATGAAATCTCACCTTGCTAAGTTACCTAATTCTTTTAATGATGTCTAGTGGCATTTCTAAGGTCTGATCTATATCATATTGGACTTTGGCAATTTGTAAGTGCCTAGAACAGTACACAGAGTAACCTTTTTATTTAAATGATTAAATGAGGGAGGGCATTTTATATGATATTTTGCAGTTTAGATACAGGTCCCCAAGATTTTTCTACACATGGGTATAATACTTAACTACCTCCATTTGAATACATGCAGGAAAATTAAAATGCCTTAGGATGTTGGGTTTGGCTTACGGTAAGGACTAAGGAGATAAAATATGAAATATAAAATATAAATGGCATGTATTATGAGACAAGCACTATTTTAGCAGTCACATTAATTAATGTTATTAATGCAATAACCCTGGGATAGGTTGCCAATAATTTCCTGAGGCATCTCAGAAAGAGCAGATAAGGAACTATTCACGGTTATGTGCTGTATAGAAAGTTCTTCTGTCCCTGTCCTAACATGTAGCAGAGAGTTCTAAAGTCTGTACATCTTCATAGTATATTGTGTTTACCCTGCTTTTCTTAGCTACACCACTTACACTGAGGATGTCTAAATGACTCAGTGTCTCACGTTGGATAGAGCCACTCCACTGGCACAAGCACTGCACTGCACTGGGTATCTGGGCTTGGACCCCAGCACTGTGACCTCAGGCAGCCTGGCTTCTCAACAAAGATGGTAAAGAACTCTCACCTGTGAATTAGAGGCTGGAGTGGGGCTCACAGGCAGCGCTGAAGTGGCTACAGTGCGGCTAAGGAGAGGGTTGGGGAGACTGCTGCTGGGCGGGTGGGTAGCCTTCCAGTAGGCCTCCAGGTAGTCGGCAAGGTGCTCACAAGCATCCTCGAGCTGGTTCTCATCCAAGATCACATCAAACAACTCCTGCAGAGGCAAACGTGTCAGAGAGCACACTTAACCAGCCCAGTACTGGCTCATAAAAGGAGGGAGGGAGGGGCTTGTGAGCGGCACTGCTTTGTATGTGCTCTGGCTTCTGTGCTCCTTTCCCTTTTCCATCCGCTGACTGTCCTGCTTAGTCAGATCATGTCATTGTTTAGAATACTGGATGCTTAGCCAGCGGCAATGACCAGGAAGTGAACAGGATAATAGTAGTTGTTAAGGGCATGATGGAAAAGTTGTCTGTCAGTAGTGAAAACAGGGATTGATACTGTGGTACAAAGAGATATGAAAAGAAAACAATACAATCTGAATAGTATAGGAAGAAGCCTGTTTTGACACAGACTGAAAAGTTTAACCATGAAAATTAATGAGGCAAGATTAGGACATGAAGTTTGGCAGAAGAAACTGAAACCACTGATGATTTGACATGGCCCAAACTTCAAAAAGTGCTTATCATAAATTTTAACATACTGCAAGCAATCAAAATGGATATAGTCCTAATTTTTGGAGCTTCCGAAATACTTGCATTAAAAAAACAACAACCTAAAAGCCATCTGTAGTTCCCTGGCAGGGTATGTAGAGCATGAATTAGAAGTAAGACTGTATTCAGATGTCAGAATCGGGGTGACTGTTTAGACCTTTATTTTTACACTGTCTTAAATCAACTTCTCAGAGAGCTATTGAAGAGGCAGCAAGTCAATCCCTAAGGGTAGTAGGATTAACCCCAAATAGTTCTATCTTAATAGACCAAGTTTTTGAAGTTACCATCTTGTTCATTTAAGATACAAATGAGGTGTTTATTTACAAAGCGAGGTGACCACAGAACTTGCCATAGCTTTTTGATTGGGGCAAGTGTTCATGGCAGGAAGTAGGACAATTCACTTCTTTGGAATGATGCTCACTGCTAAGTGGTGAGGATTCTTTCCCCCAACAGGCATGTAACCGTCTGCTTTTTGTTTTTTAATGCAATGCCAGGTCTGATCTCTTCATCTGGATTATAGTGTATATAGAGAGGACTTACTGGAGGACACTGAGACAGTTTATCAGCTGCTACCATCTGGACATTGAGGTGTTTAGCTTGAGATTTTCCTCGGGATTTTATTAACCTTTGTAAAACCTGTAAAAGATAAGATTTTTAAACAGAAGGATATTTGCACTCGGATCAATGACAAGATTCACCACTCACTCCTTTCTCTGGGGACTTTTATATATATAGTACAAATGGCTTATAATAAATTGAGCTATGAAGATTATCTGCAAAATTGATATGTTCACATAAATCTTCAGAGCTTATTCTGAGTCTCTTTTCAAGGCTAGCAGTTATCAAACTTTTTGTCTCATGACCCCTTTGTTTTAAACAGTTCTTGAGAAACCCAAAAAGTTTTTTTTTTAAATTGATTTCAGAGAGGAAGGGAGAGGGAGATAGAAACATCAATGATGAGAGAATCATTGATGGGCTGCCTCCTGCATACCCCCTACTGAGGATCGAGCCTCCAACCCGAGCATATGCCTTTGACAGGAATCGAACCCAGGACCATTCAGGCCACAGGCTGATGCTCTATCCACTGAGTCAAACTGGCTAGGGCCAACATGTATTTCTTTATGTGAACTAGTAAAGACCTAGTGCATGGATTTGTGCACCGGTGGGGTCCCGCAGCCTACCGGTCGGAGTGAAGAAAATCCAGCCTTCTAAAAATATGTAGTTGGGATAAGGAATATTTTAGTAGCCTTTTCAGATAATTGTGGATACTCCTTGTAGTGTGGAAACAACACTAGTTTCTTAGGGACTAGTTGCTATGTGAAACATAAACAATATCAATGAACTTTTCTTGTTCTGTTACATAAATTCCATTGGCTTATCTTGGAATTTGAATGGGTCTTTAGCATGCATAATTTGTAACATCATTCATTGATCATTTGGCAAATAATGGTTTACTGAGTTCTTCAGATCTTCCAAATGTCAACACACTTCATTATACAAGATTAAAACCTATGTGTTAATATTATTGATCTCATTAGAAAAGTCTTTATCTATTGGGAAGCTGCCAAGCTCTCAAAGGTGGATACAAGTTTTCTAAAACTCGACTTTTTCTTTGAAACTTTGAGTTTTATCATTGGTAACAAAGGCTATTAGCTGTTTCCTTGATGTGATACCAAAGTCTGAGTAAGTATAGCCTGTCAGTTTTTCTTTCATATAAAAATGGTATTCCATGAAGAAAGTGGCTAGTTAGTTCACAACTCAAATAATCATACCCATGCGTGTCCTCAAAATAACTAACCTACTTGGGTATATGCAGCTCTTGTGAACTTCCTATTTCATTACTCAGAATATTTAATAAAATTAAGTGAAACTGGTTATTTGGTTTTATTTATTTATTTATTTTAAACTGACTGCTAGTACTGTCTGGTACCAGAATCTTGACTCATGCTTAGACACATGCAATTTTACCTACCATTGCTTTTGCACCATTATCAAAAGTGTGAAAAGGGTGAATGGTGTTTAGTAGTATTATGGAAATAGCTTTGGCCTCGTGAACACTCTGAAAGTGTCTTAGGACCCCCAGGGGTTCTACCACACTTTGAGAATCATCTGTGCTAAGCCATGGAACTAATAATCATGCTTGGCTTCTTATCAGTCTTAAAAATGGACAGACATCTCTTCAAACTCTCTATGATGGATAAAGATGTAGCCTGTTGTAACTGCAAAACAACATAAACAAACTTGGATTATAGAGCAAACAGCAAGCCTACTTACCTTAGGAGAAGAAATCTTTACATAAACTATAATAGGGGCCAAAGAGGTTTTACTGAGTTGAGCTGGATGATTAATAGTGTCCGCATCAAGGACTACCAGTTGCAATGTTCTTGCAAGTTCAAAAATCCTTTCTATTTCACTCTGAACTTCCGCTGTAAAAGGTTAAACAGAGATCGATTACTTCAAGTACAATATTTTTAGAGCAAATTGAGATAAAGTAAAATGGTACATGATTTCTTCAACAGGAAGGTATGTAGGTCAGCCATTAGGTTAATGTTTATAGGCAGTAGAGCTGATCAAAGCCTTTTCTTCATAACACCTTACAAATTTAGGGAATGCCTCTCTCAATCGGCTATAACATTTACTTCCAGTATTAATACTATTTCTGAGTCGACATTTTTGGCTCCCTCTGCTGACTTATTTTTTGTGCTGCAAAACTCCACTCTGGGAAATCATTTCATAAAATTGTTGTACAATAGAAACTTAAGGGATAACTTTTATGTGTGGTTCTGACCACTTTACACTAGCAACCATCACCAGCTTTCCTGTCACTGCATGGTCTTATCTGTGTTTATCACCTATTGTATGCTTTCTGGATATGATGGAGCCTACATATTTTTATTTGCAACCTAAAATACAATGTACACGAGGGGAGACATTATGAGTCTCTATAACAAACTTGTCTAGAAACACACTAATCATATATTCCACCAACTAACGAATGGTCCTGTAACACTCAGGTTTAAAAGGGCAGTTATGTGTTAGAGGCAGCACTACAGAAATATGAGTTATAAAACATACAGTTAAAAAACATCCCCGAGCCCTCGGGGATGTCCACCTGCCGTGGGAAAACTTATCAAACATATAAAAATCTACTTGAACACCAAAAAAATTTCACTCAGTTCATCTACTTCTTCATGATCTCCCCAGAATCAAAAACAGGACTATCCAGTAGAATTTTCTGTCATGATGGAAATATTCTATATCAGTGCTGGCCAGTATGATAGCTGCTAACCACATGTGACTATTGAGCATCTGAGATGTAGCTGGTGTGAACAAGCAACTAAATTTTAAAAATGTAATTTAAATAATTTAAAAGTAAGTAGCCAGAGAAGCTCCTGTCCTAGGCAGCACAGGTCTATAAATCATAATATGTATCTTGTGCTGCCCACTAAAATCATGAAGGGCCAATTCCATGGGACTCTGGACCTACAGAAAAAATTAAGACTCCAGACCTAAAAATCAAAATTAAGCTTTTGGAGCTACCAGTTTATAAAAAAAACACAGAAAACAGACAATCACATAAACGATTCAGATCGGACCCCTATGGAATAAGTGACCCAGTTTCTCCAAGTAAAAAAATTACAAGGAAATAAAAAAAGACAACACACACACACAAAAAAAATACAGATTAAGAGACTAAAGGACCTGTGAACCAATTACAATGGATGGACTTTATTTGGATCCTGACTCAAGAATAGTAATACATATTTTTATAATATGAAAATGAATAAAATATATATAGTCTATATAAAATGACAATTGGGAAGTATGTGGCTGACTGGAAATATGAGTTAGGGATAGTGGTGTTATGGTTTAAATAAAGAGTCCCTACTGTTTAGAAATGCATAATGAAATATTTACAGATAAAATCATATGATATTTGTGATTTGCTCCAAAATAATCCACAAATAGTTGAGGAGGAAAGGGAGGACTGGAAAGGAAACAATTTTGGCCATGAATAGGTGATGGTTGAAACTGGGTGATGAGTACCTGAAGTCCTGTATACTTTTTACATTCATATTCACTCAAATTACTCAAATAACAGTTTTAAAAATGAAAATGGCATTCTGTTCATTCCTTTCATAATAATGTTCTAAAACATTACTAATACTATTGCTTACTCTAACTCTTCTCTGTTGACCTTTAAACTTAAAAAAATACATATTTTTATTGATTTCAGAGGAGGAGGAGGAGAGACAGACAGAAATATCAATGATGAGAGAGAATCATTGATTGGCTGCCTCCTGCACAACCCCCAACAGCGGACCAAGCCCGTAACTCAGGCATATGCCCTTGACTGGAATCAAACCCGAGACCCTTCAGTCCACAGGCTGACACTCTATCCACTGAGCCAGACCAGCTAGGGCGATCTTTAAATTTTTATTTCAATTACTAGAGGCCTGGTGCATGAAAATTTGTGCACTTGAGGGGGGGAGCATCCCTCCCCTTCGAGTCAGGCATCCCTCTGGCAGCCTGGGAGCCCTTGGGGGATGTCCACCTGCCAGCTTAGGCCCACTCCCCAGGGGAACAGGCCTAAGCTGGCAGTCAGACATCTGTCTGGCAGCCCAGGAGCCCTCGGGTGATGTCCACCTGCCAGCTATTTGCATGTATATGTACACACATATGAATCTATATACATCCATGAAATTATTCAAAGTATGTGTATACATGCATATACATACATACATATTCATATGTGTATATATTTAAAAGATTTTAGTTTTAGATATATGTATATACACTGAGTGGCCAGATTATTATGACCACCTGACTTTGTAGGCAAATTAGCTATAATTTCACGCTGAAGTTGCTAGCGGGCCAGACCATTATAAATAGGGAAGCAGGTTGTTTAGCATGACAGTAGAAGTGAGTTTTTTCCTGAAGATATGGGTAAACAATGCAATTTTAACAGTCTTTGAACATGGGATATGTTAAAAATATATATATATTCTCTGAGTGTCCAGATTATTATGACCACCCCATCAGTACTGCGTTGGGCCACCTTTTGCCTTCAATACTGCGGCGATTCTTCTTGGCATTGACTCCACGTGATGTTGAAAGGTGATGTGAGGAATCTGACACCATGCCTGATGAATAGCACTGTCCAACTCTGTGAGATTTGATGGTTGTGGAACCAGCTGCCTGATGGCTATTTTAACTTCGTCCCACAAATACTCAATTGGATTGAGATCTGGTGATTGTGGGGGCCACCTAAGCAAGGTAAAGTCCCCCTCATGTTCTTGAAACCACTCCTGCACAATACGAGCACTGTGGCATGGCACATTGTCTTATTGGAAGAAGCCATCTCCATTGGGATATGCCATCAACATGATAGGATGAACTTGATCAGCAATGATACTTAGGTATGTTGTGCTATTTGGACGTTGTTCCACACGAATTAAAGGACCCAAATCATGCCACGAAAACATGCCCCAAACCATAACACTGCCCCTACCAGCTTGAAGAGTTGTACTCATGCATGTGGGGTGCATGCTTTCGTGCTGTTTCCACCAAATTCTCACTCTGCCATCTGCATGATGCAACTGGAAATGTGATTCATCAGACCACATGACTTTTTTCCAATGCTCGACTGTCCAATCCTTGTGTTCCTGTGCGAACTGGAGACGTTTTATCTTGGTAACTGCAGACAGCAAAGGTGTTCGAACAGGCCTTCGGCTTCCATATCCCATACGATGTAGTGTACGGCTAATTTGCCTACAAAGGTCAGGTGGTCATAATAATCTGGCCACTCTGTGTGTGTGTGTATGTGTGTGTATATATATGTGTGTGTGTGTGTGTGTGTGTGTGTGTATATATATATATATATATATATATATATATATATATATATCCTACGTTCAAAGGCTGTTAAATCACATTGTTTACCCATATCTTCAGAAAAAAATCACTTCTACTGTCATGGTAAACAACCTGCTTCCCTATTTATAATGGTCTGGCCCTCTAGCAACTTCAGCGCGAAATTATAGCTAATTTGCCTACAAAGTCAGGTGGTCATAATAATCTGGCCACTCAGTGTATATATGTGTACCCTGTATATACAGCGTACACACACTTTAACAGCTGGTAGATCAATTCTGAAAATGAGATGTATTTTAATAAGCACTGCCTTTAGAATTATTCAGAGCATGTGTAGACATTTTGGGTGGACACCCTCCATTCTTAAAACTAAAACTGTTTGTACCTGGGGCCTTTTGGGGGAGGTCACTGGGGGATGGCTCCCTAACCTTCACTGCTTATCTCTCCGCAATGGGTTAGAGTTTCCGTAATTGCCACATCCCATCCTTAGGAGGTATCACCTTTCTGGGTGGAGCTGAGGCGTGGGGAGTGCTGACTCATGCTGCAAGAACCAGGTGGTGAGGACAGAGAACTGGCCTCCTGGTGCCTCCCGGACTATGAGAGGGGGCCGATAGGTGAGTGAACCCCTCCCAGCTCCTGAGAGGGGGTGGGCAGGTGCCAATTTAGATAACAGGACCTGAGAAAAGATTTGTGATGCTGTACACGACTGCAATCCACCTTCTCTGTGGCCATTTGCTGGGGAAGAGGGTTATTTCCGAGAGTGCCCTGGGGAGAGCAGGCAGCTTTCATTTCGTGCCGTGGCCTGGTAACAGCCTCCCTTACTCATCACGAGATAATGTCCCCAGCCCACTGCAACATGCAACTTTTTATCTTAGAAAAAGGAGGGAACATAACGCTGGATGCGCTAAGAAGGGGTCATTTCAGAAGGTGGTTTTTCTGCTGCTCAGGGTCCATTTCTCTCTTCCCATTGTCAGTGGAGTAAAGCAAGGACTAACACAACCCGACGGAGGTTGCCATGAGGGCCAAACAGACTGCAACTCAGGAGAAAAAATATTCAGAAGCGCATGCCCTATGTCACAGCACTGCCTGTCAGCCATCAGAACCACATGTAACATGTATGAGCATCACACTGTGCCGTCTGGTCTAATTAGCATATTATGCTTTTATTATTATAGGTTATTATAGATATTTCTACACAGAGTGCACTATTTCTGAAGCTGCTTCCACAGAATCCTAATTTTTCCTCACTTCCACCGGCCTGTTCCGTTATGTTTCCCACAATGCTGTCAGTGATCCTTCTAAAAACACTTCCCTGCTTATGTACAGCTTCCTATCACATCTACACTAAAAGGCCCACAAAGTCCTACATGATGAACACATCAGACATGCTCCTGCCTCAGGGCCTTCACACTTACAGTTTCCTCTGCCCAGAATACTCTTTCCTCAAAAGGCTACAGAATTCACAACGTAAATCCTCCTGCCAAAATATCACTCCTCAGAAAGGCCTCCCCTGACATCCCCATATGAAATCACACCTTCCTCCTCAGCGTGCTCTCTGTCATGTGGCCTGCTGCTTCTGGGACTCATCAGCCACTGACTGTATCTGTCTACATCTATTAGCTTTGCCATGTTTTCCCTGTGAAACAAGAGTTCTATGAGGGTTAGGACTTAGTGTCCTTCACTTTAATGTCCCTGGCACATAGCATCATGTCCAGCATGTGGTTGGTAATCCAGTTTTGTTCAATGGATGAATAAATGCCTAAAATCTACATGGCTCCGTATGTCTTAAGGATAAGCTCCAAACTTTCAAATATCTTCCCCTGCCTATCTCTGGTGTCATTTTCCACCTCTTTTTATTTATTTACTAGAGGCCTGGTGCATGAATTCGTGCATGGGTGGGGGTGGGGGAGGCAGGGGAGGTTGGCCGCCGGCCCCAAGGAGGGAGCGGGCCCTCAGCCCCCCTGGGAAAGGGGCCGCATCTGCTGCCACCCACCCCTGGCTCCCTGTCCCAGCCCGGGGCCCAAAGGCCCTGGCGGGGTCTGGAGAGGAGGTGACAGTCACCAGGCCGGGCACAGAAGGAACAGATGCCAGACGCAGACGCCACCGTAGGAGTCCCGCCACCGTGCGGTTCCCTGCCTCCCCCACCTCCTTCTCTCGCAGCCGTGTTGCCACCGCGTGGCAGTTGGCCCCCGGGGAAGGGAGAGGATGGGAGCCAGACTAACCCTTGTGTCGAGGCTGACTTTGAATAGATCGCAGCGAGGGAGCTGCTCTGCTATGTAGGAAACCCTGACCCAGAAGCAGGTCTCTACAAATGGCTTAGCACCAGGGGCCGATGGGAGCTAGGTGACCGGGGGAGGGGCCACAGGAGGTTGGCTGTGGGAGCACACTGACCACCAGGGGGCAGCTCCTGCATTGAGCGTCTGCCCCCTGGTGGTCAATGTGCGTCATAGCGACTGGTCAACTGGTCGTTCTGGTTGTTATGGTCACTTAAGCTTTTATATATATATATAGATTAAATTTTTTTTAATTTATTGATTTTAGAGAGAGAAAGGGAGGGTGGAAAGAAAAAGGGGGAGAGAGGGGGAAGGGGAGAGGGAGGTCAATTTGTTATTCCACTTACCGATCTTACTGATAAATTCATTAGTTGATTCTTGTATGTGCCCTGACCAGGACTCGCAACCTTGGCATATTGCAATGATGCTCTAACTTACTGAGCTACCTAGCCCATCTCTCTTTTTTAAAAAGCCATTCACTCAACCAAAGTAAAGCATCTATTTTTTCAGAAGCCTATTGTTGAAAATCCCTTTTCACCCTTTTCCCTTTTTTCCTGGCTAAACCCTATCATGCAAAGGCAGGAATTTTTTGAATCTGTAGACACTGAAGCTCACAGAAGTGAAACAACCACAACCAAAACATTCATGCTGACAGCCTGTGGAATTTTTAACTCAAAACTATCATAACAAATTCCTCATGCCATGAAATCACTGCGACGGCAGCACTAGCTGCCTGCAGCACATGTCTCTTTCTTCTCGGCTCTATGACACATGGAATTACCATCCTGCTAGATCTCATTGGCAGCCTCAGGGAGAAGTGTTGAAATAAGCTTAAGTTCATAAGCAGCGCACACTTACCTAGGCTTGACCTTGTGTTGGACCTTTCTATGATTGCGTGCTTACTGGGGTTATTTAACACTGAGCGTTTGGCCAGCGAGATGTCAGCAGTGACCCTTGTGATGGATATCCTGTTGGGGAAAAAGTAACAGAAGACCCTGAGGTTATTAACTGATTAAAAATGGACAGAAATCCATGCCTCAAACTCATCTAAGTATGCAACATATATATTATGACCATATTTTCAAACAAAAAAAAAAAGTTAGGGTACTTGCTCATTCACTATTTTTATCCTGTACTACTTAACTTAGCACTTATTGGTTCTTTGCCAAGTGCCAGGCATGTACTAAGCATTATCTCATTGCTGGGACTATCTCATTACATTATCCCCGAAACTCTAGCAATGAGGTTTATTATCAGGCCACTTTTGTTGATGAAGAAAATGCCTCATAGGTAGGTTTTTTTCATTCAAGGTTACATATTAACTAAAAATGACGAAGCTGGGATTTGAACCCAGGCTCCTTGAGCCATATTCAGCCCTTGTGTTATAGGTCCTCCCTTACGTATGGTGCTGTGATTGGCATGAAAATGAGTAAGAACAAGATTAACATGGTCTTTCCTCACAGAGCTGAGTCTAGTGGCAGAGATCAGCAATAAAGAAGAAAATAAATTAGTAAAGTGATTAAAGATTAAGATGACTGTTGTGAAGAGGACACAGAGGGTGTTGTGACAGTAGTTGGAGGGAGGGGTCATTTTTGTTACGGTAGAAATGAGAACAACAAAATTTGCAAGCTAGAAGGTGCAAATTACTTAGACTGGAGACAGCTGAATATACCAGCCAGCAGTAGGAACAGGTGTGGGAAAAACTAGAAGGGTCACAATGCCTTTGAAGAAGGTGGAAGGGAGACTAGAAACAGGAAGTTTGGTTAGAAGTGTTTCAGAGTTAGAGCCCTCCACCTCCCGTCTGCTACATCAAGTCACCAGGTGACCATCCTTTCCCTATGGCTGGTTTAGACTCTACAGGCAATAAAACAGAGGGTCTCTGAGGGGACCCGAGACAGAGCAGAGAAGACATATTATTTGGAAAAGAAAGGATTCTAAAGGGAAGATTTTTCTCTGGGGAATCTGACCTCCAAAGAGGAAAGACCCAAAGGTAATGACATTGGTGGTTTTCTACACAGATGTCCGGGGAGGCCGTCCTACAAGGCAACAAAGCTGACAAGCTCCACCAATGGGCACAATTTCCAACTGATTATTTCAAGTCCCATTCTTAAATTTGAGCACTGCAATGCTCAGTGGGCATTCTTAGGCAAACCCCTCACATGAGAGACCAAAACAAACAAAAAAACCAACTATTAGTAACGTTCAAAGTTGAAAGCTAAGAAATGAGTATAACTATGTAATCAGACAAATATCTATTTCAAAAAAGAAAGAGATTTTGGAAATTAAATATATAACAGTAGAAACAAAAATTCCCAGCTCTTCTTTTGAATTTTATATACAGAATGGCTATCATCAACAAATCAACAAATGACAAGTGCCGGAGAGGATGTGGAGAAAAAGGAACCCTCCTTCACTGCTGGTGGGAATGCAGACTGGTGCAGCCTCTGTGGAGAACAGTATGGAGTTTCCTCAAAAAACGAAAAATGGAACTCCCGTTTGACCCAGTGACCCCACTTCTAGGAATATGTTCCAAGAAACTAGAAACAGAAAGGATATATCAGAAAGGATATATGCACCCCATGTTCATAGCAGCACAATTTACCATAGCTAAGATTTGGAAACAGCCTAAGTACCCATCAGCAGATGAGTGGATTAAAAAACAGTGGTACATCTACACAATGGAATACTACGCTGCTGTAAAAAGGAAAGAACTCCTACCATTTGCAACAGCATGGATGGACATGGAGAGCATTATGCTAAGTGAAATATGCCAGTCAAAGAAAGATAAATATCACATGATCTCACTCATTTGTGAAATATAATGCACAACATAAACTGATAAACAAAAACAGATCCAGAGACAGAGAAGCATTGATCAGACCATCAAATCTCAGAGGGAAGGTAGGGGAGGGTGGGGGTAAGGGGAGAGATCATCCAAAGGACTTGTATGCATGCCTATAAGCCTAACCAATGGACACAGACACCAGGGGGGTGAGGGCATGAGGGGGGGGGGGTGGAGGGTAATGGGGGGATAAGGACACATATGTAATACCTTAATCAATAAAAAAAAAACACACAAAAGAAGAGCTAGAAGATAAAGTTAAGGACATCTTCTAAAGGGTAAAACTGAAGTGACAAAGATGGAAAATAGAAGAAAGGTATGAAAATTAGAGAGTTATCTAGAAGGTTCAACTTCCAAATAAAAAGATGTCCACAAAAAAGAGAATAACGAAATATAAAACAGGAAACTGAAAAAAATCCAGAATTAAGAGTCTGACTTTTCCAAATTGAAAGGGCCCATCACAAAGGTTGAATGACATGTCTACATAAATTTCATGACACTGGAGACAAAGCAAAATTTCCAGAGGAAAAAACAGGTCCCATGGAGCAAAAAGACTTAAAAATTCTGAGGGGAAATTATTCCAATTAGAATTCCATTACCACTTTAACTATCAATTAAATGGGAGGGTGGATTAACAACATTTTAATTTATTTTTTTTAAAAATATTGATTTTTTTTTTTAGAGAAAGGAAGGGGGAGGGGGAGAGGAGAGAGAGGGAAACATCGATGTGAGAGTGAAACACCAATCAGCTGCCCCTGCACACCCTGACCAGAGAGAGAGCCCATAAGCTGGGCATATGCCTTGACCAGGAATCGAACCAGCAACCTTTTTGCCCATCCAACTGAGCCACACTAGGCAGGGCTAAAGACATTTTTAGACATTCAGGGCTCAAAGACAGTTTTTATGTACTCTTTCTAGGGAAACTGTTAGAGGATGTTGTTGACTGAAATGACAGGGTAAACCCTGAAAGAGACCAAGGGAGCTCCAAAAGAAAAGGCGACAGACAGCAAGCCCAAAGACAGTGACAAAGGATGTCCCAGAATGGCGAGTGTACACCGGCACAGAGGGCACCCATCCAGATGCTAGCAGCCCCAAGCGCTCCCAGAAAGATTCCAAAGGACAAAGGTGAGAGACCACCTGGTGCATCTGAATCTACTCTGAGGAGATTCAGACAGCTGGGGGAGGACCTGGAGCTGAATTAGTGCCAAATACACAGAAAACTAAGCAAGTATAAAAGGTGAAATGATTTATCTCATAGTACCACAAACACTTATGAAAGAGTAGTCACAGTGCATGACATGGCCCATTTATATATTATTTATATAGCTACAATACATACTAAAAATGGAGCCAGCCAAACATACCAACTTACCTGTTGAGAGTCTAGAGCAGTGGTTCTCAACCTTCCTAATGCCTCGACCCTTTAATACCAGCCGTGGGCAAACTACGGCCCGCGGGCCGGATTCGGCCCATTTGAAATGAATAAAACTATTGAAAAAAAAAGACCGTACCCTTTTATGTAATGATGTTTACTTTGAATTTATATTAGTTCACACAAACACTCCATTCCATGCTTTTGTTCCGGCCCTCCGGTCCAGTTTAAGAACCCATTGTGGCCCTCGAGTCAAAAAGTTTGCCCACCCCTGCTTTAATACAGTTCCTCATGTTGTGGTGATCCCCAATTTCATTGTTACAAATTGAACATAATTAAAGCATAGTGATTAATCACAAAAACAATATGTAATTATATACGTGTTTTCTGATGGTCTTAGGCGACCCCTGTGAAAGGGTCATTTGACCCCCAAAGGGGTCGCGACCCACAGGTTGAGAACCACTGGTCTAGAGGAGGAGATGTGTATGCAGGTATGTGTAAGAGAGAGGAGGACTGTGCATGAGAGCTACATATCCTCATGGGAGAAATCACTGGGTAATGATTAAGACTGAAAACTCAAGTAGCAAATTAAGTATGTTATTGAGAGGTAAGGAGTAAACACTGAGAAATAGCTAATGCAGTTAACATTGGTTGCCATTGGGATAGCAATGCATTTGGGACCATGTGGAAAGGGATTACTGGATTTTGCAAAAAATGTATCTATGTGTCATACAGTCGATCCTTTATGAGTTGGGACCAATTCATGGAGTTTCATATCTACTATCGCCTTCATGATGCAGAATCACTCCATTTCTCCCCAGTCTCCCCCGTGCTACCCCTCTGTGGTCGATGCTGCCTCTACCCCGCCTCTGGCAACCACCGAGCCCTATGGGGGAGCCCTATGGATGCCGTGGGCAGGGCCTTCTAGGCGGAGGAAGAGGGAGCACCTGAGGTGCTGGGCCTGTACTAGTGCAGCTGGGGGCACCCACTCGCTGCTGACGACCAGCATCTGGGTCCTGTGGCTCTAAAGAGGCTGCCGTGCTTTGGGCACTACCCTGGGATCACAGTGGGGACAAGACAGGAGCGTCTGAACCCCTTCAGCAGAAGGACGGGGTTTTCTGAACAACACGTTGCTCTTTGTCCCCAGACTTTTTCCTGCACGTGGTGCTGTCCAGCCCTGCGCCCACTGATCTGCTTAGTGACGAGCTGTGTAAACGGCATGAAACGGGCCACCACACGATTTCGACTCCTTAACGTATGCTTGGGGAACTGTCGTTACTTGAATTTCCACCGGAAAAAAAGTCCTAAGGGCAAAATTCTGGGGACAATTCAGTTTAGAGGAGTAGTTTTCAACCCTCCTTGTACATCAAAATTGCCATATAAGCATTTACAGTTATAGTAGGTCCCGCCCTAGAGATTTGGTTGCAATTAGTCACGGGTGGAATATAAACCCTGGCTTTTTATTTCATTTTTAAAACACTGTAGGTGATACTAATATGCAACCATGGTAGACATCCACTAGTTTAGAAGGAGTTATCTCACATCCAAGGAAATTTTCCACCAAATAAAGTGATGAAATGTTTCCCAGGATTATTGATTTTTGATTAAGATCCCTTCGCACCAGTTTCAACATGTACATATCCCTATAGCAATGCAGTATGAACTCTAGACACTGCAGTGGCAAGAGCTGATGTTTTCAAAACACTGCAAGGACAACTGAACTCATCGCCGAGAGTAGCCTTCCTCCTTGTCCCTGATTTCCTTGCTAATTTACCTGTCCTCGTCCTACCAGGTGAATTGGGAAATTGTTTTGTTTACATGACACAGGCGATTAGGGTCATGCAATGTAAGTGGGCTACGCTGTTGCACACAAAGAAAGGAGAATGGTTTGCCACCACTTCTTTGCCCTGGCGCACTTAAATGCTGTTTTAACACTAGGGCCATGCTTCTGACAACTCCCAGGGCCGCAGCAAATGAACGCAAGTAGGTTTAAGGACAGAAAAAAATTCCTATCTAGAATCTTCATCACCAACACTTCGTTTCATATTTTCTCCCTCTTGGGTTTTAATTTAAAAATTTATTTAAAAATCATTAATGTTGAAAGTATTACCAATATTCCCCCCACCCCCATTGACTCCTTCTAGCCTGCCTCCACCCCCTCGCCACAGGCCTTCACCACCCTATTGTCTGTGTCCATGGGTTATGCATATATGCATGCAAGTTCTTTGGTAGATCTCTTCCCACACACCCAGCCCTGTCTTCCCTCTGAGATTCATCAGTCTGTTCCATGCCTCTGTCTCTGGATCTATTTGGTTCAACATTTATTTTGTTCATTAGATTCTACATGTGAGTGAGATCATGTGATACTTGTCGTTCTCTGACTGGCTTATTTCACTTAGCATAATGCTCTCCCAGGTTCCTCCATGCTGTCTCAGAGGGTAAGAGAGCCTCCTTTTTTACTGCTACATAGTATTCCACTGTGTAAATGTGCACAGCTTTTTTATCCACTCATCTACTGATAGGCACCAGGGCTATTTCCAGATTTTAGCTACTGTAAATTGCACTGCTATGAATATAGGGGTGCAAACACTTTTTTTCTGATTAGTGTTTTGGGTTTCTTAGAATATATTCATATAAGTGGGATTACTGGGTCAAATGGCAGTTCCATATTTAATTTTTTGAGGAAACTTTATACTGTCTTTCATAATGACTGCATAGTCTGCATTCCCACCAGCAGTGAACTAGGGTTCCCTTTTCTCCACATCCTCACCAGCACTTGTTATTTGTTGATTTGTTGATGGTAGCCATTCTGACAGGTGTGGGGTGATACCTCATTGTGGTTTTAATTTGCATCTGTCTGATGATGCTCATCAAATGCTCACTTTAGAGAAGTGTCTATTTAGGTCCGTTGCCCATTTTGTTTTATTTTTATCTTTTAACATGACAATTCATTCAAAGTTGAACTTGAAGATAACCATGGAAGCTGCTGTGACATAAATGGCAAGCCAGTGGCAGCGCCTTCAAGTCCTCAGGTGCCAACATCCAGTGTCCTGCCTGCAAGGATGCCCCCACACACCCAGGGACCCACACAAGGGGCAGGGAATTGTGCAATAACACAAACATTTTGTTAAAAAGAAAATGGAATGGCCATTTGCCTAGGACAACTTCTATGTCGATATAATGTAGTTGAAGCCAGAATTGTCCCCAGTGACCATGGTCCCAGCTGCTTGTCAGCACGACTCCAAGGAGTGCAGACACGACCTGTACGTGAATGAAGGCCCGTGATGGTCAAGGTGCCTTTGCCCATTTTTAAATTGGACTGTTTGTCTTCCTTTTGTTAAATTGCATGAGCTCTTACATATTTTGGATAAATTTAGTTTATTTAATAGATAATTAATGAGTAATTCACTTTTTCCTTTTAGAATTACGTCTTTTGAGAATTAGTCATACCTGATGCTTCTGCTGACTTCCCACCCTCTGTTGTTACCTTGGCTTGGCAAAAGCAAAGACACTTAATGATTCAGATACTCTGAAGGTCTTGCCAGGAGTTAAAAAAAAAAAAAAAAGTTAAAATTGTCTCTGGCTTTTTGAAATTCTGCCTTATAGAGTCTATTACTTCCTTGGAGGATCTTTCATTGTGATCACAGGCCTAGAAAGTTGAACTCCAGCTCTATGAGTCAAGATGAACCAAGGCAGGCCCATTAATAAAGCCACAGGGAAATGACTTCTGGCCAGAAACAAAAGATACAACCTGCAGATATTTTGTTTCTGCATTTCTTAAATGAAATCAGTCTGAATGGCTGATACTTTATAACATGGGTCCAATATACACCCTATGGCTGGAATCTGTCTTCCAAATTAGAAACGCAGTCCGGTTTAAACAGAAGTGGGAAGTCAGGAAATTCCATCCTGTTTCCCCATCTTTGGCATTCAGGAAAGGGCAGCAGGTTACCTCAGTCACGGACAGCGTGGTGCCTAGTCTAGTAGAATTTTCTGGGTGTGCACGCTCATGGGACAGTTCCAAATTGTGATAAACGACAGAGCCAAGAATAAAGAAGTGAAAGCTAAACGGCCCAATTAGAGGCATGTCTTTTATACTTGGCCTGAGAGCCTTGTACCAAGCCAAAGGCCCAAGGATAAAGCTGTGTTTCCTGGCACAAAATAAAATGTATTTCATAAAGCAACGGAAAACAAAAATGTCCAATTAGGAGCATCTGGTTAGGTAGACTTTGATCACGAAGTCTTTTTATACCTTGAATTGTGTTTTCCTTTTCTGTCTCTTTCAGTCCTTTGCTGGATTACTAACCACACTTGTATCTTCCTATAAAAGTTTCTCCCTCTGTCCTTGCCTCCCCTTCCAAAAAGTCAATATAAATCAGAAATGGTTGCAGAAGCAGGTGTGGTCAAGGGAGAAAGTACTATATTAAGAAATCTAAAAGAACACTGAGAGCCACAGATGCCATCTATTGTACTTGTATTGTTAGGATAGAAGAAGAAAAGGAATGTGGAGAAGAGAGGCAGCACGTTTACCTTGTTAACAATGCAGAAATACTCACCCGCCCTGTATTTGGAAATTTCCATTTTAGAGTCCTATCAGAAGCTGTCGTAACCTTTCCTATGGCGCCCACTGGTTATCTGATTCAAGGCTGCCTTTCAATAGACTGTGAGTAAGGTCCTATCTGCTTTTCTCCTCACAATGCCTGGCACAGAGCATATGCTCAGTAAGTATTTATACAAGCAAGTGGAGGGGAGAGAAGAGGAGAGGAAAAGGAGTAAGTCCAAAGTGATTAACATGATACAGCAGACACGGCCCTGGCCTTGTTACCAGTCACTTCCTGCCTACACTTGACTTGAGGAATGTTAAGTAACTTGCCTCTCATATATGCTGTGTCACATCTTGATGTTGTCACACATTTTACACCCTCTGGTGGACATGCCCCTTCTCTTCCTAATTCACTTGGTGGTGAAATCATAGGTTCCATTTAAAAACCCTTCCTGGATGTTGGCATCCCTAAATCAGTGTTACCCCTTCCTCTGTTTATGCTTCCTGCACCTTGGACACACACCCACTGAGCTGCCTTTTCATTGACTTTATGTTTTACTGCTTGAGGTTTCAATTTATGGTTTACACATGGGCTCCTTGGAGGCAAAGACGGTGAGTGGCTTCAACATCTCTGCATTTTTCAGCCCTGGCCGGGTAGCTCAGTTGGTTAGAGCATCGTCCCAATACACCAGTGGTTCTCAACCTTCCTAATGCTGCGACCCTTTAATACAGTTCCTCATGTTGTGGTGACCCCCAACCATAAAATTATTTTCGTTACTATTTCATAACTGTAATTTTGCTACTGTTATGAATCGTAATGTAAATATCTGATATGCAGGTTGTATTTTCGTTGTTACAAATTGAACATAATTAAAGCATAGTGATTAATCACAAAAACAATATGTAATTATATATGTGTTTTCCGATGGTCTTAGGCGACCCCTGTGAAAGGGTGGTTCGACCCCCAAAGGGGTCGCGACCCACAGGTTGAGAACCGCTGCAATACACCAATGTTGCAGTTTCAATCCCTGGTCAGGGCACATACAGGAATCAACCAATAATGAGAAAGTGTGTGTGTGTGGTTCCTGAGACCAAAAAAAGAATTTAAAAGAGGATGGTGTGTTCCACCACGTCAATTAAGAGGAGGACAGCAGATTCACTCGGGAATTAGCCTTGTGAGGGTCCTGACATGACTAGTGATCTGACATGACTAGTTTTGGGTGAGTGATGGACACATTACTTGTTTAAGGAGTTTTGCTATAAAGAAAAGGAGAAAAATGAGACAGCTAGAGGGAAAATGAGGTCAACTCTTTTGTTGAAGGAAGAGATGACTACATTGTGTATGCTTATGGTACTGAGGAGAGGGGAAAGGGTTGTTATGGCTGTGCTGGGGGGTGGGGGGGATGGGGGATGGGGTCTGGCATCCAAGTTGGTGGGTTTGACCACTGTTAACAGTAATAAGAGAAGAGCAGAGCACACAGGCAAACATGCAGGTGGGAATAGGTGTGGTGGTGGGAGCTCTTGGAAGTTCTCTGTCTCTATTTTCTCAATGAAATAGGAAGCAAATTCATGGGGGACAGCGAGATGAACAGGGATGTTAGAGGTTTGAGGCGAGAGGAGCTGGCATGAACATTATTAGAAGAGTAGAAAAGTAAATGGAAGAGGGATATTTAGCTTGATTTCTGGGCAGCGATGAGGGCCAGCTGACCATGAATTTGGGGAGAGACTACGCAGAAAGCATTTGGCCAATTTCAGCCTCTGGATGTAGGTGTAGGAACAATGAGATGGATTATCCAGGTCTGAGGATGTGCCGAGCAAATATGACAAATATTTATGGCATCAGATTGAACTGGACAAACTTATTTCCTGTCACCCCATAGACTTCAGAGGGTAGTTCTCTGCCTGTCCCACCAGGTGTTGTCATTTTCAAGACAAAACCCACAATACCAGGATCCTGAAATACTCACCGCCCTTCAAATCTGTGTTTTAAAAAATCAAACAACGCTTTTTGCATCATATCTGTGACCTGCAATTAAGGAAGCAGTAAGTTAGGAGACAATAAGAATATTACTATTACAATAAAACGATTTTACTCTTCTTAAGAATGTCTGAAAACCCGGGGTTCCCATTTGGAAGAAGTAGCACGTGAGATCAAATTTGTCTGTTCTGATGAGTTCTGATACAATGACAATTCGAAAGTCCAAGTTCCCTGAATTTATCCTGATGTTTTAATGACAATACACGACCCCACAGTGGTTCCAGTCACTCTCCATCTGATACTGTTTCCCCCCGGCTGAGTAAACTGAAGCTAGCAGAAATCTCCAGAGCAACAGCCAAGAAAATAAAACAGGCCACAACAGGAAGCAACGTATACCACCGCTTGAAGAACACCATGCTTTGTGGTAGGAGCTCTTTGAGTTCTAAATTCAAGAGTCCGGAGAGGGAGCTGGGGTCACAAAGCAGTTCAGCACACGAAGGTCAGGTGTGCGCCAGACAGCAGCTACCTACCTCGTACCCCTTCAGGGAAGGGCCCACCAAGACCACGGGGCGCATGGAAGGTACCACATCATAGGGAGGCGTGTGCTCTGTCTGCAGAGAGAGGAGAGGGCGTCAGGTGGTTGGCAGGCAGGGGGAACGTAAGTATTTTACGTAAAACCTGTCCTTTCCCAGCTCTGTGATCTGAGGCACTGGCTTTCCAGACGTTTCATTTTTTTAATTATTTTATTAACTTGCCTCTTTTCTACATACACCCAATCAAAGACTGGTGGGTTTATTTTCCTAAAGTTTTCAAGTTATTGAATTGTCTACATTTTTTTCCTCTCCTTAAGAAATGCTACTAACAGATGAGTCCCTAAAGCAGAAGGTGCTGCTTTTGAATGAGAACTAGTTGGTAGAACAGATAGAAACATGCCTCATGCAGAATAGGTGCTTTAGGCTTGACGGGAAGTTAAGATGGCTTTTCAGATGCACTGGAGTTTTCTGAAGAGCCACATTTGCAGACCTAACATGGTTAAGTGCAGAGAAAAGAAAGGTTTCATTACCTTTGCTTGTCTTACCTGGATAAAACCTAACTTCAAAACACTGTACCTCATTACCAAGTACGTGAAAAGTGCTATTTTACTGTAAGGGTTTAACTTAGCAGGTATACTTGTCTCAGTAAACAGTAATCTGGACTCCTATTGACAGCTTAGAGGTTGATATTGTTGGATTTTTGGTTTCTAAAAAGGAAGGTTTATGTGTCTCGGAGGAAAGGTGGACAGTGTGTGATAATCGAGCCTGCTTCAGTGGCCTCAAAAAGTTCATCATTCACTTGCCTCTCTAAATGCTTCCCAGGAGCACCGAGTAGTGTTTCTGTTATGTAACTAATCCAGGGGGAGGAGCTACATTTCGTAGCAATTTCTGAAACTTTCAAAACTTTCCAGCTTAACTGCTTAAAATAAAATAACCAAAATCAAAATTTTTCAAAAATTTTGAATTAGGAATATAAATTACATGCATTTTAGTAATAGCTACTATGAAATTTTATTTCAAGTCATTAAGTATTAGGTAACCACTAATTTGTTTGATTATATTAAAAATGGCTATTTTGACAGTAAAAATGTCACACACTGATTCTCAAAATGCATCTTTTAATGCAGAAGGGAGATATGGCTGTAGACCTGAAGTAACCAAATCATTGTGATATGAATCTTTCTGCATTAAAGAGCATCTGGAAAAAATATTTCAAGGGTTTCTTTTAGTCACACAGGCTAACAGAAAAATATTCTTTAAACTGTTTTAAGAATTTGATAAAGTGGTGTGCCAATGTGAGTATAATTTTTGCATCCCCCAGAACATCTTATTGCTGCTTAAAATTGCTCATTGCAAACTTTCTGAATTTGATTAAATTTAACCTGCTTAAGAGGGAAATTAAAAATCATTTCAAATTCGAAAGCTTTCAGCTGAGATTTCGCTAATGCCATAGGTAAATATAATCAAAAGGGGAGAAAATATTACTTGATTGTGCTGTCAAGTTTTGTTGCTTAAAATTTTGCCTAGTATTCAAAATTAATTTTAAAAGCCACAATAAAGGTAGAATGCATTTTTAAACAGAAATAAAACAAGACAAACATAATACAGTGACAGCACAAATGCCACACAAGCACCACTCTAAAAGCAGCCTACAACACGGAGAACACGTTTATCATTGACTCTCAGGCTGTTTCCTGTGTTTGAACTCTGCACTCTAAGTTGACCACATAATCAATAACATAAGAAGAATGAATACCAGTGCCGAAGGCATCATAAGCATATTTGTTAAATTATTACAATTATACCACCTGGGGTCATTCTGAAAATGTTTAGAAGCCACATCTTTATAACGATGAAGTATGAGAATCCCTTTTCCACCAGTGCAATTAGGAATAAAAATTGCATGCATTTTAGTAACAGCTACTAAGAAATTTTATTTCAAGTCATTAGTATTAAGTGGCCCATTGTTTGATAGGTCTTCGTTTCCTTCGATCTATGACTGCCAGTTAGCAAAGGGTTACCCAATGCTGGCAGTCACCTTCTCAATCAATAAGGTCGCTACAGAAATTACCTTATTTGATGGAATACTGGTACTTGGTGATTACGACATCATCATTTTTACCTACCCTTTCCTGCTAACCTTATGTTGTTCAAATTCTTCAGTGGAAAAATTGTGATAAATATTTTTAAAGTTTTGGAATTTCAGAGTAAGGAGAGCTCAAAAATCTCATCCGGACTACCCTGGTTTTAGTGCACATCACTGTTCGTGAAAGCCCAGAGCAGCTCAGCAATGCTGACTTCCTAGGATTGTACACTGTTCGTCACTTTTGCTAAGACAAGAAGACAGGACCACAAGAGATGGTCTGGGGCTTCTGTGTTAACACACACACAAAAATCCAGGTGTTTTAATTTTAGCCTGGAGTGCTCAGGTCTTCCATTATTAACATAACCATAATTTATTTAAAAAACAACAACTTCACAGTTCAGTATCCGACACCTCATTGATGAGTTTAGAGTTCTGCCACAGAGCAAAACACTTGTGTGCAGAGAAGAGTTTAGGATGTGGAGAGCGGAGAGCAGAGTAGGTCTTCCTCAACATCTGTGTGGCATGACATACTGTGGTCGCGTAGGACATGGTGCCATCAGGAAGGATGACTATAGAGACAGCATAGTAGGCTGTGGAAAGTGGTGAATAAAAGACGGGAAGGAATAGAAATGGCTGGGGAGACCTCCTTAAAAAATATCGCTCTGAAGCTACAAAATGTGCTGAAAGGAACCAGACCTTGTCTGGAGTAAAGAGAGCTCAGGACTGCCTAGTTTCCAGTCAGGGGATGAGGAGCAGCGCCGTGTAGTTCTTGGCTGGCCAGGGGCAAAGGTTCTGAGCGCGGCCACCGCCCCATCGTCCAGCAGGCGAGATGAGGGAATCGGACGGAGGAGGCACGGACAGCGGGAGAGGATTTATATAGGACGAGAGGAAAAACTCAGCAAACCGCCAGAACAAGCCTGCATTTTCCCACTGGTCTTGTTCATCTGCAGGTTTTGCACCTAATGGATTAGAAGTTTAAATACTGACTAAATTAAGACTTGAATCATTTTTTTTTAGTACAAGCTATGTATCTGGATATCATAAATCAGAATCTAATATTGGTTTTAAAATGCTTGACTATAAGTTAAGTTGAGAAAAAAGAAAGAGACAAAGACAGACAGAATAAGCATGCACAAGAGAGGTGCATCAGGTAGTGTTGTCACTGTTCGACATCCTTAAATGTTTAAACAAGTTCCCTTGGTGGTCGATATTATTCCATCAAAAAGGATAAGTACTGTAATGGTGCTTTCACAGTCACTCACTGAATTTAGTCGGTTTGCAATGCACGCACTCAATTAGAGGCTTGGTAGGTTTTTTCCTTCGGACAGAAATAATTGTATTTCATACAACTGCGGGCTTGAATGCTAATGATGCCAGTGGCAGGATAAACACAGCTTATGTCAATGTAGACTTACCGATTTCTGCTTCTGCTTAGCTACAGCAGCATGGAAAAGAAACAAAGAATAACAGAGCATGCATGTTATTGGCTTATCGAAGGACGCAGACAGTCAACAGGACTAGAATGTGACGCAGTGCAGTTGAGCAGGCGGACAGATGGGAGCTTGGAAGTTAATGTTACCTTCTTAAAGAAGGGCATTCTTTTCTCTTTGGAGTGGGGTGACGTTACACTGTTTGCACTGGGCTTAGGGGAGCGGTGGTTTGCTGGAATATCATTTTCTTCTGCATCTAAGCCAGTAGCATCTATGTCTATAGCTATATACAGACAAACAATTCAAAAATCATCAGGTAGACAGGAGAGGAAAAAGAGGTTATAAAAAAATAAAATGAGAGCAAATAAAATTAACTTTAGTAAAAGATCTATAATGAGTGCTCAGCACAGTAAACAAAGTAAAATCTAAAGGCAAAGCACATTAAGAATACAATGTATTGAAATCGAACAAAACTGAAAGTGGCCCTCCTGACGTCTATCTGCTTGATCGACTTCGGTACACTAGAGCTCAAACACTATTCTCAGAAAGACATTTTTACTTTGTAGTTTCAAACATACTATTGACATTTTCCATAACAATGCATGTGAGCATGGCACAGACCCTTCACTTCTACAGCATCTTCAACCAGCTTTTAAGTCATAAGCACCTCCACTGGGAACCTGTGTCACAGCGCACTTCCGATTTCTCATTTTGCTGGGTTTTGTGTGAAAACCAGGTGATGTGCAAAGGTTCGCTCAAATGGCAACAGGCATTTAAAGGAAAGAGAGAATAGAAAAATCCTAAATCCAGACCACACAAAGCCTGGGGAAGGTTCCAGAAAGGGCAGGATTAAAATGATTTCAAGATGATAGGTGCCCCTGATGGAAGGGCAGGTGTGACTGACGGCTGCTTGGGAAACGCTGGGCCCAGTGGTCTCCAAAGGGACACAGGGAGGTTCCAGTGGTTCCTGTAAAGCCACTGGGTTCGATGCAAGGCGCCGGGTGGAAGGGCGCACAGACCCAAGAGAATATGCCTTCACTTTTCAAAACCTTCCACCCCAGAAAGATATCACTTCGAAATGTGCTAAGTAATAATAATAAAAAAGGCCCATCATGTCATCTTGACTATAAAATGCTTCCCTGTGCAATTACTACAGAATTTTATTGACTGGAAAGTATTTTAAAGATCATCTTCAATCCTCTGATTTTTAAGTTTTAAAAGATAAACTCTTAAAGAGTTTAAGGCAGTGGTTCTCAACCTGTGGGTCGCGACCCCTTTGGGGGGTCGAATGACCCTTTCACAGGGGTCACCTAAGACCATCGGAATATTGCATATTGTTTTTGTGATTAATCACTATGCTTCAATTATGTTCAATTTCTAAAAATGAAATTGGGGGTCACCACAACATGAGGAACTGTATTAAAGGGTCGCGGCATTAGGAAGGTTGAGAACCACTGGTTTAAGGGATTGTTCTTGGCAAACACTCAGCAGAGCCAGGACCCAGAGCTTAGCTCTGCCTCAGGGGTCCCTTCCCGCCCTGCACACTGGTGCTGCTTCAGGCGAGGCCCTTCCTTTCCTCCCTGCTCCCTACGGAGGGCGTGTCCCCAGTGTCAGGACCAGGAGATATCACGGGGTTGAGCTAGACAATTAATCTGTGGTTTAGATGAGGTCAAGTAGAAAATCTACTCACCCTGGAAAGCATCAGAGCATCCTATGACACGTTACCTCTAACGGAAACCACAGTACATTCAGATTTAAGCAGCAAATTACCCCCTTGAAATAACAGACAGCTCGGTGCTGCAAAGCCACTACCCTTCCCTGTGACACACAAGCTGAATTAGAGCTCGTGACAGCCGCTGCTAACCTTTCAAAGGACGGGAGGGCATCTGACAGGCGTCACGTTATTTTTCACTGTTGAAATTATTATGGATATTAGATGACTCAGCCTTTTGAAAACTAGGAACTCTTGTTTGTTCCTTTTCCTTTGATTGGGTCAAAAGCCTGCGATGACGTGTAAAACCTGGCATTGTCTGTTCGGTACCGCAAATATTGGCTATCGCTGGCAGAAAGCCGAGGTGTGGTTCTTCAGTGACAGTACTCATGGGCTGAGTTAAATGCAGGAATTTAGTTAGAATTACCCATAAACACGTCTTTCTCTGTGTCATGCATTTATATTAATGAATGAAATGGCTCCGCACATAGTGTGCAATGGAAACATTACAGAACGGGCCCAGGGGTTTGGGTCGATGCCGACCCTATAATGTTCTGCCTTGAGCCCCATCTTAGTAAGCATGTCATTGGTGTCTCCCTGGGTATGATGGAGAGGATCTGGGCCACTTTTTCACTATTCCTATTCCATGTCTTACCCATCATCAGATAAGTGTCCCTTCTGGTGGTAAATTCCTGTGTACTTTTACCTTCATCACCCTCTATGGGCTTATAAAGTTCACCTTAACGGGTCAGTACCCCCTGAGAGCACCTTCCTGAAACTGAGATCTGCTTGCATGTCAGAGATGACAGGGCCTGGGACAGCAAAGTCCGGGAACTGGATTTTATGGTTTATCTATTGATTCTACCTGCTGTGATCAGCAGATGAATTTTTTTTTTTTTAAGGAAGAGTGGAAATGTATAAAAAGTTTAGCTGTGACATTGCCCAATTGCTGGCTACCCACACACACAGCCTGAGCCAGGTTTTAAATTTACCTGTATTTGGTCACAAGGACTCGAAACCCCAAGTTGAAAACATTCTAGTTTACTAGTTCTGACTTTTAGCTCACTTAAATTGAAAGGCATCTGGACTCATTCTGAAACACAGAGAATTCTAAAACAGATGGCCACTTTCAGAACACATTAAAGAAGTGTACTACGACTGAAGGAGCATGTTCAATTCGTTTCAGAGTTCTATAAACTTTATTCGACTCGATGGTTCTCCTTATACTGAGAAACGTCACCCCTTTTTAATTTCATACTTATATTTGCATACCTTATCGAACACTGGTGTTTACTTGTGAAAACTGCTTCCATAATTTTGAAATTAGTTTCTTTTATTCTTTATTCTTCCTCACTAGCATGCTTTTTGTTTTTGTTTTGTTTTTTAGAGAGAGAGCCTTGGGAACATTTTTTGAGATTTAGGTTTTAGTAGAATCTTGGACTCTTGGGTCAACTTGAGTGGTAAATGGGAGGAACACGGATGTTATACATTCATGCAGTTGAGGGTATGCACTGTACAGCTGGCTACTATGCCACTTCCCAGATGTGAAGTGGAAATATTTCCTTTCCCAAATCCTTCAGAACCTCCAAATACATTTAGTTTAGGCAGATGCTTATATTCTTTGGTCCAGTCACGGGCAAGGAGAATTGTGGGCAGGGCCTCTGGGAAACCCAAATGAGTGTTACAACTGCAGGCCAATCCACATTAATTGCTTAGGCAGTCTCCCTCGAGGTGGGTGGGGGACCTTCTGTGTAGAATTTTCACAAGTTTTATTTTAGACAAGTTGGGTTATTGATACAAAAATTATAGCAGGATTCTGACATGCCTATAGTAAATGCGGTAGTTGGTTAATATTTACAATCCCCACAGACAGAAGTAGTTTATATTCTTGGTATTCAGAAAAGTTATTCCAAAGTCCTGTATTTGTAGAAAACTTGGGTGAAGTTTTAAATCACTTCTTCACTGAACTTTATTTTTAGTAATGACAAAAATGACATGTAATTTTACAAACACTGCAAACTTATGCTTCAAAATGCACCTGCTGTCATCCTGCCACGAGGAGGAGAAGCCACAGCATGTCAGCGGGAGCAGGAGAGCCTCCCTGGTCTAGGGAAGGGGGCTGGCACTGCAGGGGTGGGGGTGGGATGCTGCTCTATCACAAAGTGACGGAGCATTTCCCCAACCCAGGAGTCGTTTCTACCTCTGAGGTCTCCTTACAGCCTTAAAAATACACAGGAAGCATAGAAGGTTTACACTGGAATCCCTACAACCTCATACATTTGAGAAGATCAGATAGGCTGCCTCTCTCCTGTGCTTCAGGAAAATCTACTCCCCAATGGGAAGGAAAGACATCAGCCTCACATAATACCTTTAAAAAAGCTTCAATTTTCCTTTCAAGCATACTATTTTACTCAATTTTGAGCAACGGAGGATTGCTTTAAATTTCAAGTGCATGGTTTTTGAAATCAATATGCATCCTGCAATGACTTATTTCTTATTGTGTTCAGATCTTTCTCATGTAAAAGGTCTTATAGTTTTTACTAAGAAGCCTTTGATTGGTCTCTAAAAGCCACCACCATCTGAAATGGGTATGATGATTAGTCATAGGGGAGTCCTGTTAAGACACAGCAGTCATAGTGCAACTAGTTCCTGAACTTCATGAGGTGCAGTTCTCTGTATCTGACCTCCTCTCAGCTTCCTAGAAATGAGATATGGAATCATTTTGCTCAAATGATCGGCCAGCCAAGCCTTATAATCTTACGGTGACGCTCAATGGTCTCTCTTAGCAAACTAGGACTCTGATCCTGGGCTTTCATGCAATTTGACCAATTAGTCTCCTATTAGTCTCCAAGTTCTACACAGAATGGTAGAGCTGCCACATGGAGCAAATAAAAATTCAATTAAATTTGAATTTCAGTTAACCAATAAACAACTTTTTTAGTATAAGTAAATCTCATGTAATATTTACTTATACTAAAAAATTATTCATTGTTTACCCAAAATTTAATGTTAACTGTGTGTCCTTTATGTTATCTAGCAAGCCTAAGCATGAATCCACTACTTTATAGGTTAAAAAAAAACACCCCAAAAAACAGAAGCCACTCTTCCTACAAGAATTTTTATCCTTTTTTGGTACTTCTATACATCTTCCACATCTTCCACAGAGCCTGCTGAGTATGTCAGGGCTATCATTCCCTCATTTTATATTCCTTTCCAAAGTTTTAATGCTTCTTCTCTTTACTTAACATTCAGGACTACATTGCCTCTGCACTGTGGCTGTCAATGGGCACCATGGTGGAGGCTAGGAATAAAAGTTAAATACGTTCATCACTTTGATCATTTAAGCAACTGACCATGAACACATCGACACATTTCCTTTTTTTTGGTTTGTTTTTTTCCCAGAGCCAGAAAATAAAATTCTCCAGATTCTTCATAACTGCATATGGGCATTCTTATCTCTGATTCCTTTGAACATTTCTAGGATTCCCACAGGGATTCAGAATATGTACATTCACACAACTAAGTAAGACTGAGGACAGCATGGAATGCAGTGTGCAATTGTTTAGCACTCAGCACCTACTTACCAGATGATGGAGGTGTAGATTTTCTGGAACTAGGTACTATGTCACCCAAACTGGATGATGAATTTCCTCCTAATTTACTGGAGTAAAGCAAAAATTTATGTTAACTCTGACACTTATTTCAGACATGAAAACATTTGTATTGCTCAATAAACAGGATGACTCATTGTGTTTTTAGGGAGCTTTAAATTTGTCTTCTCTACAAGGAGGCGGGTAGTAATTTCCCAGCGGAGATTCCCGGACTGCTGCGACAGCCGTGTAATAGTCTCCATTCCAAACTCAAGGCTTAATGGTAAAAGGCCCTGGGAGGATGGGAGAGAACGCCATTGATTTCTGTAACCCTCCTTTTTGCCAGCGTCACAGGTAGATAGATGGGAGAGCTTTCCTTCTACTTGTATTTTTTTTATTTTTATTTTTTGTATCTTAGAGACTCTCTGAAACAATGTCAGCTTATTGTTTCCTTTTTATTTGGTTCCTGTCTCCTTTGCCTTAACTTGATTATTTTTGCTGTGCTAAGATTGAAAGGATTCAGGTTTTCATGAGCGACCTACAAAAGGGAAACACAGCACTCACAAACTTGCTAACCTCTAAAAGGCACACGTAGGAACACAACAAACAGTGTCACAGGTATCACTGAACCTCAGGTCAGATCGTGTCCAGGACATTTCTGAAGCATGGCAAATGTGGAGGATTCCGCCTGGTTAATTTAGGGATTATCTGAAGGGCACAGACTTCAGAACGACCACATTCTAGTTTTACTTAAGACATGAATCTGTGTCTTAGAAGGTTTGGAGTTAACATGAGAACAGCAGCATTTATGTGTCTTACCAGCATACCAAGCACATCAAATAATATATTACTAAATGACCCTTCACAAATGGAGATGGAAAAAATATCTTCAAAGAGTAACATGAAATTTCAGGACAGTCTTATTGTCTAAAGTTTATCATCAGAGTCAAACCAGGGCCTGGTTGGAGTAATTTGCTACAGTGTCTATGCATCAAAGTGCAATATTTACTCATGTAAGCAATAATACAAAAATGCCAGTTCCACTAAAACACCACCAGCAGGCTGAATTTTATTGTTACTATACTGAGATTTTAATACATAAGACAAACATTAAAAATGTTAAGCAACTAGCATAAGCCCTCTACATATTTTTAAGATTCTTAAAAGATGCTTCAGTACATTTCTCAAGGATACCAGACAGTAGGTAAGATGAATGAAAAGTGGTATTTATAGAAACAATCTCTGGTAGTTACACAATACCCATTATCAGGACCAAAACAGTTTCTTCCAGAATTTTCTTTTTCTAAAGTACTGAGTCTAATTTCAGTTTAAGCATGGATTTGTTTTACATTCTCCTTGAATTTTAATAAAAGCTGAAGTACTGTTTGAATTATGTAAAATTGTGACAAACATTGCAAATAGTCAGAATGTCCAGAACGCAAATTTGTCCTTAACTTTTAATTCTACAAAAATGGCACTTTCTTGAGCCGTGCCACAATTCTACTGCCTTTGATTTCAATCAGATTTTATAATTTATATATTGGAGTTTTAAAATACTGCTGAATTCTGGTTATGTCCTCAAAACAAAACTCTATTTAAAATATTAGGAGACAAATATAAAAACCTCTGAAAGGAGTAAAAATATTTTCACATATTTAGGAAAAAGCTTAGGGGAAGAAATAGGACAAAATGAAATCAAGAAAATCAAAGCAAAAATTATATGAGACTGTATAGGCCTTTAAAGAAAATAATGCATTAGCAAACCATATATCTACTGTAGTGAATACTAACAGCTGGCAATAGGAATGATGATCTTTCTGTGCCTGCCCTGTCAGGTCCTCGCTGCCTGACTCACAGTGCAGCAGCGTGGTCACCTGATATTAGGCTACAGTCAACTGACCAGTTCCCATCCGATTCCACCACTTTCCATTCTGTGACCTTGGTCAGGTTCCCCAGCTTCTCTTGGCCAGTTTCCTCCTCGGTGAGGTGGAGGCTCTAACATACATCCTGTTCCCTTAGGTTCTTGTGATGCCGGGCTGGTCTCTAACACTAGTCCAGGGAGGCCCACGGGGGAGGCAGAGGAAACCATGCTTCCTGCACCATTTCTGCAAAAACTTCTCCCTTCCTGCTCTTTAGAAAGAGTTCTTCTTTCTCAGTTTGTATGGGAAAGAGCCAAAGAAAGGTACATGAGTCTATATCTGGAAAAGCTCACCCCAAATTTTCCTCAAAGCATTCCACAAAACACTATTCCTAAAACATGAACCAAGGAAAGTTTTCATAAGATAGTTTAAGTGTATACATGAACAGTATCCCCAGCCCACCACCCCCACTGACAGTGCGTACTAACTCCAAAGGCTCTGAAAAATCCTCAAATAACTTTTCACCATCCTAAACCCATTGGACCATGAAACCCTCTTCTCAAGTGAACTGACAGGAAAACTCTGGAAAATGTGGAATTACCTTGAAAAAAACTAAAATGCAAACACAATGTCCCCAGCTGAGATAACTTCAAACCTCAACAAACTAGATATAGTGCTATGAATTCATAACAGCTGTGCCTGTGCCCCAGGAAAACGAAGTCGTGCCGCATTATAAGCTTTTATTAACTAGTATGAAGACACCATTATCAATATGGAGAATAGAAGGAGACACACTACAGCCAGCAGAACACTGGAAATGGCATGAGTGGTGTCAGGTCTTCATCTCACAGTGAAAGGCACCTGCTTTGTTTACCTCCATGCCTCTACTTTTTTATGACTAAATGCATCCCATAATCTGAGGGCCCCCAGTGACCCAGGGATTAATAAAAGTCAAATACAGGATAGAAGTCTCAAAAAAGGGAGAGATCCATCAGAACTGAAAGAGCCTGACAGTTATGAAATACTGTTAAAGAGGACAGATGGTTCATACCAAAAAGTATCTTCTGTTTTACTTGGTTACAGATGCTTGAAAAAAATTCTTGCTCACACTAGAACATTATCATTGACAAAGGATTTGCATCATCCTATAAACAAATAAAATATAAGCTAGAGAAAATAGGAGCCAGCTATTGACATTAAAGGACTTGCCCATGTCACATCCTTTCACACAGGGAGAAGCATGCCATGTTCTCGGACTTGGCCGCATGGGGTTCAATTTCAAAGTCATTCAGTCTGAGTAACCCTTTGAGTGATTCTCTTAGGGAGAGGCAAATGACTCCCAGAATGCTAGGAAGGGTTATTCACCCCCAGCCTATCACATAACTCATTTTATTGCTACCTGCAAAGGCAATTTTAACTGGTTTCATATAGAGTTTCCCTTTAAGTGCTTAGCAGGGAGAACTGGAAATTGATTTTCTCAAGTGAAAACGAAATCTAATAGGCCACCAGGGCTGCTCTCTGCCAATGACGTCTGGGAATGTCATCTCTAAAACATCTTCCAGCCATGCGAGGCAGCTAGAGATATGAATTAGCCACCACGTGTGCTCAGTGTTAGAATATTTTCAATTAAAGATTAGGACTTGATCATTTCCTCTGCACTGAAGTCTGAATTTAATATTCTATGACCTTAGTTCTTTTCATTAATTATAATACATAATTTGATTCTCTCCCAAATCAGATGAAAATGAGATGCTAGTTGAACTTTTTATTTTTTTATTTTTGGTTAATCCTCACCTGAGGATATTTTCCCCATTGATTTTTAGAGAGAGTGCAAGAGGGGGGAGAAGAAGAGAGAGAGACAGAGAGAAAGAGAGAAAGAGAGAGAGAGAAACATAGCATAGATGTAAGAGAGACACATCAATTGGTTGCCTCCTGCACGTGGCCTGATCAGGGTGAACCTGCAACCCATACATGCCTTTGACCAGGAATCAAACCTGCAACCATTGGGTGCATGATCAGATGCTCTAACTACTGAACACACCGGCCATGGCTGGGATGAACTTTTTAAATGCAGGACTTGTGATATCATCAATAAAGTCTATCAATAGTCCACCTGATAACATGTAATAAAGATTGTGGAATACAGCAAACAGCAGCATGTGAATGATTGTATAATCTAAACACAAGCACTTGATGTTCTTCTCATACCTGGAGTAGAATTTCCCTTGCTTGGCTCTCTGTTCATGCTGTAGCCTCATATTCTCTAGTTTCACTGGACTTGGAATGAATCCGATTTCACAGCCTTCTTTAACCAATCGCCCTATCCACCAGTCATTGTTAAATTTCTAAAAACAAAATCAGATTTGTTAAGATCAGTGCAGAGAAGTTGTATTATGGCAATTACAATTAGCTATGCTTCAACTATCACACTTCAGAAAACCCTTAGGTTCATGGGTTAAGCACATAAAAGTGAAGTATTTTTAGTTAACATGAAAACTTTGCCTAAGAATTAAGATTACTTTGAATTCTACCACAGCTGCTGCTGTCGCTGTGAGTAGGTTAAACTCTCCTTGCTCAAAGATTCACTGCCCTTCCTAACAAGAGGCCAATAAAAATTAAAGAGTGTTACAGAGGTCTGCCTCTTACAGAATCTGATGAGTTAGAGATACTAACACTGAGACATAAATACTGAAATCTACCGGAAATGTTTTGCATCAGAGCAAAATTTACCTTTGGGCAAACATGTTTATAGTTAGTGTGGTAGTGTTCACAGGTGATTTCTTTACTACTGATGATGAACATTGCTCTGTGCTGGATGGAATATTTATCCTAAACTTTTATGATTTGGTGTGATTTCCTTCAATTGAGTAGTATTTTTCAAGCCTGTTCCTGAACACTTGAAAGGAGAATATCCATTCTGGTTCCTTTTCCTCTCAGGGTGGAAAGAGATTCCTCTCCAAGCATCAGCCAACAGGAGAAACCCTAGATTAATCTTATATCCTGTCATAAAGTCAGACTCAAGGCACACCATCACTTCTGAAAACTTTCTATCCTTCCCTCCTAGCCAATATTTCACATCTGTCTTTAAATGTTAATGAGATGGAAGGCTTGGAATTCTTAGGCTCTTTAAATAGGCTCCTTTGCTTATAACCTTTGGTGCGGTGAACAGTTAAATTTACAAATGCTTCCTAGGACATATGCTCCCCGGACTCCAGTGGTAAATTCTGTCCAAGGAAACCGCATGCTCACACCCTGAGAACACCATGTATGGGGGTTTCTGGCCACTCGATAGTGTTCTGCACAGCAGGGATTTGGTCAGTGTCGACTCAACATAAACCTTAATTAAGGGTGAATTTGAGTCATTGTTAAATGCAAGGGGGTGACTTCTGGCATGGAGGAAAGGGAGTTTCTTGCTGTTTCTTCCCTTCTTGACTTCATCTCCTGCCATTCTCCCTTCCACTGCAGAAAGCAACCCTTGAAGGAGGGTAAGGGCGCCATGGTCTGAGTTTAGGCATTGTCAGCAGAGAGGAGAGGTCATGAATTCTAGATACGATTATTAAACCCTCCCCAGATGGTTAAGCTTGAGATACGAGAAGAAAACAGCACATAGTCAAGGTTTCAAATTAAAATAAAAAATACAGGTTAAGCATAAAAAGGGACCATCTCCAAGAGCTCCCAATTTCTGGGTCACAGAGCCCAGGGGAGCCTTGAAGTTGTCGCAAGAGGCCTGCTACTGCTTTCTTCTTTATAAAGGTTATATTCCTATCAGAAACAGTTGAGAGGCACTGATTTCACGTGGATGTTATACAAGTGCCCCTCTATGTAATACTATTTCACAGCAATAAGAAATACAAAATGATGTTTCAAGGTAAAAAAACCCATGTGGACAGAAATTCAAATTATTTCCCTTACTTCCTTAACATGCAGGAAATCTTTTGCTTCAAATGAGATGGCCATGCCGGGCACTGGGACATCATCTTCATGGGCTGCGCTGTAGCTGACATTTGTCCGAACTGCAAATGCAACAGGTTTTGTCTACAGAGGGGAAGAAAGGGAGGAAAAAAATAAGAAACAAGTGTTCCCTCCATTTCCCCCCAAAATACAAACACTTACTGAGTAACTGTTGTAATTGTTGTTTTTTCCACTTTCATTTCTTATCACTAAACATTTTATTAGTCAGTACTCAGCTACATACTATGTATTTCCAAACTAGAAAAAAGCAATTGTTCTCTTCAAAAGCACTACAAGTAATGAGGGTGAAGATGAACTACTGAAATATGTTTATCACTTGCCAGTATGACAACTCAGAGAATAAAATGCCCAGTCCTTTGGCTTCAGTGAAAAAGACTTAGTAACTGCTCCCTCACCCCAAACATCTTTAATTAAGAATTATGACATAATTCCAAAAGGTACAATGTTTTGACTGAAAAAAGCAGCACAAACTATATTTGCTGATTTACAGGTAAGTGTTTGAGATAGAGATCTAGGCAATATTTGTTTATTCACCAGGTGGGGAAAAAAACACACCCAGGAAAGTTCAGAAACAGTGAAAAGAGGTGTTTTTCTAATTGGCATTGTGTTTCTTTCACAGTATGGCAAATGGATTTCTTCTGAGCAGTTTCTCCCTACTCAACCAATGCTTTATCTGGACTTGTACAGGAGGAAAAGGGAGAATTGGAATACAGAACCCTTCTTCGTCTCCAGATTTCCCACAGTTAATCCATTCTACCTGACTGCTATCTGGGTTGAGGACTGAGCTAAGAGCTGTGTTTTCATTTCTCCTTGAATTTTTTTTTTTAAAATACAGATTTTATTCTCATAGCTACAATATTAATATACTTAACTTTCCCTACTATTCTAAGTATTCTACCTTTAAAAATTGTTGCACAGAAATCCTCTTTCTATTTAGAATTCTTTCCTGGGGAGACACTCCCAGAGGTAGCATGGGTAAGCCTTGATTTATCAAGACTTTTAAAAATTCTGTTCCAAACTAAGTTCAAATGGGCAGCACTATTTTGAACTTTAACCAGCAGTATCTGAGGGTGCCTTTTTCAATAATCCGTAGTCATAATCAGACTCAGTTTTACTGCTAGAATAAGGATTTTCATGACTAGATTCATCCATTATTCAAAAGACCTTTGATCATAAAAATATAGACATAAGACCTTTTTGTATGCTAGTGGGATCTTTTGTTTCTCTCGGGGTCTTTTATTCCTTGTGGGATACAGAGTTTAAGTGTGGCATATTTTTTTCATCACTGGAAGCAACATAAATATTAAATGCACAACTCTACAGAGAAGCCCATGCAAAATCTCATGTCTTTTATAAAATGATCAACTTTTTAAACATTGGAGTAGCAGCAAGAGGGGACACTGAAACAAAGAAAAATAAGAGGGTGGTGAAAGTTAGTAATTTTATTTTCTCAGATTAAGACATCAGTTCAGAACATGCCTCTTTCCTTGGCTCACCTCCTATAATCAATGATGCTACCATTAGAGGTGGCACTTTATACAGGAATCATCTTTATAGGACTTACAGCTAGGAAAGGGGGGCAGCGGAACCCTATCAACCCTATCTCTCAATATCTTTACTTCAGAAATGATATTTCTAAAATTAAAATGGACAAAAATCAAAGTGGGCGGGGGGGGGGGGGGCAAGTTGTAGCCAAGATAATAGAGCTTATCAGCTTGAGAGAAAGACCTCAGGATGCTAACCAAAGGGGCTGAATGCCAATGTCATTTTTTATTTGCTGAACTCACTTCGGCTCTACCTACCTCAAACAGCGTGCGTATAACATGGAAGCTATTTTCCACATCAGTTCCATTCAAATGGGTTTAAGGACGGGACTCTGCACGGAACTGGATTTAAATGCTATTCTGCCACTGACTAGGTGAGTAGCTTGGGCAAATTCCTTACTTTCACTAAGCATGCTGTCTCATAGCTAACATGAGAGTAATTACACCAACTTGGCAGGGTTGTTAAGAAATTACAGAAAATGCAGGTCACGAGGCTAGGTTAGTGTTTGGTACAGAAAGAGAGCTCAATAGAGGGCACTTGCTATATACCCAAAATAAATGCTATACAGAAATACATGTTCCCCCCATACTCCCTCATCTCTAAAGGCCCAGCACAGATGACTTTCTCTGTGATCTTCCACTGTAACCCTCCTCATACCAAGCTAGTTACCAGTTTCATATCTGCCATATGATGCATGCTAAATATAATCCTATAAAATAAAACCCTAATATGCAAATCGACCAAACAGCAGAATGACCAGCGGAACAACCGGTTGCTATGACACACACTGACCACCAGGGGGCAGATGCTCAGCGGTGGTGATCGGGGAGTGGAGCTGGCCAGCAGGTGGTGCCAGGCCACCAGCCAAGGCTGGTGCCAGCAGGGGCCCACCAATTGCCCCGCCCGCTGGTTGTCCCACAGACCGGCCCTGATCACCAGCCAGGCCTACGGACCCTACCTTATATACTGGGAACAGTCTCTTAGATTTAAAAATTAAAACCTGGCAAGGCTACTCTAACACTGAACAAACAGGATGACGCAGCGATGACATGCATGGACTCTGGCTTGCACATTTGGTGATCAGCCTTGATTCTGACACTTACAATTGTGTGACAAAGCCAATTACTTAACTTCTCTCAGCTTCAATTTTTCCACCCATAAGATGGGGAAAATGGTACTACTGCCTCAGAAGGATCATGTTATGTACTACTTTTTATAATCAGGGCAAAAAAATGTAGCTGCCCATGCAACAGCAAGATGCCTTTCACCTGTATAAAAAGTATGGTCACTGGTGTATGCAGCGTCCTGGATTTCGAGAGGGATGTCCGACTGCGGGTGGGTCTAAACTGGCTGTCGGACATCCCCCAAGGGTGCATGCGGGGCTGAGGGACTCTCCCTTCCCTGTGCACAAATTTCGTGCACTGGGCCTCTAGAATAAATATCATTCAAGATGTTCCTCTCCATTGTGGATTCTTTCCCACTCTCTAGGACTGAGAATATGGTGAAGTTTACCCATAACCATTTCATTCACAGTATCCTGTCTCTTTAATTCTAATTTTCTTTGATCATCCTCAGATACATTGTTTTTTGTTTGTTTTTAAGCAACTTGAAGTCCCATGTAATCATTTTTCATCACACATATCCTGATTCACACTGACCCCTGCATTTGGGGCCTACTCGCAGCATGGGTCACGGCCTCCCAGGACTTTTTCTCTCATCAGGCCTCTCCCTGTCCCCCACTCAGACACTCACTCTCAGTCTGGACACCTCCTTATTGTTATGACTTCCAGCATCACCTCTGTAATCAGGGCCCTGGGCCCCCCCTTCACTCTCACATCCATCATAACAATTTGTGATGATAACTGATTCTTGTGGCTTTTATGTCTTGAGGCCAGTGGCCACTGACTCTCTAGTTTTTGTTCCTTAAGGTAAAACAAAGTCCTGAGAAGAAAGAACAAACAGGAACTCAGAAATGGTGGCCCTACAGAGGCCTCATAGGAACACCAGGAAGAATGGGCTGTGCTGACAGACAGCTCTGAGATACGCTGGGACACAATGGGTGTTCTGTGCCTTGAGGGAAGCAAGGCTGGTCCAGGCCCCAGCACCGAAAGTAATGGTGAGCTGAGAAGTGGATTCTGCCAGGGTCGTAGGTCTCCCTTCAAGTTGTCCTGTGCCTTCCCTCTAACTCCAGGGCCTCCCAGGTTTGTCTGAAAGGCTGGGTCATGCTGGAGGGGACGAAAGACAGAAAGCATATGTATAAAGATGGCCCAGAGCCTTAGACGGGGTCCTATCATGACTGAACTGTGGAATGGCACTTAAATCCAAATTCAGATTTAGACTGAAATTCATCCTATGCTACAGGATCACTGGGATATGAAGGTGATTGGGAGACCTTCATATCTACTTTCTACTTTCTTCCCACCCCTTTAAATATCAGGCCAGGGCCATAGCGCGTCTCAGTAAATGGAACTGATTGATTCCTTGTCTTTTTTGGTACCTCCTATGGGCATATGCTCCAGAGCATAAGGGTGATCAGTAAACCACTCGTGCTTGGTGGCTTCCTTTTGACACACAGAATTAACGTTTGCCACACGTCAGTTTGTGGACTAAATCTGAACAGATTCTCAGAACGAAGCAGTAAGTACCAATTCGATAAGGGTAGCATCTCATTATCCAGACTTTATACAAAAGTGCTTTAAAAGCACAAAGGCTGTGTCTTTTCACCAGTACCCTCAGCCTGTTTTGGGTTATATTTCTGAAGAAGGGAATGAGTAAGTGATACAGAGGTAAAGAAACTCGTGCTCTCCTCTTCCAGGTCCTTCTTCATCTTGTACATGGCAGGACTTATAATGATAAAAGCTACCAGTCTGCCAGGTGCCCAGCAAAGTGCTGTGTATCCTGCATAGATTGTTTTTTATATTATCTTTAATTTCTTTATTGGTTAAGGCATTAAAAATGTGTCCTAATCCCCCCGTTAACCCTAGATTGTTGGATTTCAGTCAATCCAGCAACTCCTTTTCCCAGATGAGGAAACTGAGGCACAAAATAGTTCTCCTGAGCCATAAGTAATGGAGGTATATTCAAATCCAACTCTCACTCTCCTAAGCCTGAGTTCTTCATGCAGTTTCAGACTGCCTTTCATTCAACGGGGGGTGGGAAGGCAGCATTGATGGCAATTTTAGAGAGCACTTAGATGTTTGTGTGAAGTTTTCAATACTTGAAAGTTGTATTTTACAAAGGGCTCACAAACTGGTTGGTACAAAAAAATGTAGTCTGTCCTGTAGCCTAATTAGCCCCCCCTTTAATATAAAACACAAATGAGCAGAGTTTTTATATGTTAGAACTAAGGGTATTCATTATAAGCCCATGCATTTCTACAACTTTGACTTAAATCAATCTGTGGCCCAATACATCAATAACAATGCCAAAACATGATTTGTTTATTTATGTATGACTTTTGTTTCTTCACATCTTTTTTCCACAACATATAATGCTTTATTCATGCAAAGAGAACTGAGATGTTTAAATATACATGGTTTCATGGCTCCAAAGAGCCACAATGGACACCCCATAGGGAGATCTAAAAGCCACAATCACTGTAGTTCCAAGAACGTGAGAAAGTCATGCAAAGTTCTTTATAGAAAACTAGAGGCCTGTTGCCTGAGGATTCACGCAATAGGCCTTCCTTCCCCTGGCTGCCGGCACTGGTTTTCCTCCAGCACCTGGGACCCAGGCCTTTGATCTGGCCGCAGCGGAGATGCCAAGCCTCAAGGCCAGGCTTCTCTGCTTTGGCCCGCAGCCAGGCTTGGCTTCTCTGCTCCAGCCGCAGCAGAGAAGCCAAGCCTCTTAAGTCTTCAGTCATCTTCAGTCTTTGCTCTGCGCCTGTGTATGCAAATTAACCAGTGGGTGGCATCTGGTGGCAGCGTCTGGCACTGCCCACCCCACCTCCCTGGCGACCCAGGCCCCCAGCCCCTCCTTGAGCAGTGGCCAGGGCGGGAGGGAAGCTTGGCTTCCTCTGTCGCCGGGGGCAACCCAAGCCTCCAGCTCCATGGCTGCCGCCATCTTTGTTGGGTTAATTTGCATACTCACCCTGATTGGCTGGTGGTGTAGCAGAGGGACGGTCAATTTGCATGTTTCCCTTTTATTAGTGTAGATGACTCATGCCAGCTGGCGTGGGTCAGTGGTTGAGCATCGACCCATGAACTGAGAATTCACCAGTTTGATTCTCAGTCAGGCACATGCCTGGGTTGCAGGCTCGATCCCCAGTAGGGAGCATCCAGGAGGCAGCCAATTGATGTTTCTCTCTCATTGATGTTTCTATCTCCCTATCCTTCCTCTATCTCCCTCTCCCTTCCTCTCTCTCAAATCAATAAAATAAAAAATTAAAAAAGGAAAATGATCCGTGGACTAACTTTAAGGATTTTAACTAGCCTTAAAGTTACTTTGGGAGCATTCTAACTTTGCAAGTTTATCTCTTTGAGGAAGATTCCTTTTCTGTGTCCCTCTCTATAGGAGCAGCTGCTGCATCAGCTCTCTGCAGCACCACGAAGGCTCTCTGGCCTTGACGGTTGCTTGGGAATTTTTACTCAGTTAACAGCTCTTCGTGTAGACTTCTTTTGATGGGTGATTACATTTAGTTATCATACGGCAGGCTGCTGCTGAGGAGCCAGACCTCCGAAGTTCACCAGCTCCTTCAGCAACAACCACTCAACCCTCCCAAACTTTCCTCCTCATAGACGTCTTTATTGTAATTCATGCCTTCTAAGCCACCTCCCCCCACCCCCCCGCCCCTTACTGCCCTTAATCATGCTGCCATATGGTCTACTCTGCTTAGAGACTGGTGCCTGGGACTAACAGACACATATGGGAGCTAGAGGATATTCATGGATAGTTCTGAGACCCCTGGACCTGCTTTTCCTCACAACCAAAGGCAACTCCATTAGTGCCACAGGGGCCAGCCTGTGGAAGCCACTAGGCTCCTGTCAGAGATACATCTGAGGTTTATAGCAGGAGCAATTTTTATTTTCTCACAACCTTCTAGAATTAGATCAAAGGATGTCAGAAAACAATTATTGCAAGAAGAAAATTAACTTAAAATTCTCTTTGGATCCAAGAATTTCACTTCTGGGAATATACCCAAAGAAATGAAAACACTATGTTGAAAAGATATCTTGGGCCTCCATGTTCATAGCAGCATTATTTGTAGTAGCTAAGACATGGAAACAACCTAAGTGTCCATCAAAGGATGAATGGTTAAAGAATTTGTAGTCACAATGGAATTTTACTCAGCTATAAAAAAAGGAAATCCTACCACTTATGCAACACGAATGGACTTTGAGGTCATTATACTAAGTAAGATAAGTCAAACAGAGAAAGAAAAATACTGTATGATCTCGCAAAACAAAACAATACAAAAACTTGTTAGTCATGAAGTAGAAAGAAAACAAATTATCACAAATTCATGGCACTATTTCTAGTTTTCTTCTTAAACAATGACTTAATGAGCCCTGACCGGTTTGGCTCAGTGGATAGAGCGTCGGCCTGCGGACTGAAAGGTCCCAGGTTCGATTCCAGTCAAGGGCATGTACCTTGGTTGCAGGCACATCCCCAGTAGGGGGTGTGCAGGAGGCAGCTGATCGATGTTTCTCTCTCATTGATGTTTCTAACTCTCTATCCCTCTCTTTTCCTCTCCTTGTAAAAAATCAATAATATATATATATATTTTTAAAAAACAATGACTTAATGAGTTAAAAGCAAAGCAAATTTTAACAGCTCTAACTAAATGTTCACCTTCAGTTTATTAAAATATGCTAGTGGTAGGATACCTACTGATAAAAAAGCAAAATGAAATTCATTCAAAGAAGAAAATAAACTTCTGATAATGATTAGTTACTTGAATTGTCATGTATTGATTTTTGCATTTCTTAATATAAAGACATATTTTAATATGCTAAATAGACATGTTTTTCCATTTTCATTTTAAAGCCATCAAAAGCTAATACTATAAAAGTAAAACACATATTTTATTTTAATATATACAATCAATTTGTCTTAAATTTTAACTACTTCTAATCTGCAATATTTTAAAAAGTTCAAAAAAAAGTATGAATCAGATTCCTATAACAAGAGACTACAGAAAAGAGAGCTTAAAAATCTAATCAGTTTTTATCCAATTTCTTGTGGCACAGAATCATTTCCTGTGAAATCTGCTATACTCTTCTATAATTTTACATGACTCCAGTGGGAATATATCTATTAAGTCTTACATAAGAAATACACAGGAACCCAGGAGATGGTGATGAACTTTCAGAAATAAGTACTGCTTATGTCTGCTTTATGACATACTAATATTTTAGTTTCTAGTTATCCCCTGATTAGCACTTCTCAAACCATTTTGCCATCTTCAGTGATAACCAAAAATCCTTCCAATATAAAATGAAAATCTTCAACTTTAATTATTCCTTATATAAATACAAAAGATTCTACAGCATGTTGAGTCTTGCCAGTCATTGAACTTTTAAAAATCTTTGCTTAATTTATTATAAGCTAACAAGGGTAGTCTGAGAATTCTCTAGTAGCAAAACATATCAAACACCATAGTGATAAAAAAATGTAACAACCAATTATGTATCCTGATAACTGAGCATTGAATCAGACAGAATAAGCAAACAATCAGATTCATCACAGGATAAAATTTATACATGTAGTTCACTTATTTGAGAAATTAAAATTTCTTTTTCAGAATTGACTCACTTAATGAATATTTATTAAGTCGATGTTTATTATCTCAAGTTCCTGTCCTCACATAGCATAACTTATATTTTAGTAGAGGAGATATCATAAGATAACCAATAATTTCAATTAATGAATAAAGTAAAAGAAAATTATATGAGTAGAGAGTAACCATGGGGATAGAATGGGCAGACAACATGAATTGGAGTGGTTAAGGCAAGCTTCTTTTGAATTTTCAATAATCCATTTGTTCATCCTTCTCCATCCACCTGTCTATTCATCATTTATGTGTCAGCTACTTCTGGACAGTTGGGATACATCCTATATAATAAAACCCTAATTAGCAAATCTACCAAATGGCAGAACGACCGGTCGTTATGACGCGCACTGGCCACCAGGGGGCAGATGCTCAACATAAGAGCTGCCCCCTGGTGGTCAGTGTGCTCCCACAGGGGGAGTGCCACTCAGCCAGAAGCCAGGCTCATGGCTGGTGAGTGCAGTGGCGGTGGTGGGAGCCTCTCCCACCTCGCTGCAGGCAGGTGGTAAGGAGCAAGGGGTCCTGGACTGCAAGAGCCCCGAAATGCAAGAGGGATGTCTGACTGCTGGCTTAGGACCGATCCCCTTGGGGGATATCCCCCAAGAGGTCCCGGACTGAGAGAGGGTGCAGGCTGGGCAGAGGACCCACCCCCTCTGAGTGCATAAATTTCATGCACCGGGCCTCTAGTCAGTAAATAGGATCCCTTACCTTCTAGGGGTTTATATTCTAGAAGGCAGAGGTAGACCATGATTAAGTAATAAACACAATAAACAGAAAAAGTATATAGTACATAACAAGGTGATAAATGCTCTGGAAAAACAAACAAACCAAGGTTTGGAAAGCTAGGGAGTAAGGTGGCGGGGCTGGTACAGTTTTCTGTGGGAATACAGGCAGCCTGTGTGGAGGAGGTGACATTTAAACAAAAGCATGAAGGAACTGAGGGAATGCAGATATCTGAACTCCAAGCAGAGGGAGGAGCCAGTGCAAAGGCCCCACACTGGGAGTTGGCCAGACATGTCAAAAAAAATTGTAAAGAGGATAAGGCAGAGAATGAACCAGGGAAAAAAACCAAAAAATTAGGTCAGGGCTCTCAGGTGGTATGTGGCTTTGCAGGTCACAGTCAAGACTTTTGGCTTTTATTCTATGTGATGAGAAGTCAGGGAAGGGTTTCCTGTGGAGGACTGATATGGTCTGCAATGTTAAAAGGACTCCAGTGGCTTTTGAATTGAAAAGAGACTTTGGGCACTTTTTGGGTGGAAACAGAGAAATCAGTTGTAAATTATAATGACCCAGGTGGAGAGATGATGGCGGTTAAATTAGAGCAGCAGCAATGGGCTAGTTAAAAGTGGTACAATTCTGGGTACGCATTTTCAAGGTTGAGCCAATAGGATTTGCTGATAGGTTTGATGTAGGTATAAAGAGAGTCAACAATGATGCCAAATGGTTTGGGCCTGAGCAATGAAAAGGACAGAGTACCCATCAAGACATATCGGGAAGGCTACAGGTGGCTAGGAGGCAAAAATCAGGAGTTCCATCTTAACCTGTAAAATTTTAGATTTTAATGAAATGTTCAAGTAGGGTTTAGAAGAGTGCTAAAGGTCTGAAAGTTTGGGAGATGATCTGAGCTAAAGATATAAGGTGGTAAGTCTTGAGCATATTGATGGCATTGAAAGCCACGAGTCTGTTGAAATTGCCAAGGGAATGAACACACAAGGGGGCACTCCAACTAGCAAAGAGGCTCAGAGGGATCAACAGTGGAGGAGAGTGACAGCTCGGGTTGTAGTTTTCTGGAAGAAACTGTTCCAAAGGACAGGAAGTGATCAATGGTGCCAAGTAAGAAGGGGAATTGGACACAATGAGTACAGACAATTCTTAATTTTTTTTTTCTATAATTAGGAGAAAAATGGGATTATGGGTGGCAAGAAAAGAGGATAAATAAAGTAGGAGAAATAACAACTTGTGACTGCGCTGATGGAACGATCCAGTACAGAGAAAAAAAGGTGATGAACCAGAGGACAAAATTGCTGGAGCAATGTCCCTTCTTATCAATGGGACCTGTGCTGAAGCAGAGGACATGCCCTTGGACAGAGACAGGGCTCCATTTCTGGAAACAGACAAGGAGGCAGCAGCAATGGACAAGTGCAGATGGTGGCTGCTGAGGTGGGTGGAACGCCACCTTCTACCTGTTTCATGTTTCAGTTTCTCAGTGGAATAGAAAGGTACGAGGAAAGGCAGGGGAGAGAGTACTAGAGATTTGAGAAAGGAGGAGAGGATGCAACACAGTCATTTAAAAGTATGGAAGAAAATACAGACACAAAAATCCTTACCAAAATACTAGCTAATCGAATACAACAGTACATCCAAAAAATAATACATCACAATCAAGTGGGATTCATTCCAGGGGCACAAGGATGGTTCAACATCCCAAAATCAATCAACTTAATACACCACATTAACAAAAGAAAGGATAAAAATCATATGATCTTGTCAATAGATGCAGAAAAAGCATTTGATAAGATACAACATTCATTTATGATTAAAACACTCAATAAAATAGGAATAGAAGGAAAGTACCTCAACTTAATAAAGGCCATATATGATAAACCCTCAGCCAATATCATACTCAATGGTGAAAAACTGAAAGCTTTTCCCCTAAGATCAGGAACAAGACAAGGATGTCCACTGTCACCACTCTTATTCAACATAGTGCTGGAAGTACTAGCCAGAGCAGTAAGGCAAGAGAAAGAAATAAAAGGCATCCAAATAGGGAAGGAAGAAGTCAAACTGTCACTTTTTGCAGATGACATGATGTTGTATATAGGAAACCCTAAAAACTCTACAAAAAAAAAACCCTATTGGAAACAATAAACAAATATAGTCAAGTTGCAGGATACAAAATCAATGTACAAAAATCCATTGCCTTCCTGTATACCAACAACAAAACTTCAGAAAAAGAAATGAAGAAAACAATTCCTTTTGCAATCGCAACCAAAATAATAAAATACATGGGAATAAATTTAACAAAGAATTTGAAAGATCTATATACTGACAATTATAAAACATTATTAAAAGAGATTGAAAAAGACACAATGAAATGGAAAAATATCCTGTGTTCATGGATTGGAAGAATCAACATAGTTAAAATGGCCATTTTACCCAAAGCAATATACAGATTTAATGCAATCCTCATCAAAATTCCAAAGTCATTTTCTAAAGAAATAGAATGAGAAATCATAAGATTTGTATGGAACCACAAAAGACCCAGAATAGCCAAAGCACTTCTGAAGGGAAAAAAAACAAAAAACAAAAAACAAACAAACAAGGCTGGAGGTATAGCACTACCTGACTTCAAAATATACTACAGAGCTACAATAATCAAAACAGCATGGTACTGGCAGAGAAACAGATACACAGATCAATGGAACAGAATAGAGAGCTCAGCTATAAAATCACACATATATGGACAGATAATTTTCGACAAAGAAGCCAGAAATGCACATTGGAGTAAAGACAGTCTCTTCAATGAATGGTGTGGGGAAAACTGGAAAGCCACATGCAAACGAATGAAACTGGATTACAGTTTGTCCCCATGTACAAAATTAATTCAAAATGGATCAAAGACGTAGACATAACACCAAAAACTATAAGTCCATAGAAAAAAGTATAGGTACCAAACTTATGGACCTGGGTAATAGAGAACATTTTATCGACTTGACCCCAAAGGCAAGGGAGATAAAGGCAAAAATAAATGAATGGGACTATATCAATCTGAAGAGCTTCTGCACAGCAAAAGAAACTGACAACAAAACAAACAGACAGCCAACCAGATGGGAGATGATATTTGCAAACAGTAGGCCTTACATTTAATTTTCAAAATATATAAAAAACTCATAAAACTCAACACCAAACAAATAAACAATCCAATCAAAAAGTGGGCAGAGGACCTGAAAATACATCTCTCCCAAGAAGACATGCAAACAGCCAATGGATATATGAAAAGATGTTCAACCTCACTGGCAATCAGGGAAATGCAAATTAAAACTACAGTGAGATACCACCTTACACAGGTTAGAGTGGCCATTAGCAACAAGACAAACAACAAGTGTTGGAGAGGTTGTGGAAAAAAGGGAGCCCTCATTCACTGCTGGTGCGAATGTAGACTGGTACAACCACTATGGAAAGCAGTCTGGCGATTTCTCAAAAAATTAAAAATAGAGCTACCATATGACCCAACAATCCCACTCCTGGGTATATACCTGAAAAGCTCTAAATCCTTTATACGCAAAGATATATGCACCCCTATGTTCATTGCAGGATTATTCATGGTGGCCAAGAGTTGGAAACAGCCAAAGTGCCCTGCAATAGAGGACTGGATAAAGAAGATGTGGTATATGTACACAATGGAGTACTACACGGCCATAAGAAAGGGTGGAATAGTGTCATTTACAACAACATGGATGGATCTTGAGAACATTATGCCAAGTGAAGTAAGTCAAACAGAGAAAGCTAAGAACTATATAACTTAACTCATATGTGGAATATAAAACTGAAACTTACGTACACAAACAGAAGTGTGGTGGTTGCCAGAGGGAGGAGTGGGGGAAGAAAGGGGTCCTAGTATGAGGTGACAGGAGAAGATTTGACTTTGGGTGGTGGGCACATGGTCCTATATACAGATTTTGTAAATTAGTAATGCACACATGTAACCTATATGTTCATGTAGACTAATGTCAACCCAATAAAATTTACAATAATTTAAAAAAGTATAGAAGATTAAATGGACTAGGTAAGAATGGAAAGATTGCCTGGAAGTATTAAAGACCCACCTGAGATTCAAGGTCTTGGATTTATAGTAAGCTAGCCATGCCAAGTCAGAATATAATGAGCACCATTATACAGGTAATAGAGTTAAAAGCATAACCACACACCAAAATACTATGGCTTGAAAGTTACCCTTTCTCATCTTGCTCTAAAACTTCTGCAGTAATTTCAAAGAAGTGTATATTATAGTATGTGGTACATATAGTCTCTCTCTATTCTCTATGTTTGGGAGCATTTTTACCTACTTCCCCAAATTGATCTTTCAAGGAGGTTACAACCCTTTCCAGATGAGTGATTATATTCCTGTTTATTTTTTATTCCAGACTTCAAGCTTTTACCACAGGGCTGGTTATACATAAACAAGTGTTAGGGGACTCACGGGATTGATTCCTTTCTGTTAGAAGAATCGATTATCAGGTGCTTATTCAGGATCTATTCAATGGAAGGTTCTGCTACCATAGCCCCAGGGCCCACCCAAATTGAATGGCTGAATTAATATGAAGGCAAGGTTGGTCTGATCAGGATTTTACTTTATATGATTAATATGCATGTATATAAGTGTAAGTGTACATACATATTTATTGAATTTAAAATAGCTACATTAATCAATAATTAAGCAAAGGAGTAAATGTTTAAAACAAAATTTGAAACCTTATCACCCTAAAAGCCACTGAAATGAATAACAATCACAACATAAAGTAAGTTAAAGTTGTATATGGAGCAAAACCATATGGAATAATAATGACATACAGACTTATCTATTATCTAGAGATAAATGTAGCATAACCCTTTCCTTCTGCTTATCAGAGAGCTGCCCACTTTGTCATTTAGTCTGAGTAGAACACTGCGCTCCAACAACAGTGCACTGGCTTCTTTTGCCCAGTGGAGCTGGCTTTCCCTAGGGCAGTGGTCGTCAAATAGTGGCTCACGAGCCACATGCGGCTCTTTGGCCCCGTGAGTGTGGCTCTTCCACAAAATACCACGTGCGGGCGCACATGTACAGTGCGATTGAAACTTTGTGGCCTGTGCGCAGAAGTCGGTTTTCAGCCTGGGCCGAAGAAGTGGCGTTAGAAGAAGTGGGGGTACCTTCGCTGAGGACCCCTCAGATTGAGGACGTTTTTAGCAAAGGCCAGCTTAGGAGTACCCTAATTAAGTTAATAACAATGTACCTACCTATATAGTTTAAGTTTAAAAAATTTGGTTCTCAAAAGAAATTTCAATCGTTGTACTGTTGATATTTGGCTCTGTTGACTAATGAGTTTGCAGACCACTGCCCTAGGGCATCCTCTTCAAAAGTCCTCCAGGGAAAGAAACCCATACTGGGAGAGGGTACTCAATTTTATTTACTCTGGGTTGTGAAACATATGTCTCCCTGACTTAGAGGAAATGAGAAGTAATTTTCAGTTAAGCTAGCATCTAAAGAAGAAAAATGTTTATTTTTATTTTACTATTAATTAGTCTTACCAAGCATGATAACAGTATTCTTCAAGTTATTTAGAACCTAATGGTACAATTCAGGAGCAAGTAATTTTTAATTTAGGCTTGCTGCAAAAAAAACGAAAGCACTTTTTTTCCCCTTCAGTTGTTATGGACTGAATGTTTGTTTGAATGAGGTCATGTGAGGTCAGATAAAAAGCTTCACAGAGGAGAAAAAGCTAAAGGAGTTCACCACCAAACCAGTATTACATGAAATGTTAAAGGGTCTTCTAGGGAGAGGGAGAGGGAGGAGGAGTGGGGGGAGGAGGGGGAGGAGGAGGGGAGGTATGAGGGAAGAGGGAGGAGGGGAGTGGAAGGAGGGGAGAGGGAGGAGGGGAGAGGGAGGAGGGGAGAGGGAGGAGGGAGGAGGGAGAGGGGGAAAAGATAAAAAAGGTGGAGGGTGAGGGCGTAAGAGATCAACCAAAGGACTTGTATGCATGCATATGAGTACAATCAACGAGGGGGGGGGGGTGAGGGCATGTCCTGGAGGGTGGGGGTGGCCAGGGAGAGGTCAATGGGGGAAAAAGAAGACTTATGTAATACATGAAATAATAAAGAATTTAAATTAAAAATGGCAATAAATACATATCTATCAACAACTGAATCTAAAAATCAAAACAAACGAACAAGCAATCTAATAAACTGATGAATAAAACACAATCAGAGGCATGGAGGCATGGAACAGATGGACGAATCTCAGCGGAAAGGGGTAAGGGGGCCAGGAAGAGATTAACCGAAGAACTTGTATGCATATATGCATAACCTATGGACACAGACAATAGGGTGGCGAAGGCCTGGGGCAGGGAGGGAACTGGATGGAGCTGGTAATGGGGCGGGTAATGGGGGGGGGAGGGAAAGAGGGACATCTGTAATACTCTCAACAATAAAGATTTTAAAAAAATGATGTCATGTGGGCACAGCTCTAATCCAATGGGACTGGTGTCCTTATAAGAAAAAGGAGCCGCCAGAGATCTCTCCGTGCACACACAGAAGGGCATGTGAGGACACAAGTGAGCAGGGGGCCACCAGCAAACCAAGGGCAGAGGCCTCACTGGAAACCGACCCTGCCAGACCTTTACTGGACACTTCCCAGCCTCCACAACCATGAGATACCACTTTCTGCTGCTTAAGCCTGCAATCCATGGTATTTTGTTATGAGCAGACTAACATAGTTGCCTTCACCAAACCAATATGATGGTTTCTATTTCTAGTAAAGAACACAACTTTAATCTACGACATTTTGATATCAAAGCCTTCATAACCAAAGATAATTTCTCTATCTAAAATTCCTGTACACTTTACAGAGAAAATTAGGAAAATGTCAAGCCAATAAAAATCCACTCCCTTTTCCAGCACACATTTACTCAGCACCCATTTTGCTTGAAGCCCTGCACTGTACAGTTCAAAGGCCAGGAAGGGACAGGGTACCGGGTGTCCTTCCTTTCGCCCTTAGCAACTCTAGCAGGGGACCTTGTGCCTACTCCGGACAAACACTTCGGTGAAGGCAGCTGAAAGGTGTGTTCACTCCTGTCTGCTATTGGTTGGCTGCCCTTTATTGTGTGTGTAGTTGCGGCTCCCAACTCCTGAATAACAACCTTACATTTCCTTGGCTTCTCTGCTGTACTTCACCCACTTAGCTGTCCCACTGCGCAGGAAGTTTTCTCTAAAATGTACTGTTTCTATTTTCTTAAAGTGCAAAAATGAAAAACAAACAAACAAAAACAAATAAAAAGCATCCCAACAGGGACCAGGCACACATTCTTTGAAGGGTCTTCATCCTCCAAGTGCGGCCTGAGACACCCAGCACCTCCCGCACACACGGCTGGTTTTCTCGTCTCCATCGAGGGGCTGCTCATCAAGCACCGGAGTGAAAGCATGAAGAGGGGCCCTCCCACAGCTCTGCTTTTCATTTGAGTCGTTGTAAAAAGGTCTCTTTTGCACTCATTTAGGAAGTGATACACTACAAAGAAGTTCCGAAGCAGCTTTCTAAACAAACACAAGGAAAGCCTTCACACAGTACAGGCTGACCAACGTGGGGAGGCACATTATATTCTGTTTTAATTCCACAATCTTCACTTTCTTCTCTACTCCAACAGCTGCAGTTTCAGGCTCAGTCCACAGAGTCCTAGTGATCAAAAGTTACGCACATTTGCGTGTGTGTTTATTCTGTTATTGTTTATTTCACACCGAGTGCTTTGTTTTTCTTAAGTAGGAAAAACGGAGTGGGATACCTCCGGGGCCAGAATCAGATGTTCTGGCAGGGAACACATTCATGCGGAGAGCTGGGGGTGACAAGTTCTGAACATGAGACCTCTCGTTGTTCTCTTCAGAAACTTTGAAAACTTTGGTTGCTACCCTTACTTCAGTGGCGCACGGCTGTCCGCAGTGACTCACTGCCACCACGCTTAGATGGCAGTGTCGTCAGTGGAAATGGGGTGTCCACTGTTGGAAGCGGGGGATCCCTTTCCCCGCCGGGTGCTGGGGGTTGGGTTCTTTCGATATCCTGAAAAAAATAATTTTCTAAGACTTGCACAGGGATTTTGTTTGCGTGGAATCACACCCCTTCTTTTTTAAAGCTCCATTTTCCTTGGTCCAGTCCTGGAAGAGGTACAGCTGGAGATTTAGTAGAACTAAAGGCAAAGCCAGAGTCCAAGGTTTCCATCCCATGGAGGAGCTGGGTCTGCTGTGACATCAGGCTAGTTCTAGTCCATTAGTCCATTGTGTGTGGGGTCCACGTGGCTGTGAGCCGTGTGGGTGAGTGCAGGGCATGGGAATGTGCCCCTGCAACCAAGAGTCTCAAGAGAGTAAGAGAGTGAACTCTTTCATTCAGGAATTTATTTACCTCAAATCTTCCTGCGCTTGCAGTGGCCATGCCTACCCTGGCAAGTCCCTATGTCACCCAGACTTTACTGGGCATGCCTACATTTGCCTTCCCTTTGCTCCTTCCCTGTTAATTAATAACCAGGTTATTTACAATGGTCTTAGCAGAACTGGTTTCAAAGGGGTAGACAGTCCAGGAAGACAGACATCAGCTGAATGTATGAAAAACCTAATGATGACAAATGCTGAACACTGACTAGGTTGTATTTTTAGATGCAAAGCTCTCATTTGCACACCTACAATTAAACTCTGATAGTAACTTCTGTTAAAAAGTAAAATGAGGTTTTTAAAGTGTTCAAGATTTTATCTGGGCCAACACTGACTCAAATCGGGCAGCACCAAACCAAAAGTGATTAGGCGTGCTCTACCAACAGGAGGCAAGGAAAAGGCTTTTATAGAGAACATGCAGAAGCAACGCAAGGAGATTATTTGATTGGCTATTGCCTAAGGGGTTGCCTTATTTGGGCATGCTTAGCTGGCTGTTTGTGATTGGTTGCTATTAGATTTTGTTTTCTGAGATACCAGTGCATTCACAGGAACTGCCTCTGGTTTAGGTTTCTGGTGCACTTATGTAGATTACCAAGGTATTACAGGCACCACAGTCTAATGGCCTCCTTGTTTAATTACCTTGAAACTGGTAATTACTCTAAGGGTCTTTATGAAAGGCATCTCAAATATCTGCTCAAGACATCCTCAGTCAAGTTGGGATATTTCCAACTTCCCTATGGCCTTCTGTGCACCAAGGTTTCCGAGAAAGTAGTTGGCTATTGGGTGCAAATGTAAGAAGTACCAACTTGACTCAGGCACATCTGTGGCCGTAGAAAGATATGACAGCTTGATAAATATATTTTTTCAAGTATTATTAGACTGTGATAATTAATACTTGCCTTAATTTATTGAGTACTTACTATATGTAAGCTGTTGTGCTTAAACATATCTCATTTTGTCTCCATCAAAACCCTCTGATTATGTGTCTAGTAAGTGAGGCCCTGGGATTCAAACCCAGGTCTTTTTTGAGTACAAGAGCACATGTTCTCTTATAATCACGATACTGTCATCAAGAAAGACCACAGCCTCTTTGTAACACTCATTTATTTCTATTTATTCTCTAATATTCCCCCAAATCCTAGTCCATGTCTAATATCCTATGGAAATACTATAAAGTATACTTATTTCATAATTTCTCACAAAGTTTTATTAATTCATATTTGATAACTCTTCAAATAATTTAAATTCAGTGTTCCTTCCTATTAGCTTTTACATTTATTTCTTTCATATTTCTCCCAGTTGAAATTCTTACAAAAAAATTATTACCCAACTGTATTTTCCCTTTAAAAAACTATAACTACAACCTCATGGTGGAGCTCAGTAGTTAAGTGTCGACCCATGAAACAAGAGGTGTAAGTCATGGTTTGATTCCTGGGCTGTGGGATCGATCCCTGGAAGGGGGCATACAGGAGGCAGCCAATCGCTATTTCTGTCTCATCAATGTTTCTATTTCTCTATCCCTCTCCCTTCCTCTCTCTCTAAAATTCAGTAAAACCCCCCATAAACCTACAAAAGTAGAAAATTTAGAGACTGTAGTAAGCCAAAGAAAGAAAATGTCATCTGTAACTCCCTTGTCTAGCTAACATTTTATAGATTAGTTATACACTTAAAAAATGGAAATCATAATATTTGTAACCATTTTATTTCATTTAGAAAGCTGTTGTCTTTCCAAGTCATTTTCAATAGTGGTGCATATCGAGTATATCCACTGAATAAATAATATGTCTTACTTAACCAAGGAGATCACCTCTCAGTTCTCCAGAAAGCAGAAGCTGAGGCAAAATGTTTGTACAGGAGTGTACTTCTAGGAGACAGAAGTGAGGGATGAGAGTAAAGCAAAAAGAGACAAATAATAGGAGGGCCCATTATTGACTTGGCTGCCACATAGCTAAGTCTTGCTAATCCTTCTAGACCAGTGACGGCGAACCTTTTGAGCTCGGCGTGTCAGCATTTTGAAAAACCCTAACTTAACTCTGGTGCCGTGTCACATATAGAAATTTTTTGATATTTGCAACCATAGTAAAACAAAGACTTATATTTTTTATATTTATTTTATATATTTAAATGCCATTTAACAAAGAAAAATCAACCAAAAAAATGAGTTCGCGTGTCACCTCTGACACGCGTGTCATAGGTTCGCCATCACTGTTAGACTCTTCTCTGAGAAGCCACATAAACCATGCCTCTGGACAGTCTGTCAGGACAGGGTGTGATCAACCAGCACTGGTCAAAGGCGTGCCCCCTGGGTGTCACTTGCCTGTCCTTCTGGGTACTCAGCACGAAGAGCAGGGTCCTAGACCAGGACACCTTGAGGTCAACAGGGAAGAGAAAAAAATCTAATATTTGAAACACACAAAAAAATTGATCCTCAAATAATTTGAGTACTTTAAAACAAATCAAGCATGCATAACATAAACTAATCTAAGTTAGCGATGGCCCCTTCAAGAAAGCATTCTTGGAAAACAATGTACATTTATTCCAGGTGTGCTTCCACTGTTGGAAAATTATTTAAAATTCCTTTTTTGGAAGTTTCAACAAAATCAAAAGCATACTATTTTGAATGCCCTTAATATTGGCAGCTCATTGTCCTTTGAGGACAAGCTAGTTTTTTTCAAACATCCCAGAGTCATTTAAAGGCAAGTTTAATGGATAACGACCAACTGGGAGATGCACGTATTCCATTAAGAACATTGCTTGGCTCTGAACGTGATGCGCTGTCTTCCTTGCGTACTTCATGCATTGCCTCAGAGGATAGACTAACAATTTGTCAACACTTTCTGAGAAAAAGTCAGTCCCTACCACGGGTTTCTGCAGTTTGTATTATTTTTTATGTTTCCCATAAGATGTTTCTTGGAATTTTTACTAAAAACTCCATGATGCCTGCAGAAATTTCTTACCACAGGTCTGTCAAGAGATGGGATCAAAGATTCTCTGATTTTGTTTACTCTCAGTAAAAATCAATCAATCAATCAATCAATCAATCCATCAAGGAAAGGGTCTCAGGGGGAAATATACATTAGAATGTCTGTATCTATATCCACATAGGCCTCTATATGTCTTATAAAATCAAATCTTTCTACTTTTAAAAAGAAATGCTAAATATTAACCATATTTTAAAGCCCCCAAGTAATCATAGCTTTATAGGATTCTCTCCCCTTCCAATGTGCATGGAAGAATTTGGGGAAAAATTTGGGAAAGAAATGATTGAGAATTTACTTCTTTCCTTTGTGTATCTTGCTCATTTTATTTAGATTCAGGAATATTAGGTTACCCATAATTATTTAGGCTGATAAAGTAATTTCTAGTGCACCCAAGAGGGTAAAGCCTTGAAGGCAGTTTTTTTCCTAAATGACTCTTTTCCCCACTCCTCAGATTTATTGAGGTATAATTGACAAATAAAATTGTAAGATATTGAAAGTATACAACAGAATAATATGACATATTCATGTATTATGAAAGAATTCCCCAAATTAATTAACACATCAATCACCTCCCATATTTAATTTTTTTAAAAAAGAGAATTTAAAAAAGAATTTTTAAAATTCTCTTCTAGTAGCAAATTTAAATTATCAACTGGTTTTACATTAGATCCTCAGAGCTTACTCAACTTATAACTGAAAGTTTATACCCCTTTACCAACCTCTCCATCTACCTGCCCCCCTCCAATGGCTCTTCTTTTTTTTAAAATATCAGCCAAGGATATTTTTTACCATTGATTTTTAGAGAGTGTGGAAGGGAGTGGGAAGGGATAAAGGGAGGAGGGGAGAGAGAGAAAGAGAGAGAAACACTGATGTTAGAGAGACACATGGATTGGTTGCCTCTTGTACACACCCTGGGGATGAGTCCTGCAGTCCAGATACGTGCTCTTGACCAGGAATCGACGCTCCAGGGTGCGGGCCGATGCTTTAACCATTGACTCATGCCAGCCAGGGCCCAATGGCTCTTCTTAATGAGTGGGCCCACTACAATTTCCAGAATAGCTATTGATAGTCTTGGAGGGAACTCATAATTTGGATCTTTCTATAGGTATTAAAAAGAACTAAGAAAAATGGAACCCACATTACAGAATGGAAAATATGCTCAACATTTCTTGTTGCAACCTAAGCATGATTATATAAGTGAATTATAAATGGGATACCGCAGGGCTTATATTATCTGTCACTTATTCCTTTCATGGCTGAGTGGCTTAGAAATCCTCTATCCTGATCCAACACAGCACTTCCTTTTCTCAGGTCTAGGCTCACCGAGTCCTTTCTGCCCAGGATGGCGGCCTGTGTCCGTCTGTAAGGCCCTCCATTACTGACAGATGCCTGTGTGCAGTTGCCTGAAGTTCACTATAAATACATACACCAGCAAATTTATACTGTGTTTAAAAAGGTGTTTCCTTCTGATGTTCTCTCAACACAAACACTCAACAAGCAAAGAAACAAACAAACTCTGCTGCCAGCTACTCAGAAACCAGAGAACACCTTTCCTTTCCTTGTCCTTCAGCACCCTGCCTCTGCTCTGTGTTCTTCCCCTTATGCCACAGTCTACCTCAGGCTGGAAAACAGCCAGATTTGCACTCAGACTCTGTTTCTCTTGATGAAGAGGGAAGCTTCCCAACCAGGTCATACATGGAAACACGGAAACCACCGTCACCGGGCTCCCAGCTCACATGCCTTGTTCCAACAGCGTAAGGAAGGTTACCACGTACGCATTTCTCGCTCAATGTCAAGTGCCAACACCAACATGCCACATCATTTTTACGGCATACGTTTTAAATGTCTTTAATGCATTCTAGAGAACATCACGTTTGGAACCCGTTCTGAAAGGGAAATTAAAATGGCAACACTTCTGAGAATTCTCTGCGGTGGTAAAATAGAAGTCAGGGCTGTGCCCAGTGGTTCTGTGGGAAAGCAGAACAGGGTGCAGTCACTGTGCGACTGAGGAGGCCTGGGGACACCAACCTTGGCTGTGGGACCCCCGTGCATGCACACCTTTCTAGGCCCAGATCCCATGTCTTAACGAGGGTTTTGCAAATCTCATACGAGCTGCAACACACACAGCCCTCGGCACGGTGCCGGGCACAGGGACACACTCAAAAAATGGTAACTGCCAAAATATGGGAAGGATCAGAGGGTCGTTCCTCACCAACCTTGAGTTCTGCCTGTCCACGACTAGTGGATAAATAGTAAGATCTGCTTTCTGGGGGTGAGGGAGAAGTAAGTGGAAGTATCAATTAAGTGCCTAATGACAGCCAGACCCATACATGGAGTCCGGGACTGAGCATGCTCCCCAGCACTGAGTAGGCCCCACCAGGCTAATGAAGCCAAGGTTGGGTTTGATCTTTCAAAAGGCGAGCTGGATGCCTCCCCTTGCTGCCCAGCTGTGAGCTCATGGGCCGGGCCTGCTTTCCCAGGACGGTGAGCTGTTACTGAGTAAGACAAGGAAAACAGGCGGTGAGCTGGCACCCTCACCGTCACACAGCCTAACAGTTCATGCTGAGTGGCTCACGGCACCCGAGTTCACCAGCTTGACTAAGAACCTGGCTTGCTGCCCGAAAATGACTCCGGAAGCGCAGTCCACAGTCCCCGAAAGTCACCCTGCCTCTTCCCTGTATGTGAGGTAACAGGTCTGCGGGTGCCCTTTCCTTGTGCCAGGTTAGAATCCCGTGAGCTACAGCAATGCTCAGGCTCCCAGTGGTCCTCTACCCCAGCAGGAATGCTCCTTCCTTCCCAAAAGTCTCATCAGATATTGTTGAAAGGCTCTTTTCTAGGTGACACATTTCAGTGAAATATCTTGAAACATAACGTTACATCACCTTGATGATTAGAGCTAAAAGAGCCTTTAGCAAGTGAATCCAACCCTCTCATTTTAAAAACTAAAAGATGAAACTTAGCATTTTAGGTCTTGCTCAAGGTCACAGAGAGTGAGCTGCATCCGGGGCTCTGTGCTCCTTGTTCAATCACAGCCTGACCCTGGTCCCACACAACTGAAACCTCAGGAGATATTTTTTTACCTTTACATGGTAGTTCCTGATTGCTATATGAGAGCCAGAAAAAAAAAATAGGGAAGTATTCTTAAGAAGCGAGAAGACCCTGAAAAGTCAATCTCCTTCCCCACTTGGGCTATTTAAAGCAAGTTACATGAAATCTCGGGTGACTGTGTAACTGATAGGAGAAGGCACACATTTCTGGCATCGCGTCCTAACACACCCGGGCACCAGATGAGTCCTGACTGAGGCTTCACACACTAATAAGCCCGGAGTCTGTTCCTAGGAAAACGCTCTGCATGCGTCATTAAGGCTATTTTAGAGCCTGCAGTCTTGAATTGAATGTAAACTAGCCCTGGTGATTCTGAATTTAAATGTGATTTCATCGAGGGAGGGGAAGGCATAACATTATTTCAGGGCTTGAGTAGAAGCTATATTAAAAAAAAAATACTGGTGGTAAATCTGTAGACTTTTATAGGATATTTCTTTTCTAAGTTCTTTGCATAACAACTCTAGTATTTGCTTTATATGTATTAACATATTAAATCAAAATATCGCTACCCACAGCATGCACTTGTTTCCATTATAGACGTATCATACCATAGTATACCAAACAGAATAACCTGATAGAGTTAAGGAATAAGGGTGCTGGGCCCCACCTTACAAGCTTTTCACTGAATTGCCAGTGGGTGGAGCCAAAGCATGGAATTTTTTTCTGATGACCTTTAAAAGCACCATGATTGATTCTTACGTAAGTCTTTGATAAAGAGCCACTGGTACACAGAACAGAAATGCTTTTAACCTGTCCTCAGGTTCAGCAATGAGAATCTACATTCGAGGAGAGAATGGATTCTAAAGCAGTGATGTTCAAACTCTGCTTTGCACCAGATTCAGCTTCTAGGGGTGGGGCTTGTTAAAAATGCAAATGAAAAGTCTCACCCCAGACCTGCAAAACTGACTATTCAGAAGCACACAGCTTTGAGGTCTAAAGCTTTCCAGAAGTTCCCCTAAAGGGCCACTTGTTTTCTAAAAACTGAACATAGTAAACCAAGAAAGTTATTAAGGGAGATGCAGCTGTGTCAGACGCAATCTTAAAGGAGACCCCATTTAACCACCACCACTAAAGCTCCTCTATCAACTCCAGACACCCCGCCCTGAGGTTAAGGAGGTAGCTTGCATCTTGGAACCAGGTAGGCAGGTAGAGTGGGAGGATGGGTTGAGTGTCAAAGAAATTGAGACTCCTTACCTAAACATGGTTCTGCTGGTCACACATGGGGGTTAAGAAGACAGAAAAGGTATGTTCTACCAAAAGAAAACGGGCAAACCTACACCTCTCAGGTACACAGGAATTCAGAGCAGATGACTGTGGTTAAACAAGGTGGTAGGGGTCCACCTTCCTGGGACGGGATATCTGTTCTTTATGTGGAGGTCTCTGAACACAGTTAGGCAGAAGCCAAATGTGTGGTGGTTTCTATGATACTGGACGGTTGGGGCATGGTGCTTGTATAGGGACTTACAATTAAGGAGACATCTTTACAGCTATTTCATCACTTACTATATTTATAGCCACTTCTTTACCTCAATTGAAAATTTCAAGACCCCTTTCCGAGTCAGAATGTCAAATGCTTTTGGTAGGTAAATTAAGTATTATTATTTCCACTTGGCCTAGGAAGAAAATCAGATGAAGGCCCAAACCACATGGCTGCATGTCAGAGAGATTGGACTCTAACCCATAATTCCAACCCCACTGCACCATAATTTCTGCTCCAGTTTTAGGCCTTGGCTGCCTAGTGTTCCAGAGGAAGTGGAAAATCCAAAGGCTTCAACTCAGGGCCGTTTAATAAAGCCTAGTGGCAGCAGGATAATGACCTCCCATCTTGGAGAAAAGAGCACTAAGGAGAATGAACTGTTAAGATGTTAAAATAAATATTTTAATGACATTTTGTGAGGAGAAAGGTAGTTGTTTTTTTTTTATCACATGCAACTAATTCCATAATCAATCAATTAATTAATTTTAATGTATTTTTATTCATTTCAGAGAGGAAGGGAGAGGGAGAGATAGAAACATCAATGATGAGAGAAAATAATTGATTGGCTGCCTCCTGCTGGGGGTTGAGCCTGCAACCCAGGCATGTGCCCTTGACCAGAATCAAACCCAGGACCCTTCAGTCTGCAGGCTGATGCTCTATCTACTGAGCCAAGCCAGCTAGGGGTAATTCCTTAATTTTAAGGCCTTCAAGAAATACTCATTTAACAAACTTTCCAGTCCTTACAATTGACATCTTACATGTGGCCATGCTCCATGTGCGAACTTGAAGAGGTGTTCAGCTTCCCATAGAGCTCCTGTTTGGACCCAGGAGAATGGAAACACTCATGCTTGGCTCGCACAGTCATACCCTTTCCACCTGCATGTCTGCCTCCTCAAAGACTGAGTTCCTCTATAGGAAGAAGGCATTTCCTTTATTTTTTTTATTCTGCCACCACCACCCCTGGCCTCTGCACCCAGCATTCAACAAAGATTTCAACAAACAATGGAATGCCCAGTGAGTGCCAAACTCTGAAGCCACCAAGCCAAGTGCTTGTGAAAATGAGTTATGTAAGGGAACAGGCGCAGCGGACACTCTGCTGAGCTGCATAGTTTTGGTGTGAGCAGACTGAAGCAGGACCGGAGAAGGAGAAAGGCCAGGGATAAAAAGTAGGAAACACATTACTATACACAGCCTTGGCCATATTGAAGAAGTTTATATTTACTAAAGGGAAATACATACCTATCTTCACAAACATACATAACATATAGGCAGGAGTGGAGACCACGTTTTTAAACATATGAAACACATGAAAAAAGAAATGAACATTTATTTTTAAAAACCCACCAAGTCCTAGGAGGCATATTCATTACTTAGCTTCTGAGGTACAGTAATTCTCCTATTAATCACGGAGAATATATCCTCAGAACACATTAGCTAGTGCTGTTTGTTTCTTAATTTATATAACATTCTCGATTGCAAAATAGATTTATAGCATGGCAGGACAAAAAAATTATTGAGGATACTCTATGTTTAAGATTTTGGGCTACATATAAAAATCAGGTGAATCAGGTCCCTTAACCTCAAAATACCTGTGACTTGTCAGGTGGAAAAAATGTTCATAAATAAGTACGGATATGATTAAATAGGTTTTAATAAAATGTAATGGGAATTTAGAGAAACTGTACCAAGCATTAAATTTATTCTTACTAGTAACCAGATATTCCTTCCATGGATGTAGTTAAGATTTTATAGTGATCGCTGGCTCAAACCATGCAGATATTAATGAACGTGGTTAATTAACAATAATTTTTCATCTTAGGAAAATCATTAAATCTCTCAGAGCCTCAGTTTGCTCAAATGTAAAACAAGGGGATTCAAATCCAACTATTTGCAATCTCTTCTAAGTCATTAATTCTATAAACCCCCCACTTAGGAGTTAGACCTCTAGATTTGGGTATGTTTTGGAAGTTGGCCAGATATAAGCAAAGGAGGCTTGAGCAGCTAAAAGAGCTTTCTATAAAGCTTTATAAAGCACCTCAAGTCCATGAGTTGATTTTCATTCAAAATATAGTTGCTAACAAGTTGAGCTACCCGTTGTCTTAGCTGATAGGACCTCTAAAACACAATGAGTTGTAGAAACCACTGTTCTATGGGCTACTTAATTTTCTTTACTTCTGATTACCATATGAGTGGTAAAGGGCTTTTGTTTTACTGATTTAAAAATGCAAGGCTGCAACCTTCTTTCAAGGCCCAACTTGTATCTTGTGAATTCATACATTTCTTTATTCACTCATGCAAGAACACTTTTTTTTTTTTTTTTTTTTTGGTGGCTGGGGGAACACTAACAGTATTCTAGGTACCATATTAAGCAGGAGGGATATAAATATGAACAAAAACTAGACCTCCATCTAAAAAAAAATCAGAATTTCATATGGGAGACAGACATGCACACTACCTAAGTATAATTGTACCTGAGTATAATGAAGAACAAAGAACATGCGTCAGAGAGGTTTATCAGCTCTGCCTGGGGCGGGGCTTAGGAGAGGAGGACATTGGCAGGAAAGCTCTATAAGAGGAAGCCACTTGAATTGGGTTGGGAAGTCAAAAAAATAGGCTCCCAGGCTCCTGGCTGCGGCTGTTGGATGGTCAGCAGTAAATTATTCTCCAGTCACTCTTACTGTAGCCCTCCAGATTCTCCCTCCTGTGAGATCCACTTAACATGGATGCTACTCGGGACCTGACACCTACTTGTATCTTTTATACAGCTCTTGTCCCGACATCCAGCACTGTATTGTTTATGCAAGTCTTGTCTTGGTAGACTATACGTTCACCAGGCTGTAAGATTGTTGAGGTACTTGCTACCACTTATTCATCATTGTTGGAAAATACATACTTGGCACTCAGTAAATACTTCTTGACCTCAAAGTTAGACTTAACATTCTCTGAGAATACAGATGGTTTTCAAGTATGAAGCATCTAACAGCGAAGTTTGAACAATAGTGCCGACCACAATTATAAATGGTGTTTGTGTCTAAAGGAAATTGCAATGGGAATTTATCATTTCAACTAAATGACTTCAGAATTATTTCAGATTCAAAAAAAATGTTTCCTATTTCATCCTATTCCATTTAAAACAATATTTCAATATTATTTGGACATTATTTAAATTACATATTTAGTTTAGACATTTAAATCTGGGGTCCAGTTTATTAATACAAGTTTCTAATAGTTGTTGGTCTAGACTTTGTCCAACTATCAGTGAGCCAGGATTATTAGATGAAGATTATGAAGTCCCATTAAAGGGAGTCTCTTATTCCTTCAGCAATTGCTAGAACTCATAATAGATGATCAAATTATGTAGCAACAAGAATATCTGATATTTTTTTCCCCTTCTGTTGAAACACCAGGATAGAACCTTTCATGTAGGACATTCAAACAATTTAAAAATTAACAGTCAGAAACAAAGCTCACCAGAAGTATAGGTAGACTCTGGAAGATGGCGGCTGGCAGGATGGCAGTGAGGGAGAGGGTGTGAGTGAGTGATGGAGTGAAAGGGATGTGTGCGGAGATGTGTGGTGTGTGCGTGTGTGAATGAGGGACAGTTAGATCCTGCAGGAGTATCAGGAGCTGTCAGACCAGATTCTCCTGGATGGGGAACCCCTGCCACTGCTATGGGCACTCCCCCGGCTTTGGGGCTCAGGCAGAGCCCATGCCATCTTGAAGGGGAGAGTGGCCTCCACTAGGAATCCAGCTTGACCACCACCCAGACTGGCTTTGGACACTGCCCGGGACCCTGCAGCCACACCAGCCGAAATCGTGCTGCCTCGCCCACAGACCTGCAGACCCCAGGATGTCTAAGTCCAAGACTGCATGGCTTCCGCAGCAGAAACTGGGACTTCCCCCTCCCAGGCTGCCGACCTCCAGACACTTCAGTCATGCTGCTCCAGCAGCAGGCCCCGAGAGCCCACCACCCTGGCAGACAGCTCCTGGGCCCTCTGTGAGTTGCCACTGAGCACACACCTCTCCAACCAAGGGTGCATGGCTCCCTCAGCAGAATGTGAGACTTCCTCCTCCCGGGCTGCCAGCTTCTGGACACCTCGGTGAGCTACTGAGGGCTCGTCTACCCAGACAAGGTTGCACTGTTTCAGCTATAGACTCTGAGATTCCCACATCCCCAGCTGCTGGCTCCTGGACCACCTTGTGATTCGCAGAAGGAAATCATCCTGGCCAGAGTCTGACTGCCTCATCTGCAGATTACGGGACAGCTGCCTCCCACCGTCACAGGCTCTGGGAGCTCTGCAGTGATTTTCAGCGTGACGCTACCCCAGCAAGAGTCACACAACACTGGCTCATACTTACTGAGCCTCAGGCCCTGACACCCCTTCCTCCCAGGCCGTGGACTCTGGGATCTCACAGTGAGCATAAACCAGTGAGACCTCAGGCAACCTTTTCCACAAGAGCTGGAATCACAAACACATCCACAACAGCTTGCAAGACAAGGCCGGGATGAGTTACACTGTCAGACAACCCATGACAAGACTACATCCACGAATGAGAAACTAACATTCAAGACCCAACTACATTAGAAGAACCCAAATAGCTCAAGTAGGGGGCTCCATTAGAACACCAAGCTCAGGAGATCTGAAAGACTGCACCACTGGGTCCCAAAAGTCACCAACTACATAGGACCATCCCCAAAAGAACCTGAGTAGCAAGGCAGTTGGATCTAAGACACAGAAACAATTAAAACAGCAGTTCTCAACCTGTGGGTCACGACCCCTTTGGCGGTCGAACGACCCTTTCACAGGGGTCACCTAAGTCCATCGGAAAACACATATATAATTACATATTGTTTTGTGATTAATCACTATGCTTTAATTATGTTCAATTTGTAACAATGAAAATACATCCTGCATATCATATATTTACATTATGATTCATAACAGTAACAAAATTACAGTTAGGAAGTAGCAACGAAAATAATTTTATGGTTGGGGGTCACCACAACATGAGGAACTGTATTAAAGGGTCACGGCATTAGTAAGGTTGAGAACCACTGAATTAAAATGTTACAGCAAAAATTTGGGAGACAAAGTAACAATCCCAAAGGAAAGAAAAAGAGGAATCACAAGAAAAGGAATTAAGTGAAATGGAGGCAAGTAATTTATCAGAGAAAGAATTCAGAGTAATGGTTATAAGGATGCTCAAATGTCTGGATGACAAATACACACAACTCAATGAGAATTATAAGGAGCTGAATGATAATTTCACCAACATGAAAAGGAATCAAGAAGAAATGAAGAACTACATAGCTGCAATAATGAACATAATGGAAGTCTTCAACAGTTGACCAGAAGAAGCTAGGACCACCAAAGTGAGTTACAAGACAAAGTAGGAAAAAAACCCAACAACAATACCCAAGCAGAGCAACAACTGGAACAAAAAAAAACACACCTTTAAAAGCAGGGGTAGAGCCTAAGGGAGCTTTGGGACAACATGAAACAAATCAACATCCACATAATATGGGTGCCAGAAAGAGAGGAATCTGAGAAAAGAATAAAAAACCTGTTTGAAGACATAATGATACAAAACTTCCCTGATCTGGGGAAGAAAAAACTCAAACAAGTCCAAGAAGCACACAGAGTCCCAAACAAGATGAACCCAAAAAGACAAAAAGACCAACACCAAGTCACATCATAATTAAATCAGCAAATATCAACGACAAGGTAAGAATTTTAAAGGCTGCCAGAGAGATAAAAAGTTACCTACAAAGGCTCTCCCATTAGACTATCAACTGATTTCTCAACTGAAACACATCAGGCTAGAAGGGAATGGAATGAAAAATACAAAATGATGCAAAGCACGGGATTGAATCGAAGAATACTATACCCAGCAAGGATATCATTCAGAATTTAAGGTGAAATCAGGAGTTTCACAAACAAAAAAAGGCTAAGGGAGTTTATTTCCACCAAGCCAGCAAAGCAAGAAATGCTTACGGGACTGCTGCACAAAGAAGAAATTGAAAGGAAAGAAGGAACACAGTCATAAAGAATAAAAATGGCTACAAACAAGTACCTATGAATAATAACCTTAAATATAAATGGCCTAAATCAGGGGTCCTCAAACTACGGTCCGCGGGCTAACATGCAAATACAAATATTTGTTCCTGTTTTGTTTTTTTACTTCAAAATAAGATATGTGCAGTGTGCATAGGAATTTGTTCATAGTTTTTTTTTAAACTATAGTCTGGCCCTCCAACGGTCTGAGGGACAGTGAACTGGCCCCGTTTAAAAAGTTTGAGGACCCCTGGCCTAAATGCTCCAATCAAAATACATATGGTAGCTGAATGTATAAGAAAACATGACCCATATATTTGTAGTGTACAAGAGACCCACCTCAAAACAAAGGACTCACACAGACTGATAGTGAAGGGATGGAAAAAAATTTTTCAGGCAAATGAAAATGAAAAGAAAAAAAGCTGGGGTAGCTATCGTTATATCGGACAAAGTAAACCTTAAAGTGAAGGCTATAACAAGAGATAATACTAAAGGCTACTTCATAATACTAAAGGGAGCAATTCAACAAAATGATATAACTCTGGTAAACATAAATGCACCCAATACAGGAACACCCAAATACATAAAAAAAAAAAACTTCTGGAAGATATCAAGGGAGAGATCGATGGCAATACAATCATAGTAGGGGACCTTAATACCCCATTGGATAAATCCTCTAAACAAAAAAATCAGCAAAGAAACAGCAATGCTAAATTACTCACTGGATCAGATGGACTTAATTGACATCTTCAGAACATTTTATCCTGAAGCAACAGATTATACGTTCTTTTCAAGTGCACATGGGACATTTTCAAAGATAGACCACATATTGGGACACAGGCAAAGCCTCTTCAAATTCAAGAAAGTAGAAATCATAGCAAGCATCTTCTCAGATCATTATGGCATAAAATTAGAAATCAACTACAATAAAAACAATGAAAATAAATCAAGCACTTGGCAGCTAAATAACATGCTATTAAACAATGATTGGGTTACCGAAGAGATCAAAGAAAGAAATAAAAAGCATCCTGGAAACAAATGACAATGAAAACACAACAATCCAAAATCTATGGAACACTGTAAAAGCAGTCCTGAGAGGGAAGCTCATAGCTCTACAGGCCTATCTCAAAAAACAAGAAAAAATGGTAATTAATTATCTAATCGGCAATTTAAAGAAGTAGAAAACAAGCAACAAGAAAAGCCCAGAGTAAGCAGAAGGAAGGAAATAATAAAGATCAGAGCAGAAATAAATGGCATAGAGGCCAATAAAACAAGACAAAAGATCAATAAAACCATGAGCTTGTTCTTTGAAAGGATAAACAAGAATGATGAATCTCTAGCCAGACTCACCAAGAAACAAAGAGAGAGGACCCAAATAAACAAAATCAGAAATGAAAGAGGTGAAGTAACAACTGACCCCACAGACGTACAAAGGATTGTAAAATAATACTACTCCACTCCAACCAACTGGACAACCTAGACCAGCCGTGGGCAAATTACGGCCCGCGGGCCGGATTCGGCCCATTTGAAATGAATAAAACTAAAAAAAAAAAAAAAAAAAGACCGTACCCTTTTATGTAATGATGTTTACTTTGAATTTATATTAGTTCACACAAACACCCCATCCATGTTTTTGTTCCGGCCCTCCGGTCCAGTTTAAGAACCCATTGTGGCCCTTGAGTCAAAAAGTTTGCCCACCCCTGACCTAGACCCAATGGACATATTCCTAGAAAAATACAAGCTTCCAAAACTCAATCAGGAAGAATAAAAAAACCTGAATAGGCTGATAACTACCAATGAAATTGAAGCAATAATCAAAAACTTCCAGCAAACAACACCCCTGGTCTGGATGGCTTCATGGAGGTGTTTTACCAAACATTCAAAGAAGAACCAAAACCTATCTTCCTCAAACTATTCAAAAAAATTCAAGAGGAAGGAACACTTGCAAGCTCTTTCTATGAAGCCAGCATTACCCTAATCCCAAAACCAGATAAAGACACTATAAAGAAAGAGAATCACAGGCCAAAAACCCTAATGAACATAGATGCTAAAATCTTCAAATCAATAAATGTGATATATCACATAAACAAATTGAGAGACAAAAATCACGTAATCATTTCGATTGATGCAGAAAATGCATTTGAAAAAATCCAACACCCTTTCTTGATAAAAACTCTCAGCAAAGTGGGAATTGAGAAGTCATACCTCAACATAATAAAAGCCTTATATGACAAACCTACAGCCAACATCATACTCAATGGGAAAAGAGTAAAACCATTTCCTCTAAGAACAGGAACAAGACAGGGATGCCCACTATCACCACTCCTGTTCAACACAGTACTAGCCATAGGGAAATGCTAGCCATAGGGATCAGACAAGAAGATGGAATAAAAGGCATCCAAATTGGAAAAGAAGTAAAACTGTCATTATTCACAGATGACATAATATTGTACATAGAAAACCCTAAAGACTGCATAAAAAAACTACTAGACTTAATAAATGAATTCGGCAATGTAGCAGGATACAAAATTAACACCCAGAAATCTATGGCTTTTATATATACCAACAATGAACTCACAAAAAGAGAAATGAAAAAACAATCCCATTTACCACTGCAACAAAAAAATTAAGATACCTAGGAATAAACTTAACTAAGGAGGTAAAAGACCTGTACTCAGAAAACTACAGGCCATTGAAAAGAGAGATAGAAAAAGACATAAGCAAATGGAGGAATATACCATGCTTATGGATTGGTAGAATCAACATTATTAAAATGTCCATACTATCCAAAGCAATCTATAGATTCAATGCAATCCCCATTATAATATCAATGGCATACTTCGCTAACCTAGAACAAACTCTCCAAAAATTCATATGTAATAAAAAAAGACCCCGAATAACTGCAGCAATCCTGAGATAGAAAAACAATGTTAGAGGGACACAACACCAGATATCAAGCTGTCTTACAAAGCTACTGTTCTCAAAACTGCCTGGCACTGGCACAAGAACAGACATATAGACCAATGCAACAGAACAGAGAAACCAGAAATCGACCCAAGCCATTATGCTCAATTAATATTTGACAAAGGAGGCAAGAGCATACAATGGAGTCAATACAGTCTCTTCAATAAATGGTATTGGGAAAATTGGACAGATACATACAAAAAAAAAAAAGAAAAAAGAAAAAAGAAACTAGACCACCAACTTATACCATACACAAAAATAAACTCAAAATGGATAAAGGACTTAAATGTAAGATGGGAAATCATAAAAAACTTAGGAGAAGCCATAGGCAGCAAAATATCAGACATATGTTGTAGCAATATCTTTACAGATACAGCTCCTAGGACAATGGAAACTAAGGAGAAAATAAACAAATGGGACTACATCAAAATAAAAAGCTTCTGCACAGCAAAGGAAACCATCAGCAAAACAACAAGAAAGCCTACTGCGTGGGAGAACATATTTGCCAATGTTATCTCTGATAAGGGTTTAATCTCCAACATTTGCAGGGAACTTATACAACTTAACAAAAGGAAGGTAAATAATCCAATAAAAAAGTAGGTAAAGGACCTAAGTAGACCCCTTTTGAAAGAGTACATACAGAAGACCAAGAGACATATGAAAACATGCTCAAAGTCACTAATCATCTGAGAGATGCAAATCAAAATGACAATGAGGTCCCATCTCACACCTGTCAGAATGGCTATCATCAACAAATCAACAAATGACAAGTGCTGATGAGGATGTGGAATAAAAGGAACACTCGTGCACTGCTGGTGGGAATGCAGACTGGTGCAGTCACTGTGGAGAACAGTATGGAGTTTCCTCAAAAAACTAAAAATGGAACTCCCACTTGACCCAATAATTCCATTTCTAGAAATATATCCCAAGGAACCAGAAACACCAATCAGAAAGGATATATACACCCCTATGTTCGTAGCAGCACAATTTACCATTGGTAAGATTTGTAAACAGCCTAAGTGCCCATCAGCAGATGAGTGGATTAAAAAACTGTGGTACATCTACACCATGGAATACTACACTGCTGTAAAAAAGAAGGAATTCTTACCATTTGCAACAGCATGGATGGACCTGGAGAGCATTACGCTAATCAAAATAAGCCAGTCAGAGAAGATAAATATCACATGATCTCACTCATTTGTGGAATATAATGAACAACATAAAATGATGAACAAAAATAGAGCCAGAGGAAAAAAATATTTTAGAATATAATAGAAGTAACCCTGTTATTTACAGATTTTTAATATTTCCTACAACTTTTGTGATATTATACTATGTTAGTACAGTTTGGGTAATATTATATTTAAAATCTTTTTTCTTGAAATATTAATGTTTATTGCATGTAAATGGCTAATTATTTTGTATCTACAATCTGGTAATAGATTTATTTTGTATATTGTAATAAAAAAATAAGTAAAATGAAACAAACAAACAAAAAACTTCAGGTATAATCTATCTTGGATGGTTTCCATGTCTATATTCAGCCCTAATGGCTTGGTTCTACTTGTTTACATCTAAATATCTCCAGCAATGTCCATCAGATTATCCACAACTCAACATGTCAAAAGATTAAGTCATCTAGTTAAAAATCTTCATCTTTTTCTTACTTTTAAAAATAGCACTTTGACCTGAACTCCTTCCTCTTAGCTCTTACCTATGTCCCATTGGTTTGCTAAAGATATTTGTTAGAAAGGCCCAGTGCACGAGTGGGGTCCCTCCCCATGGCCTGGATTGAGGCCTACGGCGGCTGGCAGGGGGGAGGGGTCCTGGGAGTTTGGCCGCCGGCTGGTGGGAGGGGTCAATTGGGGGCGGGGCTAGCCAGGGGCAAGGGCCGGCTGGGTGAAGGGGCCAAAGGAGGTTAGGGGGCCGATTAGGGCCCAGATCAGGCCGGTTGGCAGCCACAGTGCGCACCATAGTGACATTCTGCTGTTCTGGTTGCTGGGCTTTTATATATATATATATACTAGGGGCCCGGTGCACGAAATTTGTGCACTGGGTGTGTGTGTGGGGGGGAGTGTCCCTCAGCCCAGCCTGCCCCCTCTCACATACTGGGAGCCCTCAGGCGTTGACCCCCATCACTCTCCAATCACAGGATCGGCCCCTTGCCCAGGCCTGACGCCTCTGGCCTAGGCATCCGGCCCGGGCAGCGGGGACCTGCAGTGGCAGCGGGGGGCGCCGCGATCGCGCGGGCTCTGCCCCTGCCCCTGCCCCTGCAGGACGCCTCTGGCTGAGGCGTCTGGCCCGGGCAGCGGGGACCCACAGCTGCAGCGGCCCCGCGATCGTGGGCTCTGCTTTAGGCCCAGGCAAGGGACCCCTAGCTCCCGGGACTGCCAGCTTCGACCGTGCCCAGCTCCCATCGCTGGCTCCACCCCTACTTCCTGCTATCACTGGCCAGGGCAGAAAAGGTACCTGATTCTCCAATCATGGCCCCAGGGCCGCCTTTGCCCTGCCCCCCAGCTCTTAGCTCCCCCCTGGGTTTCCAATCACTGTCAGTGGCAGGGGGCTTCTTCCTGCTTTCCCTTTCGCCTCCCTGCATTGTGCCTACATATGCAAATTAACCGCCATCTTGTTGGCAGTTAACTGCCAATCTTAGTTTGCATATAGCCCTGATTAGCCAATGAAAAGGGTATCGTCCTACGCCAATTACCATTTTTCTCTTTTATTAGTGTAGATTTAATCTATCCCCTGCTCTTTCATCACTCCTGCTCATGCTTAAATACAAATGCTGCCATTTTTTTTTAAATTTACTTCTTTAATAAGCTGGAAAGGAAGAAGAACAGAAGCAAAGTCCAGATGAGAGAAGATGGTGGCTGGGACTGGTGTATAGTGGTAAAGCTGGATACATCCTGAAGATGTAAAGGACAGGACTTCCTGGTGACTGAGGCCATTACTGAGATGAAGAAGCCTGAGAAAGGAATGTATTGGTAGCAGTAGAGGTAGACAATTGAGTGCTCTGATTTGAACAAGTCTGAGGTTTGCATAAACATGTAAGTGGAGATACCACATGGGCAGTTCTAAACATAATAGGAACTCAGAATGAAGAGTGGAGAGAAAAAAATGAGAGGCAAGTTCTGAGTGCTGAAGATTCCAACGCTGAGAAGCTGAGTTGAGAGGCGGGTGCCTGATCCCTCCTCTCTCTCTCTCTCTCTCTCTCTCTCTCTCTCTCTCTCTCTCTCTCACACACACACACACACACACACACACACACACACACACACACACACACACACGAAACAGGAAATGAAGAAGAAAACTAGAAAGAGATGGCCAAAGAACATGGTTTCACAGAAGCCATGACCAGGCATTTCAAGTTGGAGAGAGTAACCAACTATTCTGAATGCTGCTGACAGCTTGAGTAAGATAAAACAAAGTGGAAGATCTATTTGACAGGATTGCTGACCTCGCTCAGAGCAATTTGTTGGAGTTGCTGGAGTTGCAGGAGTAGAGTGTGGATTGAAGAGAGGTGAGGGTGAAGGGTGAAGAAGGGAGAGGTTAAGTGCAGACCAGTCATTTGAGAAAATGACCAAGATGGAGTATCAATTCCCCAGAAGTGGATGAGGTCTTGACCGGAGTGTGAAGAGGGATCTGTGTCTGGAATAAGTGAATATCCAAGATGGGAAAAAATTGCACCTCAACTGTCTCTCCAGAGCTCCAGAAAGATGCCAGTACTCCCAAGCAGCTATGTCTTACCAGATACTGAATGAACTCCCTCCTGGGGTGACGTAGGCCAGATCAGGGGCCATTGGCATTCCCTAACCATACTATCTGAGTAGTTCCAGACTAGGATAGACAATGGCCAGGTTCAAAATATAGTGATATTTTATCAGAAAGTTTAAAGTAACAGAGAGTCTGAAATAAAAATTTATCAAAAAAATCAATGGGGAAATCATAGACACTGGATTCAAAGGGAACTAGAGAGGGGAGTGCTATCAACTAAGAAAATTAATCCTTTAGAAAGGGATCAATCCAGAGAGGAAAATGTTCATAGCAACAGAATTCTTCTGGACAAAGGTCATAGGATATGGCCGGCCAACCCCCAGCACCCTGAGGACAGATGTCAACAGAAAGGAGAGTAACTGAAGAGGGACCCTGCAGAGAAGCACAGCAGCGGGGGGACTCCTTTCCTAGGAGGCGGCTTTGAACACACCGCAATCTCCACAAAGAGAATTCTCCCTGAAGACATTCCTGAACTCAGCCTCCACAGTGGTATACATCAGAATGCCTACAGAAAAAAAAAGGAATAATTTGAAATATTCCTGCAGATATTTAAAAATCTGTCCTACTTAGTCATCAGAGCTATGACTGCATAAATCCTGTAAAGTGATGAATTTGGGAAAGCCTTCCTTCAGAACTAATCTCTACCCAACCCCCCAGAGCTCATCATTAAGAGGATGTGGAATCTAAGTACACATACCAGCACTGGGCTAGGAGACCATGTCTGGTTCTTCCCAACCTCCTTTGTGGTAATCTATTGAGAGCCAAAACAGGGAGATCACACATGAATTAAAACAACACTCCTGATTTCTCCCATGCCTTTCTTTTTTGCCTTATCATAGCTTTTCCCCATTTCATTTGTCACTAGAGAAGTCGTGTGTGTGTGTGTGTATATATACATACACAGTATATGCATGTGTGCATGTGCATATGTGTATGGGGGTGGGCTAAAGTAAGTTTACAGTTGTCAAGAAATTGATGACAATAAAGAACTTTGTGCCAAAGTGTGCTTGTGCATAACAAGTAGACTATAAGAATTTACATAATGAAGGCCAGCAATTTGAGCACTTACATGATTGTACCTAAGTGCGCCGTGTCACTGTGACAGTCTTTTGAGTGAGTAAAGCTATTGTAATAATCACAACCTGCATGTCTTGTTATAAGAAATGTAAACCTACTTTTGCCCATCCATGCATGCATATGTGTGTATATGTGTGTATATGTGTGTGTGTGTGTGTATAAACAAACAATAAAATAGGATTTTTTTTTTAGTGAAAAAAAGAAACTCTGAATATGTTAGTACTTTACTTTTACAAAATGCTGGGGAATAAGAACTGCCCAATTTATTATACACAGTGTTAGAATGTTATTGATATTTTACATTAACAATAATAACATGGATAAAAATATGAAAGGAAGAAAATATTACTTTCTATGGCTGGTGAACTTCATTCTAGCCTCGGTCATGCCATGGAACACACCCAGGTAAAGATGTGTAGTTCCTGCCTGGCAGCGCTGTTGCATGGCCCTCGGAAGCCTGAAGGGTGGTTGTCACAGCACAGAGGTGATCTGTGGGTAGGGGTCACCCCCAGGGAACACTAACAGAGTGGACACAGAGCAGCAAAGTACATGTTTGGTTGGATAGTCTTGCCACCTCCTTCCTCCAAAGCTGCCCCAGGGGAAAGTGATGTTATTGCAGAAGAACGCAGCAGGGGTAGCAGGAGGGGCAAATGACAAGTGACCGAATGTCCCTAGTGCCATCAGCGCATGACATTTTAGTATTCGTAGCTATAGGTATGAATTTGAGGCAGCAATTAGACCTTTTTTCACAAAAGTTGAAGTACAGGTTTTTAAATAAAAATGTCAGATAAAAATTTATAAAGAGAGTCCATCTTCAATGCCGAAATACTATCAGGAGCAACAAAATTTTAAAAGCTTAGTGAAAGTACACCTTAACTTCTTCCATACTAGGCCTTAAATTAGTTGGTTATTCAAGTTATGATGATAAGAAAAAGTGAAAAAAAAATCATTGATATTATTATGTCCTTTAGGGTTTCTAAAAATCTTTTATGAAATACTTCTTAAAATTCTGTTTATTAATTTCATCTTAAGGCCATGGAAGAGTTTTCAAGTGATACTATTATGATTATTCCTTTGTGTGTATCAATATCTAATGAGTACCACTGTGTGTAATTAACAAAACAAATAAAACCCCTATCTTCATGGAGCTACACAACCTCTTAGAATCAATACAAGTAGAAATCCACTACATGCAAATCAATATTGAAACATGAAAGTGAACTAAGGATTAAGTTCTCACAACCTAGGCTTATATAATATTTGATCTGCCAATATTTTTATGTGATCTGTTCAATTATTTTTATCTTGAATTTCTACTGCACAGGAGGATATAAATTTACTCACAACTGAACCCCTAAATATATTTTATTCACTTGCAAACTTAAATGTATGCATATTGTAAAGCACTTGTATACATTTAAAGGGAATGTTTCATAAAGCCAATGTAACAGAATTGGTAAAATGTTTCCCTTCTGCTCATTAAAATATTTCAAAAATAATTTGCTGACTTAGTGAAATGTATTTATAGTTCAATATTGGTCATTATAACAATAAACTATGTTGAGAACAAATATATTCTACTAAAAATCAGCTATTTATATTTAGTTCTCCAAACAGTGTTTCCTAATATTTTTTTACTCTAAAACCAAGTTGCTGAAAAAGATCACTATTCTGCAAGTGGGAGCTGTTAAATTGAAAAGTCCTATTACCCAGCAACATGTAAAAATAAGGCATTTCACTTTGGAGGAGGGACTCAATTTATACCGTGCAGTCTAAGGTAATAGCATACGTTTTCTGAATATAATTAATAGAGTTTCCTTTAAAAGCTCTTGGAGGTATATTTGTATACCCATGTTCACAGCAACAGTGTGCACAACAGTCAAAAGGTAGAAATAGCCCAAGTGTCCACCGATGGATGAATGGCTAAAGAAGATGTAATATATACATACAATGCAATAATATTCAGCTTTATAAAGGAATGGGATTCTGATACATGCTATGATGTGGATGAACCTTAAACATATTGTGCTAAGTTAAATAAGCCAGTCACAAAAGGGTAAACATCATATGATCCCTCTTATATGGGTACATAGAGTGTCGAATCGACAGACAAAAACTAGAATGATGGTTCCCAGGGGCTGGGGGTGGGGGGGAAGGAGGGCACGAAGAGTTAGTGTTTAATGGGTACAGAGTTTCTTTTCTTTTCTTAATATATTTTTATTGATTACAGAGGGGAAGGGAGAGGGAGAGACAGACAGAAACATCAATGATGAGATAGAATCATTGATCGGCTCCCTCCTGCATGCCCCCTACTGGGGATTGAGGCCGCAACCCAGGCATGTGCCGTTGACCGGAATCAAACCAGGGACCTTTGAGTCCGCAGGCCGACACTCTATCCACTGAGCCAACTCTGGGCGGGTACAGAGTTTCAATAGAAGAATATGAAAAAGTTCTAGAGATTACACAACATGTGAAGCTACTTAATGACACTGAATAGTATACTTAAAAGTCATTAAAATGTTAAATGATATGTATATTTTACCATAATAAAAAAATGCAAAAGAAAACCCCAACAGAATATAAAAATGTTAAAAAATTCTTAGAGGTGGATCATCATGGTAATAATCTATAAACTTGCAAACAAGGGGAAAATTTTCCTAAGAGCCAAACTTTGTGTCCAAACAATTGTCATCCAATATCATTTCTCATTTGTTAGTCAAGTGCTCAGATAACAGAAGAAACTCATGTAATATCGATTCATTTAGTGCAGCCATCACTCCATGTATCTAGTGTGTCTAAGTACACAGCAGCAAGCCATCTCCAGGGTCTGACACTGGCTGGGTAAAAAGACATAAGTCTTAAATGAATCACAAGCTTAATTTGTATAATGTGTAAGCATTGCTAGTACTCAGAGTAAGGAGTGTTCACTTTGTTTTTAAGTTAATATGAAAAGGACTCATGTGTTTCAGCCATGATCTGTACTTATAGTATACCTAGCAACAGAAGGCACAGGTAGCGGAATTGCAGCAAAGAAAAGACAACAGGCAACAGGGGAGAATTTGAGAGGTAGCTGAAGGGAACAGGCATCAGAGGAAAAGAAACAGATCAGACCTTAGAGTCTGTATTTGAAAAGAACAATAAAAAAGAAAGTTGGAAAGTGACACAGTTAGCCAGTTATTAACACTAGATTGCCCAAGGAAGTCATTTCGACTGCTTTTTAATTTCAATTAGAAAAACAATTATGTATATAAGGACACAATGTCTTAGAATTTTGTGACTTTTTGTACAACATATAAATGCGTTTATTAATAATTGTAGTTACCTCCCTCTCCTTCATTTCCGGTATATATATATGTGTTATACCTATATTGCCCAAAAGCAGTCATTTTGACTGCTTGGGAAATTTTAGACTCTTATTATTGAATTGAGTAAATTTCTTATATGACCAGTTCGGCTCTGTATTGAAATAACAGTTTTCTTTCTTTTTTTTTTTTTTTAAATTAAATCTTTATTGTTCAGATTATTACATTTGTTCCTCTTTTCCCCCCCCCCATAACTCCCCTCCTCCCAGTTCCCGCCCCACCCTAAGCCCTCACTCCCCACCCACTGTCCTCATCCATAGGTGCAAGATTTTTGTCCAGTCTCTTCCCACATCTCCCACACCCCTTTCCCCCCTCCAAGAATAGTCAGTCCATTCCCTTTCTATGTCCCTGATTCTATTATAATCAACAGTTCATTCTGTTCATCAGATTATTTATTCACTTGATTCTTAGATTCACTTGTTGATAGATGCATATTTGTTGTTCATAATTTGTATCTTTACCTTTTTCTTCCTCTTCCTCTTCTTAAAGGATACCTTTCAGCATTTCATATAATCCTGGTTTGGTGGTGATGAACTCCTTTAGCTTTTCCTTATCTGTGAAGCGCTTTATCTGACCTTCAATTCTGAATGATAGCTTTGCTGGATAAAGTAATCTTGGTTGTAGGTTCTTGGTATTCATCACTTTGAATATTTCTTGCCACTCCCTTCTGGCCTGCAAAGTTTCTGTTGAGAAATCAGCTGACAGTCGTATGGGTATTCCCTTGTAGGTAACTGAGTTTCTTTCTCTTGCTGTTTTTAAGATTCTCTCTTTATCTTTTGCTCTTGGCATTTTAATTATGATGTGTCTTGGTGTGGTCCTCTTTGGATTCCTTTTGTTTGGGGTTCTCCGCGCTTCTTGGGCCTGTAAGTCCATTTCTTTCACCAGGTGGGGGAAGTTTTCTGTCATTATTTCTTCAAATAGGTTTTCAATATCTTGCTCTCTCTCATCTTCTGGCACCCCTATAATTCTGATGTTGGTACGCTTGAAGCTGTCCCAGAGGCTCCTTACACTATCCTCGCATTTTTGGATTCTTTTTTCATTTTGCTTTTCCGGTTGGATGTTTTTTGCTTCCTCGCATTTCAAATCATTGACTTGATTCTTGCGCTCCTCTGGTCTGCTGTCGGGCGTCTGTATAATATTCGTTATTTCATTCCGTGTATGCTTAATTTCTAGTTGGTTCCCCAATATAAGATCGAGGGTCTTATTAGTTTTCGTGTAGATCTCATTAAGTTTATCGGCAGCTTCTAAACAGTTCTTGAGAGACCTTAAAAGTGTGGTTCTGAACTCTATTTCTTCCATTGACAATTTTGTCCTGTTTCTTTGTCTCCGCATTTTGTTATGCTTCCTTGGTGCACCCCCTAGTGGTCTTTGTTCGCAGTCTTATAGATAAATCTTGATTGTTGTAGCTAATTCCAGGGAGGGTTTGACCTCCAGGCCAAGTGGCTATGAGAATCAGCTGTGTCAGCAGTGAGAGAACTTCTGTCCTCTAGGGAGGTGCTAATCTAGCCTTTGCCTGAGGCTATCCGGCAAATGCCTCTGTGCAGGGCTTGGGCGGGGCGGGTCGCACAGGATCAACAGGGTGGGCCGGAGAGAGCAGTTATGGCGGCTCTCAGTCCTGTCCCCAGGGGCTCTGCCTCTCTGAGTCCCAGCACCCGCTGCAAAGCTCGGAGAGAAAGCTGCACTCGCTCTGACCGAAGCCAGACAGTCCTGCTTCTCCCGTTTGAGTATGGGTCCCTAAAGACTCGCCCGGATCTGGTGCTCAGAGTCTGAGACTCCCTCCCGATTGAAAACGCCAACCGCGCCCTCCGCCGCCAGCCCGCTCCGCACCTCAGAATTTGACTTCAGCACTGCGCCTCCTCTGAGTGTCCGTATGCGTTTCTCTTTCCTCCTAGTTGTCGGACTTCCACTCAGCCAGCGTTCCTGTGGTTCTGGGTGATGTCCCTTCCGTGTTTTGGTTTCACTTTTGAAGTAGTTGTTCAAAGCAGCAAACTCCGGCGTTAGCCTATGCCGCCATCTTGATTCTCCAACAGTTTTCTTTTTTTTTTCGATTACCGTCACATGATAACATACAAGTACATGATAAATTGTCGATACTTGATAAGTTGCAGTTGCTCAATAAGCTAAACTAGTACTTGTTATTCGAATCTTTATGCAGTGATACTTGTTCTAATAAGTTGTTTATTTTATTTCTTTTGCGCCCTTAATTCATGAAAGAAATGTCGAATAGAAGTGAGTTATTGGAAAAGCTAAGGAACATAAGTGAAGAGTGCTCTGATATTATTCTTTCACAATGCAGTCATTTTGACTGCTTTTGGGCAATATAGGTATATACTAAATTTCAGTCTTTCTAGTGTTAAAGGAGTTTTAGCGATCTGCAGGCAATACAGATTTGCAAGAAGTTTAAGGGAGATGCATTATGGAAGTGATGATTTACATTAATCTGTCAAGAAAGTGAAGATTACATTAAAAAGGTGAGGAAAAATACTTGGTGACAAGGAGGCTGGTTAAGTGGGAAAGGGAATGAAAGTGAAGGACATAAATGCCTGTAAAACCAGGGAAACATCTTGTCTCTTGTGTAACAACAAAAACTCTCCTTGGTATAAATAGGAACATCAGCTTTAAAGGAACTGTCACCCTCACTGAGCCTCCTTCGTGGTCCATTGAGCTAAGTCATGCCTCATTTCACTGCCCATCAGTAAAGTTCGACTCTACTTGGTTAATGAAACGAAATGCTGTTAAAAATACAGAATGAGAAGCCCACCACTTTAGGGGTTATGCTCTTCTTATGATAATAGTGAAGCAGAATCCATTTGCAGTTGCAAAATAACAGCCAGAATATAAACAAGGGCCTACAGAGTTAAACCATTTAACCACCCTCAGTGCTTTACCTTCTTAAAATTCCTGAAAGATAAGCAAGTGGAAAGTGTTGAGTGATACATGAATTGCCCTTGGGCTGACTTCCAGGATAAAAGCTCCTTCAACCAGCATTCACCAACACCAATGCTACAGCACTCTTTCTCCTCCAAGGACTAGCCTTGTGGTATGTACCTGTGTTCATGAAGGTGATCCAAACAGAAGGCACCTCCAGCAACAGTGAAAGCGGATGTAAGCCAGATTCCTCTCTTTCTCTGAAAAAGTTCTCTCATCTCCACGGTCCTTACACAACTCTCCCAGGTGATTTTACCAGCATGTAGCTATCTAATGATTTAGTTACTTCTATAACATCTCTTAGGCAACACCTACGAGATGATATAGAAATGACATCGTGGGAAGATACAGTCATCTTCCCACTGTATCACCAAGCACTCTCAGAACCAACCAGCCTCCACGCGCTCCTTTCCAAAATCTGCAATGACTACCAGGCATTTGTCTCTGTCACATTTTTTTTTCCTAAAAATACAAGTTCTTCTGATACATCTTTTCACGTTGACCAAATTCTGTCCCTATGCAGTTTAAAACAGCACTAAAGTGACGTGACAGATTGGATGTATCTTGGTGACAGAAACACTCTACCCATGACCGCACTGTCTATGAACAAAAGGTGAAACAGCGGGGGAGAGGTGAGAGCTTTGGGGGGGGGGGGGGTCTATCTGGCCCAGTAATGCTTGACCCACTAGGATGATCCTAAACTTTTCTTAGAATTGCACCTGGAAGTTTCTAAGGCTAAATTGCCCAGATGGCGGCTGCTTTATTGTTGATGCGTCCATTAAGCAGGTGCTTGCGAGACCTACTCATCCTTCAATTTCCTGCTCGCCACAAGTTTCCTCCGAATCTACTCCAGCATACCACTTGATCTCTTCACTCGAACAGACTTTTTTATGGTTAAAATGACAAACCTGGACATGGATTCCCTGATTATGTATTACAGTAGAGCGGAAATATGTCCCAAGGGATATGCTGAAGTATCAGTAGTGATTCTCTTTGCCTGTATAAAAAAGTAAACGAGAGCATGCGAGGGTCCTTCTTGCTCTATTTCGTGTCCTCCCACTTACACTGAACTGTCTTCTGAAGAAGAAGTGAGAAGGAGGACCCAGCTCCCGGGATTCCCTCACCACCCACCTTCTGTCTTCCTGGGTGAGCTACCTCATTACATTACTCACCACGTTTTCCAAACTAATTCTTTCTCAATAATTACTAAAAGTACTGGTTTGGGGGATGAGGTAAAAATATCTCGCACCAAAATAAACTGCTTTGGTTAAAGGATGTTTTTAGCCCCATGGAATATGTTTGGTTTCCTCCATTCAAACTTTGGATTTAGTAATGATGTGCATTCATTTTTAAAAAAGACAGAAAGGTAAATCCAGTGCATAAGTATTTTACAAACCATTCATTCCTTAAGACTGTTGGAATTGTGTGTTAACGGTATAGTTTTGGGCTTTATAGACTTCTTAATTTGAGAATTACTGTCTAGAGGCCCAAGGAGTAGAGAAAACAACACTGGAAGAGAATTGGTGCCACTGAACCTGATGGGATCTCTTCTGCCTTTTGCTGTCTACCCTCCGCCTTCCATTCTGGTGAGAATGGGCACCTTCATGGGTTCTGGGACTGAATTCCGTCTCCTCCTAGTTCTTGTTCCAAACCCTGGCACTGAAGGGTAACACTGCTGACGGTCCCCTTCCCAATCTGACTGGTGCATGTCTCCAATCACGTCTAGTCGACAGCAGCTCTGGAACCCTATAAGATGGAGTGAGGCCCCTGGGATGCACTCAAAGCAAGCCCCTGCACTGGAATCGGCCCCACAGGCACTGGCTCCTGGAGGAGGGACCCAGCGAAAACATGGAAAGGCAAATGTGCTAAGCAGGTGCAGTGAGCTTCTATCAAGCTCCCCACAGACTGGACTCAACTCCTGGCTTCATCATTTACTACCTTTGTGAACTTGGCAAATGACCTAACTTCTCATTATCTTATTTCTTTAACTGTAAAATGAACATAATAGTACTCAGCTCATAGGGTCCTTGTGAGGATGAAAGAAATTAGTTCATGAGAAGCTCTATGTTGAAGTGCTTGCTATTCTCATAAGACCCGCCTTGTAACTTTGCTGAAACAGTAATATAGCCTGATCATATCAACTTCCTCAGGACTTCCTGCAATGGGGGACTTGTATTCTCCTACTCTTTTCAAATTAAGAAGTTTGGTATGGTCTTCACTACCCTCAGTGCCATTTCCAGATCACAGTACTCTCTCCCCTCCCACAATCGTGGCCTTTCTCATATAAGGCCCATTCCTTCCATTACATCTACTGTAAGGGACCAGAATATGACCAGATATGCTACACTGGCATTAGAATTCCTTGCGCTGGAGGTAAATGAGAATCAGCAGATGCAGAAACACCTTCCCAGAGCTTCCCAAGTGGCTAAAAGGAGGAACTTTTGAAAAAAGAACGGCCATAAATGCCCTTTCCCAGGGAAGGCTTATGGCCAGAAGGTTGGCACCAAGATGGGTCTGTACAAAGAAGTCTTACTCCATTAGTGTCCCCATACATTTACCTTCCCACAATTCACCACCCTTGAAGCTCAAAATCATTTTCCTTTGTTTTATCACTTCTTTGAAAAGTTATTGTTCTTTGTTAAGATGCTATACGAACCAAGTTCTAACCACCACTTTGAGTTATTGTTCATTGATGTTTCTTCCACATAAACTATTTTTTTTTCATTAAGCTATCTTTTGTCAGTCTAATTTTGCAAGGCCTAAGCCAGAGAACCTAGAAGTGTAGAGGCAAAAATAATTTTTTCCTCCCCTATACCACCTTCCTTGATGGTCTCAGCATTGGGCTCAGCATTTTCCTCTATGCTGTCCATCTTCGTTGTCATAACTTTAACATCCATAGTGACAACTTTCTGGATTCTAGTACATAATTCTTCAATTGCAGAAGCTGGCATCTCTACCCTATCCTACTCAAAATTGTATATGTCTTTATCTACTATCTCTTCTTTCACTTCTGGTCATTTATCTTTTCTCTCTTCTAAGGTCGCCATCCACCTGCAACCTGCATCCCACATTCTCTCTTCTCTAGAGCTGAGGTTCTCATATTGAGGTCCCCAGATTAACAGCAATAGCAACTCCTGGTAACTCACAGAAATGCCAATTCTTGGGTTCCCAGATCTAGTGAAAGAGAAACTCTGGGGTGGAGCTGAGCAGTCTGTGTTTTACCAAGCACTTTAGGGATTCAGCTCAGAATCTACTACTGTTCTAGGGAATTTAGCAGTAAAGCAATATATCCCCCCACCCCCCTTTCTTCTACTGTATCATGTTCAGGTCTTTCATATCCTTAAAAAAGAAAAGAAAAATCTAAATCCTGCTCTTTGTATAAACATCCATTGCATGTTTATTTTATTTCATTGATAATATCCTCTAAGTATGGGACACGACATATTTTCTGTTCATGCTTTCTCTTAAATACACTCCTAGATTCCTTAAATAGAGCCCCCATCTCTCACATTTTATTAAAGATATTCTTTCCAAGGCCAGTAAGTTATCTTCCGAAAAAATCTCAGAAAATGCTAGGTTCTTTAGCAATTCATTAAAAAATAAAGATTTCCATCATCATCTTAGAGACTGACAATGCATAGTAGTGGCTCTGAGAAATCCTGTACAGAAAATAATAATACATGCAATTGTGAACTGATTTGAACATAGTCTTAATTTCTTTAGTGATACTAAGTAAATGCCACTCAGAACTTCTCCCAATACACATTAAAGAGTGCTACCTTTTATCCTCATCTTGTCTTGGCCTCTGACATCTGAATGTTTGCCCAGCCTGGTTCACTCTTCCTTGTAGAGATCTCATTTCCAGCCCTGTGGTCACCTCCCCACTTCTGGCCTTTCCTACGTCTTGCCAAAAGTATTGCAACTCATCTCACTTTCATTATTTTGATCTTTCAATTCAGTCTAAATAGTTTGAGGCGAGATGACTTAAAGCACAGCTCAGATCATTTCACTCGTTGGTTCAAAATCTTCACTAAAGAACAAATGTCACCACATAGAAAGTGACATTCAAGGTCCTTTCTAATCCAGATTAAACCCTGCTTGCCATCCCTTTCTTCCCCTCCACTCCTCTGTTTCTTCTAAAATGGACCTTGACCTTCACCTTTCCTCACAAATATCATGAGCTCTGGCTCACAATACTGACTTGCTTCATCATGAGAAGCCCTTCACTAACATCACAGCTTCTTAAAGCTTCCTATTCGCCACAGCTCAGCTACAATCCCACCACTCCTAGGAGCTTCCTGATGCCCGGTCATAAATTGTCTCTGGTCCTTTTGAAATCCCATAGGACTGTGTTCATCGCACTCAACCTGTCTGCTCTTCTGTTTTCAAAATGAGGCACAGTGAGGACGTACACTGTGCTTCATACATATTTATCTCCCAGCTGTACCTGATGCAGTGCCTTGCTCAGCGAGCTCTAGAAATAACCTGCATAATGAATAAGGATCAAATTACATTGACCTGCACACAGAAAGGGAAATGAATGCTTTTAAAGGCAGAACCAATGACACTGTAAAAACTCCTTTCCCCCAAAGTAGCCAGTTCATGTGTGATGGAAAAGAAAATTCTCCATGTTCTTCTTGAAAGTGCAAAGCTCTTTCAAATACTAAGTGCTGCAATTTCGTTAAATGGATGCTCCGCTGGTAGCTATAAACACCATAGTTCAACATAAACTATCAGACATAGTAATTTGCACCAGCTTCCAGAGTGCCAGCTGCTAGATAATGTCCTTTCCTGTTCCCCAGAAGAATCAGATGGGTTCGATTTCCTAACAGAACTTAATACTGAACTGAGAAATAACAGAATCATGTCAACAATAGTTCTTAGCAAAACTGCCACAGGCAGAAGCTAAGCACACAAATGATTACTACTTCCATCCTCACTACATTCGCCACCTCTGATAAAGAAAAACTGGGCCAAATTCGACCTGTTATATAACAAGTGAGCCTCAAGTACTTGGGGAAAAAAAGCAAAACCAAAATCTTAGAATTACTAGTTCAACAACACTTTAAAATCTTTCCGAAAAATAAAGGGTAAAACCATCGAGAGCTAGTAAAATGGCTGGACAAAAGTACAAAAAAAAAAATCTGTTCTTTTTTATTTATTTGTCATGATATCATTGTTTAGTCTTTGCCCCTCAATTTATAATTCCAAATGTCACATGCTTTCCCTAATCCTTCAGCCAGTGTATTTGTCACTTTCCCTCTAACCACATATACGTGAAGTGATGAAATGTAAGGGGAAAAGGAAGCTAACATTCATCAGGAGGAGAAGAAAGCTAGCATTTACTAAATTCTCACCACCTTTGTCAAGTGGTTATTATTTTATAGACTCCAGAAATCCACACTAGCACAGCAGAGGAAGTGCCCTGACCCTGGCACTGAACATATGGGTTCAAATCTTGCTTACTTACTAGCTGTGTGTCCTTGAGGAAGTTACTTACCAGTTCACCTATAAAACTGGGATACTAATAGCACTCCCCCCCCCCCCCCCCGGCATTATTACAAGTATTAAATGAGTTTTATCTCTAAAGTACTCAGAATGATGCTTGGCAATTTTAAGTTCTTCATATAAACATTTGTTAAAAATAAATAGAAAATGCATCTGGTTCAGTAACTTGCTTGAGAATACACAGATAAATGAGTGGCAAAGTTCGGGTTTTAATCCAGGTCTTTCTGGTTCTTTTCACTCCACTATCCTCACTGGAAAGTACTCCTTATAAATAAACTGAGGGCAAATGCACGAGACTGTCGTCACCTCTACTGAGAAGATGCCTGTGATCAGTTGAATTCTCTCTCAGAATTTGATGTTGAAGTCCTCACTCCCAGCACCCTCAGAATGTGATCTTATTTGAAGATAGTCTTTACAGAGGGAATCAAGTTAAAATGAGGTTGTTAGGGTGGGCCCTGATCCAATATGGCCGGTGTTCTTATAAAAAGAGGGGAATTTAAACAGAGAGACACATATAGAGGGAAGACCATGTGAAGAGACACAGGGAGAAGATGGCCATCTGCAAGCCAAGGAGAGAGGCCTGGAACAGATCCCTCCCTCACAGCCCTTAGAAATTGCCACCCAGCTGGTGGCACTGAGTCTGGGAACTGTAGCAAACTGATACCATACCCCACACCAGCAGCTCTGAGCCTGTTCTCAGAGGTGACTGTGTTAGGCTGTGCTTTTCAGCCATCTGTGGTCACAGGTTTTATTAGTTGGACTGAGCAGCCATAACAAAATTCCACAGACTGGGTGGCTTAAACAAAGACATTTATTTTCTCATTTTTCTGGACCCTGGATATCCCAGATCGAGGTGCTGCAGGCTTTTGTTCTCCTGAAACCTCTCTTCTTGGCTGGCAGATGGCCGCTCCTCAGTGGGTGAATGTCTGAGTGCTAATCTCCTCTTATAAGGACACTGATCATTTTGGATTAGGGCCCTAGGAATATCATTTTAAATTTAATTATTTATCTAAGGGCCCTATCTCCAAATACTGTCACATTCTGAGGTGCATTTTAAGGTTAGGGCTTCCACATGTAAAATATAAGGAGATATAACTCAGCCCGTAATGTAGGCTATAGGTTTATGATGCTTCTAAGAGATACATGAGTCATTCCCCAGCTCTGTCCATGGCACTGAAAGATTTGTGAGCAAAATGTTGAGTAATCTAAAATATTTTTCTCTTAAATCATATTTTGGAGCTAAGGTGAAATTTACATGGATTTTAAGAATAAAACGTATTTCACAAGAGCATTCTTTTCAGCAGGCCCACCCCGCTACATGCCCAGGCCTGCTGCTTCTCGGCTCCTGTCCACACATCCCACAGACAGATCTGAGGAGCCACAGATGAAGGAATGGGATCAACAAGGTTTCTCAGTAATGATGAGGGACCATTTTCCAGGGTCTGAGCTAATCAAGTGCACACATGAGCTGAATCATCTTTAGGGGTGGGGAATGTCCGGCCCGAGGGTCATATAAGGCCTGCAAAAGCATTTGGTCTGGCCCTGCCAAAGCATTAGAGGTGAGTTAATTAAATGTTTGACCAAATCTAGCAGGCTAATTTTCACGATGATAACTTTGTAAGGTCCGAGAATCTATATATATAAAAGGCTAAGTGAACAACTGTATGTTTATCTGACCGACCAGCCAGCCGGTACATATGATGTGAATTTCTTAATAGTATTACTCCTTTGGGAATTCCATGTCATAAATTAAAATTGAAAGTAAGTGCAATCATCATGCTACTGAGAAATCTTAATAGTAAATGGGGCCTTTGTAATGGTACTAGATTTATTATCAAAAGATTGCAACCTAACATAATCAAAGCTGAAGTATTAACAGGATCTGCAGAAGGAGAAGTTGTTCTGATTCCAAGAATTGATTTGTCCCCGTCTGACACTGGTCTCCCATTTAAATTAATTCAGAGACAGTTTCCCGTGATGCCAGCATTTGCGATGACTATTAATAAATCACAAGGACAAACTCTAGACAGAGTAGGAATAGTCCTACCTGAACCTGTTTTCGCACATGGTCGGTTATATGTTACTTTCTTTCGAGTTTGAAGAGCATGTGACGTTAACGTTGTAAATACTTCATCACAAGGGAAATTAGTCAAGCACTCTGAAAGTGTTTTTACTCTTAATGTGGTATACAGGGAGATATTAGAATAAGTTTAATCAATTTATCAGTCATTGTTTTTATCACTGTTGTTTTTAAATCATGTTTTTGTTGTTTTTATATCATGTTTTTGTATCATGTCTTTATGTCTTTGTTGTTGTTATATCATACTGTTACTATTTATTAATCAATTTATATAGTATTTTCATATATATTTTACTAACTTTCTTTTGTCTCTGACACTTCTATTATAGAGAAAGGGGAAATGGCAATATTAAAATATTTCTTCTAATTAATTTCCTTTCAGTGTACATGAATCCGTGCACCGGGCCACCAGTGATGTTATAAATATCCAAATGGCCCTTGGCAGACTAAAGGTTCCCACCCCTGATCTAGTTAGTTCCCTGTACCCAGATGGGTACCAGAACTTGCTCTTCTAATGATGTCCTGAGTGGTCTCAGAAGGATACAGGGAATCTTCCTTCTTGTGGAAACAATAATTGTTCACATTAGTTGATGCCCTTCCACAAACCTGGGAGTTGGGCCTACTACTCCCCTTTAGCTGCTCTGGAAACAGAACAAAACCACCACCACCACAGGAGCCCAGCAGGGAAGGGCAACGTGCTAGGAAGGCTCCTCAGTGCCCCCGCTGGCCCTGCACATCCCGCGTCCCCCCCTTCTCAGAGTGCTAGGTAGCGACCTAGCCACCTAGTCAACCTGACAATGCTGGCTGCTGCTGTCACTATGCCTCTCACCTGGAAATGGCTTCTTCCTTGTGTTTGAACTCCGGGGTGTGTGCTAACTTGCTCCTGGTTGCACAGACTCATTGATTCACTCTAAATGTATTACCTGCTATGTATGACTCTGTTGAGGACACAGACATAAACAAAATCTATTTCATTTCCTTACAGACCTCACCATCAGGTTAAATGCATGCAAAAATAAAATAAAAAGGAGTAGAAAAGGAATTGAGATTTGTTGAGCCCCTAAGTGCTGGCTTTCCAACCAGGGAAGGTTCTAGAAGGAATTAGGAGCTAACTAGTTTGAAAGTACTTAGAAAATAAAACCAGAATGGCTAGGAGCCAGGAAATGTTGATGAACAACAAACCTCATTAAGCGAGCCTCATTCTCAGTTTGGATTGTTTAGATATGTCTAGACTGCTAGCTATCTGACTGGTTTTCACACTTATGCCAAACCTACAGCCTTTCCCCTACAAAACAGCCAGTGCTTTTCTTTCTTCCTTTCTCTCCTTCATTTATTTTATTTTCTTTTTTCCCACTGTCTGCCTTCCTTCCCCTGTGCTCAGACACACTGGTCGCCAGGCTGCTCCCAGGATGTGCTCAGAACCTTTGCACTTGTAGTTCCCACAGCCTGTTATACTCTGTCCTCCACATATCCACATGTGCACACTCTCACTCCACCCCGGTGTCTGCTCAAACATTACCTTCTCAAATAGGCCATTTCTGACCACTCCTCAACTCCCCATCCTCTTGCAGTTCTTAATTTGCTTCTTTTTTCTTTTTTTTTTGCACTTATGACTACATCATGTTATATACATCGATCTGCTTCCCCCAACTGAACCATAACCCTCCTGAGATAAGGACTTTGTTTGCTGCTATTCCTGGGATAGAAACTGGCACACAATAGGCTGAATGCATACATGAATGAATGGTTCTAGATTTCAGCCAAGTGTCAGATGAGACCTTGGATCCTTGCCGAGAAGCTGACGGAAGTGGAATGACTGAATAAGTAAATCAGTTTATAACTGTAAAAACAACTACACTTCAGGGCTCATAATTCATGTTACGATAACCCGAAGACAATATTTAGAGTGCAGCTTTGAAGGCAGCAGTGGAAGATGTGTGGGCTCATGCTAAGAGGGAGCAGTTCAGAACACCTGGAGCAGACGGGCCGGTGGTCAGAATATGCTTCTCCAAAATCAGCCGCCCTGGCACGGGGGCTTATTTTGAGGTGAAGGCCACTCGGCACCAACCAAACGCAGGGAAATTCCCTGCCCTCACCTTGTCCATCAGAACTCAGCGCATACGTCACCTTGTGAAGGTGTCTCTCCTTGATCAGGAGCAGGAGAGCGACTCTTATCACCAGAGACAGAGAATGAGCACCAAGATGAGTCTGCACCAAGTAACGTTACTAAGCTCCACCTTCCATTAGCTCCCTCTATGTATTTCCTAGCAGCCTTCCTATCGTTTAGCATCTTTTGAAGCCCCGACACCCTTTCCTTTGTGAAAAATGGCATAGAAGCTCTTAAGTCTAACCACTTCTTCGAGTTTCTTTCTCGGAGAACCCCCATGCACGCAAGGTTAATAGAAGCCTATGCCTTTCCTCCTGCTCATCTGTTTTTGTGCGTTTAACTTGCAGGTCCCCAGAGAATGGACCTCGGAGGGGAGATGAAAAGGTCTTCCTCCCTGACAGACAGCCCTCGCTTCACCACCAATCCAGGTGCCTTCCTGGTCCATCCTATTTAGTGGTCGGCCAGATCACAACTAAAACATTTTATTCAATGTGTGCTCTACTTTGTAAGAGCTGTATTTATAGCACGCTCAGACAGAAGGACTCAGTGAAGGGGCATACAAAAATGTCACGAGGACTTGGGGATTTTTAGCCTGGAAAAGAAAAAATCCTACAGGAGGCGGCGGCGATTATATACTGATTGCACAGAGAGGACAGAACTGGGATCAAAGAGTTGAGATGTTAAAACAAGGCAGACTTAACCGTATATAAATCATAACGCTCTAACAGAGCTGTTGGCAGCGGACACTGGCTGCCAGCCAAGAGGCGATGGCCTTTCTGAGGGATATGGTGCAGGGGAGCAGATGGCTCCCTGGCCCGGATCCCTCCCAGAGGCACGCAGTGTAAACACAAGCAGTGCGCAGGTGGTCTGGGTCTGCAAGGTCTCAGCTACCACCCACTAGCCGTGGGGCCTTGACTGCCAACGGATGACTCTGGCCATCTGGTCCCTGGTCCTTAAAGCGAGGAGGATTGAATCAGTGGCTGGCAAACCCAGTTCCTCAGCGCTCGCGGTTCAGATGCAATGGCTTAGGGAGGCTTTAGTGGCTGCTGCAGAGAGGAATCCAACTGGACCAGACTCCAGGTCCCTTTCATTTCTAAATTTCTGTTCTTTGATATCACTAACCAGCTAACAGTTTGTTTGTTTTTAATTACAGTTGACATTCACTATTATTTTACCTTAGTTTCATGTGTACAGCATAGAGGTCAGACAAATACCAGCTAAGAGTTTTAAAAGAATATGGAATTTAAATTCTTAAATTCTGAAAATAAAACTTAAACAGGTACTCACTGTATTGTTTAAAGTAGCCATACTGGTGGAAAAGTCAGTTTTAATCCATTTCCATTTTATTTCTATGTTACTTTCACTTGATTATACAAACCCTTTTTAAAATTTAGAAATAAATAAATAAATAATTTCCTATGACTTGGGAGTTTTGAGGCAACTACAGTATATGCCTGTGATATTGTAATTTATAAGAAGAAATATATATATAGTTGGTTTTCATTACCATTCCTGGCACAGGACTCCTAAAACCTTGGTATTTCCCGTGTTGCCAGCAATAAAGTTTCCCTTGTTATGTTAGTGAGGTGACTTTTGGAAAGGCCCTAATAACCTGAGGATGGGGCTCACTGCCAGGGGAACCAGATGGGAGAGTAGAAGGCTGGGATTTACAGTCCTTAGGGGCGGGAAAGGGCTGGAGAGGTTGAATCCATCACCAGCGGCCAATGATTCAATCAATCAATCCTATGTAATGAAGACTCCATATAAACCCAAAAGGAACAGGTGTGGAAAACTTGCAGGTTGATAAACATGTGGAAATTCTGGGAGACAGCATGGAAGCTCCTCACCCTTCCCCACACCTTGCCCTATGATTCTCTTCTATTTGGCTCTTCCTGAGTTATGTCCTTTATAATAAACCATTAATCTAGTAAGTGACATGTTTCTCTGAGTTGTTGTTTTTTTAATTGAATTTATTGGGGTGGATTGGTTAATAAAATTATATTGGTTTCAGGTATCCAATTCTACAATGCATCATCTGTATATTGTACCAAGTGTTAGTGGGTGTGATTAGGTGGTAAACATGGCAGTGTTGCAAAATAGAGTCTGCAGACCCACCCACTGTGGAGAAGAGCCACTCAGTGGGCGCTGGATTGTGATACACGTGAGAAATGAATCTTCACTGTGGCAGACCACTGAGATGTCTAAGATTGTTTGTTATAGCAAATAGTATTACTTGTCCTATGAATGTCTACTTAAAATTTAGTTACACACAACACTATTTAAATAGCACATTATATAAATTTCTATACTAATTTAGAACTATCCTTTCCAAACCCTTATTCGGATTTCATAAAACAGCTTAAGGTGAAATTTTCACCTGTCTTATGGACATTAGTGGAGACATGGAAACATCTAAATCCCCTCGAGGAAACTGCCATCCAATTTGTTGAAAATTAGAGAGAGGAAGAGACAAACATCGATTTGTTATTCCACTTATTTATGCATTCATTGTATGTGCTCTGATGGGGGATTGAACCCACAACTTTGGCATATCTGGACAACACTCTAACCAACTGAGCTACCCAGCTAGGGCTCTATTGACAATTTTAAGTCAAATTTGTCAAGTGAATTTGATAAACACCAGCAAATGAGCTCGACTGATATCACTCAGGCCAATGAGCACCCTGTGCCAGGAGAGATTCTGTGAGGACTCAAGCAGGGGGTGACCTTCTCTTTTCTGAGGAATACTTTCTGGGGAAAACTCTCATCCCCTATTCAGGCTTACTGGGTAATCTTTGGCAAATTTATATTTCTGAACATTATTTTTGCATATTTTCTTTCTAAGTGCATATGGAAAAAATAAACATAATTTATTTTTGTTCAGTTGTATAAGCTCATTTGGTTTTGGCATCGACACGGAATAGCAACCTAGTAACATTTTTGTATGCATAACATTGCCCGATTATTTTTTCAGGTGCTTTTGTGTTTTAAAAAATACCACGTATGCTTTGTAAGCAACAGTACTTGTGATTATAAAGCCATATATGTCAAGGGGAATTAATCTACACATGTACATGGTCTAAGTAGACATTTCAAGGACCAATTTTAACATACAAGTCTTATTCTAATTTCTGAGGGCAGGAGAAGGACTGTGGCTATGATTAATAGAAAGAAAATAGCATTGTTATGATTAGGTGATTAATTTTATTTATTGTTGTTGGTCTCTGCTTTTATGAATAAATTATTCCAGAAGGTTCAAATTTATACTTTCCTGCCAAAATTGGTTTTGCAAAGTATACTTGAAATGCCTCCTGAGATTTTATTCAAATTTAAAATTAAACAGATATTTCTAAACTTTTCCACCAAAAAAAGAAAAACTTTTATTAGTGAATATAAAATTTAAATTAATTCGTTATTTGTTTTATTCTTCTTTTATTGCACCTGACTTAAGAATTTTCAAGATAATATCTCTCTAACTTAACTCTTATCTTTTTAAACATTAATCTTAGAAGAAATATTCATTTTTATTTTCATTCTCTTTTTATTAAAAACTAGGGGCCCAGTGCATGAATTTGTGCACCTTGAAAGGAACTGTGGGCCAAGAGACTGCAGTGGGCACAGGGCCGGGTCTTAGCCCATCCTCTGTGCCCTTGCCCAGCCCCTCCAGCTGCAGGCCCTGGTCCCGTCTGCTGGTAGCCCCGCTCTTGCCACCACTGCTCCCACATGCTGATGGTGCTGGCCCTGCTCACACCTGCTGATGGTGCAGAGTGATTTGGGCTGATGCCAGCAGCAGGTGCGAGCAGCGGCTGCTGCCCTGATCACCGCTCAGGAGCAGGGGGAGGTGGAGAAGCCCTCAGGGGTGATTGGGGCCAGCAATTACTGCTTGCACCCACTGACGACGCTGAGTGATCAGAATTGGCGCTGGCAGTGGGTGCAAGCAGTGGCTCTGGTACTGGCTGCAAGTGTGAGTGGGGCCGGTGCCAGCAGCAGGTGCGAGTGCTCAGTGGGACCACGGTGCGTGGGAGCGAAGAATTTTTAGTAAACACCAGAGGCTTGCCCCGATGACAGTGACTAGTGCCCCACCTCGGTCTGGCACCCATGCTCAACTGCTCCACAATCCTGCCACAACTGAAACCCGCCATGTTCTGCGCTCTGCTGCCTGCTGCCAACACCCACCATGTTCTACACGCACCCCCTAGTGGTCAGCTCATGTCATAGTGACTGGTTGTTATGCTGTTCCATTGTTTGGTTGTTCCACCGTTCGGACTATTTGCATATTAGAGTTTATATATAGAGATTATCTAAAAATACTCTCTAGATTTTTATAATGCGTAAAAAGTTATCCTAGTCCCAAGGCCTGATCTTTGTTATAACTGCTCGTGTTCTGGGCTCATCTATACCAGGGGTTCTCTAAGTAGAACCAGAATGTGCTGGGCTCTAAGTGGATCTCAATAATTTTGATGTTATGAATATATACATATGTGTATAGACATACACACACACACACACGCATACACATACATAGATACACAGGCAGGGGGGGACAAAAGTAGGTTTATAGTTGTTCATATGGAGAAATACAAATTCATAAATAATAATATAAGAATACACTGTGTTTTGCATACTCACAATTATAAACCTACTTTTGCCAACCTCTGTGTATACATGCAAAGACTGCTCAGGATAGATAAATCTATTGAAGATTTTGGGGGAGAGAGGTCAAGGATCTGTTTGATGGTTATTTCATAGCTTTAGTTCTGTCAAAGACTGAGGCAAAGGGGTGATAACTGGGAAGGGCTTGGAGAGTTTAAAGATTGGACTCTACCTACATAGAAATTTTATCCTTCATATAGATGCTGTATTATCAAATCAGGTAGATTTTCATGGTTTTGTAATGAAATGTTGTGCTGCATTATCTGTTGAAATAGAACATGTTTGCTCTTATAAACAACTAGAGGCCTGGTGCATGAAATTCATGCACGGAGCAGGGGGGTCCTCTCAGCCCAGCCTGCACCCTCTCTAAGCCAGGAACCCTCAGGGGATGTCTGACTGCTGGTTTAGGAACAGGATCGGGCCTAATCTGGCAGTCGGACATCCCTCTCACAATCTGGGACCGCTGGCTCCTAACTGCTCACCTGCCTGCTTGCCTGATTGCCTCCAACTCCCCCCCCTGCCAGCCTGATCACCTCTAACCACCTCTGCCTGCCGGCCTGGTTGCCCCCAATTGCCCCCCGCTGCTGGCCGGGTCACCCCTAACTGGCCCCCCTGCCGGCCTGGTCACTCCATGCAGCCTGCTGTTCAGTCACTTGGTTTTCCCTCACTAACCCCCGTGACAGCCTGGTTGCCCCATGCAGCCTGCTCTTCAGTCATTTGGTCATCCCTCACTAACCCCCCTGCTGGCCTGGTTACCCCACGCAGCCTGCTGTTCAGTCGTTTGGTCGTCCTTCACTAACCCTCCTGCCAGCCTGGTTGCCCCACACAACCTGCTGTTCGATTGTTACTGTTACTGTGATGGCATTCAGACAATTTTCATATTCCTCTATTATTAGTATAGATAACCACAGGAAAAGGCAAAATAGATATTTTAGACAGTGTTGAGAAATTTATAAAAAGAGTTCAGGACCTACTTTAGGCATCAGGAGAAAAGCAGATTCATTCTATTCCCACAGCCAAAGGTGAATGGATGAAGAAGGTAAACAAGCCAACATTTAGACACACATATATACTAGAGGTCAGG